>NC_037334.1:61723080-62030125 GCF_002263795.3 Bos taurus
CTCCAGGGTCTCCTTCATCGCCTTTTGAGCTCCCACTGAGATTTTTTACACCAGCTCTGTTGAGTACTCCGTCTGCCAGGTCCATCCTGTCTGGGGCTCCTTAGGCCCTGGCTCTCATAGTTCCCAGCCTAGATGGGGGACATGGATGTGTACACAGATTGTATCAGCATGTATGACAGGGTTGAGATGGAGGGTGTGTGCCTAGGCCCCAGAACATGGCAGACGATGGTATCTAGGGCCTTTTCAGGAGAGAAGATCTCTTGGATGAAGTGGCACCTAAACTGTGGGTGAAAGAGTTGGCCAGGTGACGTGGAGTTTTCCAGGCAGAGAAACCAGCCTGTGTGGAAGCCAGGAGAGTGCCTGGCTTTTTTGAGTTCCCCAAGCAGAGCATTCTGGTGGGCTCACTAGGGAAGACCATGTGAATGGCAAGTGGTGGGAAGTTTGGAGCTGGGCTGCCTGGGTTCAAGTCCTAGCTCCACGTCCTAGCAAGTGCTATAATCCATCAGGGCCTCTGTTTATTCTTCAGTAAATTGGAAATCGACCTGCACAGAGTTGAATTTGATGAGCTCTTACCTGTCACATCCAGCCAAGGGGCTTGCACACAGCAAGTTCTCATCCATTTCCCTTGAGGGAGCAGACTCAAGAGTTGTCTTCCAGACTGGGAAAGCGGGGAGAAGTGAAGATAGCTCACTCCCTGCTCACTCACCCACCCACCGTTTATTATTTTTAATTGTCTCTCTTTTTTTCACTAACCACTCAAATTAGTCATTTCTTGTTTCCCTGTACCAGAGTACACATTTCTGTGAATTTTTTTTGTCTTGCTGTCACTGTTATCTTGTGGGACCCAAGGTCCTGTAATTCCTTTACTGAAATTTTAAGCTATTCTTGGCCTTCCCAGAGTCTCAGCTCAATAGGCTCCTATTCTGTTTTTCCAAGCTACAGACACATTTGACTAGTGCCTTAAAAGTTTCAATGTGCTGATCACTTAAGCACGTCACTTAAGTCTTCGCATTTGAGCCTTCCACCTGTCCCATGAGACAGTGTTCATTTGCTTTGGTTTCTGGATAAGGAAATTAGAGTGTAGTGGAGTTGTTTGGTAATTTGATCCAGCCCCACCAGCCCCTGACTCCAAAGCCTTTCCCACTTCCTTCTACTAAGGTTCTGTTTGTTTTGTTTTTTGGCCAAGATGCACTGTGGGGTCTTAGTTCCCCAACCAGGGATCAAAGTCATGCCGTTGGAGTGAAGCGCAGTGTCTTAACCACTGGCTCGCTAGGGAAGTCCCCTTCCGCTACATCTTTACCGCAACTTTTCCAGCCACACAAATAGTCAGATTTGGGGGCATCGTATTCTCTTGGGTTGAAAAAAAGAGCAGCCAGTCCCTCTCCAGGGGCCTAGCCTTATAGCCTGGTGCTCTGTCAGACGAAACTGTCTTTCCTAACTTCAGGAGGTCTGACGAGCCTCTGCTAAAACAAGCAGGACTGATAAAAGGAGTCTTACTGGCGAACTTCTTTTCCTCACCTTCATCCAAGGGATGAGGGTAATAACTGCCTCTGTTGTGAGGTTATTATGAGGATTAAATGAGATAATACTTGTTTGGCATCTCCCTCAGTGCTGTACATATTAACTGGTTTCTAATCAGTGTTTTCAGCATTGCTGAGGTCAGAAATTGATCTGCTCAGAGATACCCAGCCAGCTGAAAGTAAACTGTCCACTGAGGAAGCTGAAGTTCAAAACAAACAAATTAACAGTCAGAGGATGGGTTCTGGAAAACCAAACGTCCCAGAAACTCAGAAAGGAGATGATTCATAATTTAAATGCCATGAATAGAAAGATAGCCCTGGTGTGAGAAAGGCAGGGGAGAGATGTTCAGTGTTTGATGAATGGCCAAATAAGTGGTGTGGTGCCTTCTGGGCCTGAATTTATGGTGTATATGATCTTATGTCCTGTGCCATTGTTATACTTGCTTATCAGTTCTAGTGACTTTTGTAGACTCTTTAGGATTTTCTATATACAGATCATGCCTTCAAATTAAGGCAGTTTTACTTTTTCCTTTCTAATTTAGGTAGCTTTTATTTCTTTTTGTTGCCTTATTGGCCTGGCTAGAACCTCCAGTAAAAGGTTGAATAGTAGTGGTGAGAGCAGACATCCTTGTCTCAATTTTAATCTTAAAAGTAAAGCATTCTGTTGTGTGATGTTAACTCTAAGTTTTTCATAGATGCTTCTGATCAGATTGAGGAAGTTTCCTTCTATTTCTAATCTGTTGAGAGTTCTTATCATGAATTGGAGTTAGATTTTTGTCAAGTGCTTTTTCTTTATGAAAGTGATTTTTTTTTCTTCTTCTGTTAATATGTATGACATTAGTTGTTTTGGGGGTATTAAATCAATCTTTTGTTCTTGGAATAAATCCATCTTGGTCAGAGTGCATTCTCCTTTTTATTTGTTGCTGAGTTTGGTTTGTGAATTATTTGTGAGGATTTTTGTGTCTTGTGTTCACAAAGAATATTGGTCTGTAGTTTCCTTGTGATATCTTTGCCTGGCTTTGGTATTGTGTGATCCTGCCTCATAAAACCTCTTTTCTCAGAGTTTGTGTTGCACTGGTATTATTTCTTTTCTTAACACAATTCAAATTTATAAGTAAAGCCATCTGGCCCTAGCCTTTTTGTGTATGTGGGTGAAGATTTTTAATGACTCAGTCAGTTTCTCTAATTGATGTTGGTGTATTCGAATTAGTTTATATTTTGTACCTTTTAATACCCTGTGCACAGTTAATAATTTGTGCCATTCTAGAAACTTGTCCATTTTCATCTCAGTTGTGTAGCTGATTAGCTTAAATTTGTTCATAATATTCCTCTATATCCTTTTAATATCCATAGGAATAATTTTTGGTAATTTGTGTCTTCTGTCCTATTACTTGGTCACTTTAACTAAAGAATTACAAATTTCATTCTTTTCAAAGGAGTAACTTTTGGCTTCATTGATTTTTTTTTTCTCTTATTTTCCTGTTTTCTATTTCATTAATTTCCAGTGATCTTTATTATTTCTTCCCTTACTTTGAGTTGATATGCTCTTCCTTTTCTAGCCTTTTAAGATGGAATCTTAGATTTTTTTTTTAATTTTAGATTTTTCTTTCTAATTTAAACATTTAACACAATAAATTTCCCTCTGAGGACTGTATTAGCTTTGTCCCATGAATTTTAAAGTACTGTCTTTTTAATTTTATTCTTTGAGCCATGGATTATTAAGAAGTGGGTTGGGACTTCCCTGTTGGTCAAATGGCTGAGACTCTACACTCTCAATGCAGGGGGCTTGGGTTCAATCCCTGGTCAAGGAACTAGATCCTCCTTGCTGCAGCTGAGATGCAGTGCAGACAAGTAAATATCTTAAAAAAGAAGTGTGTTGAGGGACTTCCCTGGCAGTCCAGTGGTTAAAACTGTGTGCTTCCACTGCAGGGAGGCTGGTTCAATCCCAGGTTAAGGAACTAAGATCTCACATGTTGTGCAACGTGGCCACACACCAGAAAAAAAAAAGGGTGGGCTAATTTCTAAATGTATGGAATTAATACAGATTTGTTTTTTGTTGATTTTTAGTTTAATTCTGTTGTGGCTATAGAATATATTTTGTGTGATTTCAATCCTTTTAAACTTACTGACTAGGGCAACTTAGACATGGTGTCTTTTGTTTTTGTAAGTCTATGTCAAAGACGTTACTCTCCTCTGATAATTTGAGTTCTGTGCTGATTAGCTCCTTTCTTCATCACACATAGGCTATGCTTTAGACTGGTTTCTTTGTTCAATTCATGAATGTTAATTTCACTTGGTCTTATATAAATGAGGGAAGCCAAGTTATGGGGCATATCTCTGCTCAGATGACATCTCTGAATGAGACGGGCCTTGAGATGCTGCCAGATCCCTCATCCTATTTCACATTAGCAAAGTTTCCTTTCACACTCTTATTAAGGATTTTGCTTTTTGTTGCTCTTGAGTTTCTGGTCTGTATTTGCTGGAGACACTGATAAACTTTTAGGGGATTCCTTGGACATCAGTTAAGGTTAGGTTAAGCTGAAGAAACCTCAGACAACAGTGGTTTTCCTTTTTGTTCTGCCATCCTGAGTACCTGGCTTCCACCTGATAGACTAAGATGGCTGCTTGAGCTCCAGCTATTGCCTCAGTATTCCAGGCAGCGGGAAGGAAGAAGACACATCTTCTACATGTGTAAGAAAGTCAAATGTATGCTTGACTTAGATTCATTAGCTAATCACGTGGCCACCTAGCTGAAAGGGAGCCTGGGAAACCTTTGTTCAGGGTAGTCTTATGCTTAGCTAACTCGAAGAAAAAGTGCTCACAACAGTAACGCGTGAGTGCTTATTGTGTGCCAGCACTGTGTTAAGCACTGTGGTATCTCCCACTTCATCCTCACCCTTCCTCATTCCCATTTTACAGAGGAAGAAAGTGAAGTCCAGTGACGTCAAATGGTTTGCCCAGGTTCATACAGGTGTTATTGGAGGAGTCAGAATCCAGACTCTGGCAGCTGACTCCAGAATCGGCATTCTTGGCTAACTGCTTATGTCCTTTATGTAATTAATTCCCTTTTCTCCTTCCAGGTGAAGACTTCAGTGAAAACCCCTCAGACCAAAGCCAACTCTTCTGCCACCAGAGTGGCTTCAGCCAAAGCAGCAGCACCAGCTCCTGGAAAGGGGGGCCTTGCTGTTGCTCAAGCCAAAGTGGGGTCCCCAGCCAAGGCGAGTAGGACCAGAGCCAAAAGAGGTGCTGGGGTGGAATGGAGGGGAGGACCAAGCAATGGTGCAATGGCCCTAGCCTAGACAAGGGTCCCGCACAGGTGGGAGTGACCTCCCCAGAACTGTGCCCTGGGTGGGGTTTCACCTAAAGGGAACCGTGCTTTCCTCTTCCTCCCTCAGTACCATTCCCTCCTCCCGATTCAGGTAAAACCACCAGCGAGAACCCCCCAGAGTAGCGCCGTCTCTGGGAGGGGCCAGGTGTCTGTGCCGGCTGTGGGGAAGGCAGCAGCTGCAGCAGCCCAGGCCCAGCCGGGGCCTGTCAAGGGCTCACAGGAGGACTCGGAGAGCAGTGAGGAGGAGTCGGACAGTGAGGGAGAGGCACCTCCTCAGGTGAGGCCTCGGGGGGCGGAGAGCAGCCCCGTGCTTGTCCTCTGGACCAGGAGCCACCCACAGCACAGCTGCACGTGCCCCAGCCGTCTCCTAACCCTCCTTTCCTGATCCTGTTTCTTTGTCTCCAGGGGAAGCCCTCAGGAAAGACCCCCCAGGTCAGAACTGCCTCAGCCCCCACCAAGGCGTCCCCCAAGAAAGGGGCTGCCCCAGTACCCCCTGGGAAAGCAGGACCCCCAGCCACCCAGGCCAAGAGGCAGGAGGAGGACTCGGAGAGCAGCAGCGAGGAGGAGTCGGACAGTGACGGGGACGTGCCAGCTGCTGCACCTCCAGCCCAGGTGAGGCCTCATGAGGAAGCAGCTGTGGTGCCAGGCCTCCAAGCTTCCGCCACCTACTCCCATGTCAAAACTTGGGCTCAGGGCCAGGTGAAGAAGCAAGACCAGATTTAGGCTCTGCATCCAGGGACCTTTCCCCCAGCTGCTGTCCCCAATGTTTCCTTGGGTAAAACCTCCTACAAATAACCCCCGTCCCTCGCCAAACCAGGGCCTCCCCAGTAAAAGGTGGCTTTGGTACTCCCATATCTGCCAAGGCCTCCACGATGCACATGGTCCCACCAGCCCAGTGGGAGGCCAGGCCAGGCCCTCAAGGATGTCCCAGTCAGAGAACCAGGAGGGGGCTTCGATGTGGTGTAGGTACCATGAGGCCCTGGGGGTGGGAGGAAGCCAAATCTCTGACCCCGTCGTCCTATAGGCAATGGGGCCTGGGGCCTCCTGTTGGTATGTGTATCTCTCAGGGAGAGTTCTTCTTCTAGCTCAGTGTGAAGCCTAGAGAGTGGGGAGAGAGAAGGAATGAGGACCCGACTTTTATCTGGATGATTTTTCCTCTGTCTGCTTGTAGGAGTGGCTACAACCTGTAGTTCAGGGTGACAGACTCCAGGACTCACAGGGCTCAGACATGTGATGGAAATGACTTGAGTGGTGCAGACCTAGTGGAGGTGATAGATGGCAGCTGACATGAAGCCTTGGTGTCAGGAGGGACCGAGGGAGTGGTGGCAACAAGGGCAAACTAGAAAGATGGCCACTTTTGGCTCCAGCCAGTTGTGACCTAATGGACATGTGTGGCTAGATCTTCCATTCCTTAAGGGAAGCTGGCAATCCCTGCTCCAGGCTGAGCTCTAATCCCTCCTAGATATATGTTTTCTTCACAAGTAAACAAGCACCAAGAGGTGTAAGTGCTCATAGCACTAACCTCTCTGCCTTCGGTATAGCAGATCAACTACTGAGCATGGTGTCTTGTTGATAGAGATGAAGGCATGAAAGACGTTGGCCCTGCCTTCAAGGAACTTGTAGTCTGTAGGGCGAGACAAGGTGACGGGGTTACTGGAGCATGTTCCTGATGGAGCTGGGAAAATGAGTGTCTGAGAGGGTGGATGAGATGACTGAGCTGAGCTTAGAGGAAGACCTGGGGTTCGCTAGACACTAAAGTGGAGAGAGGCTCCCCAGGGAGGAGATGGGAGAGTGTGGAAAGGAGAGGGGTTTTGAAGTCAGGTGGGCTCAGCAAAGGCCAGCTGTCCTGCAGGCAGCAGTCACTTCTAGTTGCTTGTTACCAATAAAATCTATGGGAGCCTAAATGCCAGAATGAGACACGAGGGTCCTAGCCATGTTTTGGACCGTGATGCTTTTTGTAAAGTTTTAATCAGGTTATTCTATCAGTCAGGACATCTTAATCTGCAAGAGAAAACAAGAGTTACTTCACAAGAGCTCAGATGGTTCTTAAGGGGGTTGGTCATCTCAGGGCATGAAGTTTCATGGTAGGGCTCCTGTGAAGGTGGTCCCTTAAGCTCAGCATCATTGGTGACTCAGATTTCCTCTCTCTCCATGCCTCGTCTGCCTCTTTGTCACAGCAGGGCTGCAGCATCTCCTAAAGAGAAAATCCCCCAGTTGACTTCCCCTCCACTTAGCTCCTTGACCAGATCTAAGGCATGTGTTCTACCTGTCCTCTGCCATCCCCTCCCCCTGCAAAAAAAAAAAAAAAGCCACTCACTGATGAGGGGCCTGCAGTTCCCGAGATTGGCTGGGACAAAGGGCTACCCTCTCCAAAGCCTGTGGTGGGGGCCTCTAGAACAGAGACAGGTTGTGTTAGCAAGGAAGACACGGGGACTTGGCTGTTGCAGTGTGCACTGTAGTTGACCCAGTGAAAAATTGGGAAGTGCACGCCCAAATCAGAATCTTCTAGCTTTTCTTGAGAGATTGGAGGCTCCAGGGACTTCCCTGGTGGTCCAGTGGCTAAGACTCTGCGCTCCCAGTGCTGGGGCCTGGGTTCAACCTGTGGTCAGGGAACTAGATCCCACATGCAGCAACTAAGACCCAATATAGCCAAATAAATAATGGATTAATTCTGTGCATGTTAAGTCGCTCAAGTCATGTCTGACTCTTTGCAACACTACGGGCTGTAGCCCACCAGGCTCCTCTGTCCATGGGATTCTCCAGGCAAGGATACTGGAGTGGGCTCCATGCGCTCCTCCAACGGACCTTCCCCACCCAAGGATCAATCCCATGTCTCTTAACTCTCCTGCATTGGCAGGTGGGTTCAAGAAGCTGGAGGCCCCAGCAGTGTGGGTCCTGCTTTTCTGAGTAGTAAAAATTGGACCTTCACACCAATGGGGAAGCACAGAGCTGCCCTCTGCCCTGGCCTGGGCTCCCCTCCGCCACCAGCACCTTTCAGTTTAGTCCCTGCTCTAGGTCCTCCTCTGGCTCCTGACTGCCATCACCAGCCAGCCCCCCTCATTTATTCTTGGGCTGGCAGGAGAGGATAACAGCTGGTTGAACTGCTCTCAGCCGGCTCCTGCTTTTAGCTGGGGATGTGACAGCCGGATGTGAGCTGTGCTGGGGCCTCTGGCTCACCCCTGCCACCTTGTCCTAGGCGGCTGTCACCTCTCATTCAGACGCCTCGCCAGCAGCACGCCTGCCCTTGGGTTTTAGTAGTGCCTGACTCACACATCCCTTTCACGGTTGGAGTCAGCTCTGGAGGAAGGATCGGCAGCGTGCAGGCCTGTGTTCCCGGCGTCTGTGGGGCATGCTGGCCACCCCGCCGCACACACTGTGTAAAGGGGGTCATGCTATCTTCCCAGGAGAGAGAGGATCGTTGCTCACCGGTCTCAGTTGTGCTTCCTCTCTGCTAACGAACGCCCCCTTGCCCACCATGTTCTTGTCCCCTCAGAAAGAGGGTAGCTCCAAAACTGCCACAAGCAAGACCCTGGCCCCAGCGTCCCTGGAGAAGAAAGCAGAGGAGTCCTCAACCAGCAGTGATGAGGACCTGCCATCCAGCCAGGTAGGCCGGGCCTGTCCCTAAGGGCACTTAGGCTAAGAGCTGAGCAGATGCGCCTGGGAGATGGCGGGGGCTGGGGCACGGGGAGGGCAGGTCTATCCCACTTACAGCACTTCCCCATTTCCTGAGCTCTCTTTTTTTTTAACACTTTCATCTCCACAATAACCCTGGGAGGCAGGTAGCAGAGCCTGCCAATGGAGGGTCAGAGTTGGCTCCCACAGCCCCGAGGCGCAGGTACACAGCATGCCGCCTGACAGGGAGAGCCTTTTACTGCGGGAGGCACGTGCTGTGTCAGGAATCGAGGCCCAACAAGCTGGAGTGATCTCCCAAACTCCTATGACCCGTAAGAAGCCCAGGAAGAGGCAGGCACTGGTCCCTGGTTCCATGTGTACCCCACTTCCTGTTAGGACCCAGGAGCCTTCTCTGCAGGGTCTGTCAGAGCCCCAGGGGCCTGGTCCCAGACCTCGCTCAGGAAGCTACGGCCCATCTTCACACGCTGCCAGCCATCCTCCCCTGGCTCCACCCCTGAGGGCGGAACCAAGTCCCCCATCTCCCCAGCTCCAGAGGCTTGCTGGCGTTCACCTGGCAGGAATCTGGGTTTCTGTGTGAGCCCCAGGCCTTTCCCACAGCCGGCACTGCCCTCTGTCCTCCCCTAGCCCCAAGGTACTAGAAGCTGCCGCCAGGTCCTTCAGAGATGCCGGAGTTCCCAACCGCTGGATAGTGGGGTCTCCCTATCCAGCTCCCCTTAAATGTCATATCACACACTGATGAGTCCATCAGCAGGGTCAGGTGTCATGCACACCCGTGGTGCTGGGGTGTTCACTGTCTTTCTCTCCTTAATAGCCCAGATTAGAAGAGTAACTGTGAACAACTCCATCTACCGTTGGCCCCTTCCTGAGGGCCAAGGACAGTGCTAGTCCCCATATTTTCATTTTTCTGTTTAATCCCCAGACCAGCCCTATGAGGAAAGGTGCTTCTTTTATTACCATTTTGAGGAGGAAGGAATAAGTCCAGAGAGGTTGGACAAGCTGCCCTGGCATCACATTGCTGTCATAAGGGCACAGACCTGGTGTCAGAACCCAGGCTGTCCGTATTTGCTCGCTCCCTGGCCCTGCCCTGACATTCCCCTCCCTGTGGCAGCGGGGCTCGGGCCCTGCCCTCGGGCTCTCCGTGGAGCCTTTCAGAGCCTGCCTTCTCTGTGCAGAATCTAAACAGCTGGGAGGGAGGGGGCCGCTTCTCCCTTCTCTGCGGGGGCGGACTAACACAATTAAAATGAACATCATGCTTAAACTGAACCATTTAATTGGTACGTTAGTCCTCAAGGTTTTGGAGTCCCTGTTAGAAAAGAAAAAGGAAAAAAATTCAGCGCTTTGAGCATTCCCCAGAAGGATTCAGGGAAGCCGGCACAGCCCAGGGGAGCTGCAGCCTCCTCCCAACTTTGGGGGTTTTTAGCTCCTTAATCCCCAGCTCTCTAATTATGATTATTATCGTTATTATGCATTTATCAAGTACTTCTCTACTGGTGAGTTTCACTGTTTTTATTATTAGCCCATCACTGAGAGTAAGAAATTGATACCAGGGTGGTGGGCAGAGCCCCAGGCTGGGAGGCAGAGAGGGGCTGTGGGTCCATTCCCAGGTCCCCTCACTGCCTTAGTCTCCCCCGCTGCAGGGGTTGGGCTTATGTCTTTGCTCTGAAAGACAGATCAGGGGATGGTCCCTGCATGGCTTAGCCCTGTTGTGTAGGCATTAATCCCAGGCCAGAGTCTGTGCCAGGGCCTAGGGTAGGTACCAAATTTTAACAGACAAGGCCTTGCCTTTAGAGTTCCAGGGTGAGTTGGAAAGAAAGAAGAGACCTCTAAGAAGCTGAAATTAAGGTGTTAAATCAAAGATCTAAAGTCTAGCATGGTTGGTCCTAGGAGTTCCTGTCTGGTGCTTGGAGGACCAGCTTCCAGCCCTGGCTCTGACACCAGTTTGCTGGTTGCCCTGGGTGAGGCCACTGGCCCTCTCAACCCCTGGGGTGAGACTCCCTGAGGGCTGGTGAACCATGGAGGCTCTGGGCCACATGCCCAGGAGTGGGATTTTTCAGCTCCCTCAGGTGTGGGCCTAGGATGTGCTACCAGCTCCAGACAGTTCTGGGAGAGGCCTCAGAGAAGTGCTGCCATCCAGAGCTCAGGTCCCCTCGTGTTTGTGTCCCTTGTCCCTGGGCTCAGCAGTCTAGGCCAACCCACTGCCCCCCCACCCGCCATGACCTGAATGAGGGCACTCTTGTGATGCACAGCTGTGACTTCTGGAAGGCCACTGGGTTTGGTCCTGCAGGCACTGACCCCTGCAGTAGAAAGGGATACTGTGTGTTCCCTCTGGGCCTTCACTGCCCAGCACCTACAGGGGGCGGAGTGGAGGTCCAGCCAGGTGTTCAGGCTGCTTCCGCTTCCAGTGAGTCTTTCCTGACCCACCCCAGAAAGAAGGTCCTTGTCATCCCATGTGTATTGTGCTTTGTGGTTTCCAAAGCAGACCAGAAGCTCTTTGGTGAGAGAGCCCAGACTGGGTTACTAAGAGCCTTCCAGCAGGTGGGAGAGTGAGGCTCACGAATCTCGGGCTGGACCACACGGCGAGGTCGTGGCAGAGATGGGGTCAGAAGTATGCTCCATGTACCCCACCTTTGAACCCTCCTCTCCCATCCAGGGCTCCATGCCCCACCCCAGCTCAGAGGCAGGGCGGGCAGCGTGGGCAGGTAGAGCAGGGCGGAGGCTTCTGCTGCAGAGCTGCTTTTAATATCCCAGACGCTATTGTTTGCCTCAGTGGGTTCGCTGCCTCTCTTCATCCCCGACAATCTGTTCCTCTGTCTTCTCACATATATATAGATCCCCCCTCCCTCAACTGAAAGCCTTCTCCCACTTCCATCCTTCTCTCTTTCATCACGTGGGAAGGAAGTCTCTGGAAGTGGCAGATCAGAGCGGCTGTGGGGGAGGCTGTTTGGCAGGGGTAGGCAGGGCCCGGGCCCGGCAGAGCTTCCCCCTCGGGCGGGCCCCTTTCTGCTCCATTTTGTGTTGCCTTTCCCGCAGCACCCTGGAGGACGCGAAGTCAGGCCCAGTGGGGTGGGCAGAGACCTGGGTTCCAGACCATGGCCATGGGCAGCTCCCTTCTGTTCTTCTGCACTCTGTCTCCCTGTGGGGTCAGGGGGTGGGGGCAGAACTCAGACCAGGTCAGCTTTCTGGGGAGTGGAACATAGGCTCCCTGGGTGTCCTTCTATGTGGTGGGCATGTTCACTGGAGCTGTGGTTCCCAGACGTCCGCCAAGAGTCCACAGGGAGTGTTACTTTTTTCTCTTTTTTTTCAGTGTCTTACTGGAAAATGCAGAGCATGCCCCAAGCTAGAACAGTGTAGAGTCGCCAGTCACCATCCCAGCTTTGGTAGTTCTGGACTTGTGACCAGTCTTGGTTCATCCACATCTTCACTCTCTTCCCCAACACCACTAGATTCCTCCTTTTTTTCTTTGTTTAAAGCACAGTCATTAAAAAGTTGGCCCACCTAGTCAGCGTCCCCATTTCCCCAGTTGCCTCATGACGTTTTCTGTATCTGGTCAAATAGGAATCTAGACAAGGGCCACCGGCTACATTGGTCCCTTTGGTCTTAGTTGGTTTTCCCTGAGCAGTTTACTTGTTGAAGATCCTGGGCCCGTGTAGTTTGGGCCACATTCCTGTGTCCTGGGAGGAGGCGGCATCAGAGTCTTGGGCATGGGGGCAACTAGACTGTGAACAGCCCCCTAGGCGAACCGTCAGGCAGCTAACGGGGCATTGCTCAGAGCGCCCCGCACAGCAGGTGTGTGTCTCTGAAGTCAGCGAGAGGAAGGAGCCTGACCTCCACATTCTGGGCCTGACTTGGCTTCAGTTAGGCTCTGTGACCTTGGGCAACTGTCCCTCCCCTCAGGACTTGTGGTTTTCCCATCTGTATGATGGAGTTGATACTGCTGATCTCAGGGGTTCCTCTGAGGGTTGGGTGGGCTCCTGTGAGCTCTGAGGTGCTGTGCAGGGTCTTGGCGGGTACCTGGGCTGGGAGTGAGCTGGCAGAGCCTTGTGAGCTCTCTGGAACCCTTGCCTTGTGACACCCTCCCCTACCCACCTTCCCTTTCCCCTGGCCAAGCTGTTAATCACTGGGGGGGTGTGTTTTGTTTTTGTTTTTCAAGGTGATTAAAACCCCTCTGATTTTTGTCGACCCTAATCGTAGTCCAGCTGGTCCAGCTGCTACCCCCGCCCAAGCGCAGGCTACAGGCACCCTGAGGAAGGCTCAGGCCTTGGAGAGCACAGCCAGGAGCTCCTCTGAGAGCGAGGACGAGGACGTGATCCCCGCTACACAGTGCCCGACTCCTGGTGAGCACGGGCCACACTGCAGGGCTGACTCCCTGGCTGCAGCTGCCAGGCGTGTGCACACACACATACACGCACACACGCGCACACACATCCATTGAGGTGCCAAAGGGAGAAGACACTGGCTGAGTCTCAGCAAGTAGTTGGTCTGGAGGGGCTTAGGGCAAGGTCTCGACCCTATGTTGGCTCATTCCCATGAGGATCTGGCTTGAGCAATAACTGTGCCAGGGCTTCTCTGCGTGGGCTCCAAAAGGTAGAACCCAGACTAGAGACTCGAAGCTGCATTGACCAGGTTTGTAGTTCAGGAGGAGCCTTGTAACAGCTGGCTGACTGAACTTGGAGAGGGCTGCAGGGTAGTGAGCCTCTCATTCCTGGTGGCATGTGAAGGAGATCAAGTAATCCCTAAACAGAGAGGTGTAGGGAGGAGTTCCTGGAGACAAGACCAGATCTGGGTTTTCTTTGACTTTCGACAATCTGATTCCGACAGTGATAGCAAGGAAATGGGTAATCATTATCGGTGTTGTTACCAGGACACTTTTTGATGAGGATATTAATACCTGATCTTGGCGGGTTTATTAAGAAATGCAGATTAGCACAAAAGAAAAAGCATCACTTGTAATCCCACTGTCCAAAATAATCACTGTTAACATTTTATAGCTATTAACTTTACAAACACCAAAGGTACACTGAGTATTTTTAGTGAGACCATACTGTACATATGCTCAGTAATCTTGGTATGTTGTGACGTTCCGTAGTTACAGCGTGATCCCCACTGGCTACAGAGTGGTCACCTGGGAATCCTGCAGTTTTTTCAGCTAGTGTTGAGGTGGAGGAAGCTAAGGATTTTATTTGGGGTGTTGGGCTGTTTCAAACAGTGCTGCAGTGAACACATGTGATTGAGCCTCTACACATGACCAAGGCTTTTCTAAGAGAGAGGGTTTTAAATGTGCAGAGTCGTGTTTGGCTCCAGTGCTCTGCCTGTCCTCTTAGCCAGCGAGGGGGACTGCAGGAGGGGAGGGGCTGAGGAAAAGGCCTGGGGTGTTGCCCACAGCTGCCGTCTCATCTCCTTATAAAACATGGAGACAGCAGCTGCTCCTGCCTGGAAGGCTTGGGAGGGAGTTTAAGGGGCTTCTAGCACATGGGCCCTGGGCACTGCACGAGGTTCCCAGGATGGGCTTGATAGAGCGGGTTTTGCTGCTTGGAGGAGGCCACGGGGCTTCTCAGCCCTGACATACCCCCTCCCCCTCCATCCCAGCCACTAGGACCAGCGTGGTGACTGTGCCCACGGCACCCCCAAAGGCGGCCCTCAGAGCCAGTGTGGTGGGGGCTCCCAGCAGTGAGGACACAAGTCAGGGGTCTGAAGGCAAGAAGCAGGAGGCCTCAGCCACTCAGGTACCTGGTGGGCAAGGGGGCTCTGCCGGGCCAGCGGGCTGAGGGGCCCCTCCTCAACACCACTTCCACTCAGGGTTGCTGGGTGGCACTGTAGTTGCTCTCACCCACCCCGTGGAATCCAGGGCCTTTCTGGGCCTGGCCATAGCCCTGATCCGTGCCCCCGAAGGTCAGGAAGCGTCCTCTGGCATGTAGCCCCCCGGGAAGAACCAGCATGACTCCAGCAGCTTCTCCAACAATATCAGGCTTTTGGTTTGATTTTTCTCTCACGGTTTGCTGTGAACAAAAGTTGCCCTTTGTTAATGTTCATCATAGTGACCAGTAGTGTTCTTCCTAGCCTTCACTATTTTCAGTGCATTTTTATTTCTTTGGTCCTTGCTGTTGCTGCTGCTGCTGCTTCTAAGTCGCTTCAGTCGTGTCCGACTCTGTGCGACCCCATAGCAGCTCACCAGGCTCCCCCGTCCCTGGGATTCTCCAGGCAAGAACACTGGAGTGGGTTGCCATTTCCTTCTCCAAGGCATGAAAGTGAAAAGAAAGTGAAATCACTCAGTCGGGTCCTTGCTATGCTATGCTATGCTAAGTTACTTCAGTCGTGTCCGACTCTGTGTGACCCCATAGATGGCAGCCCACCAGGCCTCCCCGTCCCTGGCATTCTCCAGGCAAGAACACTGGAGTGGGTTGCCATTTCCTTCTCCAATGCATGAAAGTGAAAAGAGAAAGTGAAGTCACTCAGTCATGTCTGACTCTTAGTGACCCCGTGGACTGTAGCCTACCAGGCTCCTCTGTCCATGGGATTGTCCAGGCAAGAGTACTGGAGTGGGGTGCCATTGCCTTCTCTGAGTCGGGTCCTTGCTGGAACCTAAAAACCAAGCAGGGGAGAATTAATGGCTCATTGTTCAAACGATGGAGCTGAGCACCACACCCTCAGCAAGAGGGTCGAGGCGTGTCCAGGATCAGGCAGGGCTGGAACCCAGGGCTCCTGGATCCTAGTTCATTGTTTCTGGGCCCATTGCTCGTGGGGCCATAGCCATTTGTTTTCCCAAGCCCTTGCACCCGCCCCCTTTTTTCCTGAGATGGTGGGAGTGAGAGCTGGATAGGCCAAAGCAGGACTTGGGCACCGCCACTCATTGGGGCTCATCACGACCTCTGACCCAAAAAGAGCTTCCTGGGAGCATGGTTGCTGAGTGGGTGGCTGGATTGTGGTCACTGCACCCACCAACCTGCATCCATTTGGCCTTTCAGCCAGCAGATGGTGCTGAGCATCTGTCCGTGCTGGGAACTGGGGGTACAGCAGGAAGAAGACAGGGAGGGGCCCTGCCCTCATGGAATTCCCAAGGCGGGGGACAGCCATTAAGCAAGGAGACCGAGAGTTAAAGTACTCACCCCAACTGGTGGGTGCTTTGAAGGGAGTAGTATTGATATAAGCAAGAAACAGTGGGATGACTTAACTTAGAAAGGATAGGCCGGGGTGGCCTCCCAGAGGACACAACGCTGGGGCCAGAGAAGCAGCCAGGCCTGGGCAAGCTGGGGAGCCCTCCAGGCAGGGAGACCCAGGCGCAGAAGCCTCTGGGGGAGCGCTTGGGGTGTGAGAGCTGGGAGAAGGTAGGGAAGCAGGGGCAGAGGGGCCAGGCCTCATGGCCCATGGTGAGGGCTGAAGGGGGCCTGGAGGTTTTAACAAGGGATCACACCCAGTTCTCGTTCCATTCTCTCCTTGGCTGCTGGCAGGTGTGGGAAACAGGAGTGGCCCCAGGGAGCCTATTGAGGAGTCTGTTGCAGCCGCTAGTCTAGAGGCTCAGACTCAGTGGTGGAGCCTCCGGGGGGGCCTGAGCCCCTTCCCTCCCCTGGGCTGGGAGCTGTCTGTGGATCCTCTGAGAATGATACTATTAGCTTATTTTCTGCCCAGTCAGTGGCAGTACCCCTTCAACCGCCCCTCAGCCCTCCACTCCACCTCCAGGTTCCTCTGGCAGCTATGGGTCCCCTCCTACCCGAGCCGGGCAGGATGTGACCAGGGTGTGGCCTAGATGGCATGCCAAGAACCTGGGAGCCCCAGGCCGGGCTCTCACCCACCCGTGCAGTCTTAGGCTGAGGCCAGCCCCTGGGTCATGGGTCTGGGCCCGTCCTCTTTCTGGGGGCCCTGGGCAGGGTCCTATCTACATGGAGCCAGGCTGGCTCCTCACCTTTGCCTTTCACAGGTGACCAAGAGGAACCTCCCGCTGACACAGGCTGCCCTGAAGGTTCTTGCCCAGAAAGCCAGTGAGGCCCAATCTCCTGCTGCCAAGACCCCGTCTTCAAGTGGGGTGAGCTGGGGAGTCGGGGGCCAGGCCTCACCCCGGAGGGGATAGTGTTCAGAGACACAGGAGGTAGAAGGCAGGGTGCAGGCAAGGGCCCAAGTCCCAGCGCCAGCATTTAGCTACCCTGTGACCTCAGCATGCGCATTCACCTTCCCAGGCTTCTACTGTGCATGCCCCCGCACCCAAACTTTCTTTTTGAGGGGTCTTAGTTCCCTAACAGGCGCTCAGCAGTGAAATCCTGGAGTCCTAATCACTGCCAGGGAGTCTCCCACTGCCCATCCTAGAGAGTAGTGGGAGAATTAAATGGGGCCTGTGTGTGAAGCCTCTAGTGGTGCCTGGCCCTTCCCTGAGGTATTCAGTAAGCACCAGATCTTATTTCCCCTAATTTTCCCTTTCCATTCTCTCTCCTTTCCTCAAATCAGACTGACAGTGCTGTGGGAACACTCTCCACGGCAAGTCCCCAGAGCACCCCTACCCAGGTCAGAATGGCCAACAAGCTCAGAAAGCCTGAGGTTCCTACAGCTCAGCAGGCCACAGCCACTCCCTCGGGACACCCCACAGCCAAGGCCCCTGCAACCTCAGATGACAGCAACAGCAGCTCTTCAGGGAGCGAGGACGATGCCAAGGGGTCCCAGGCGGCCCCGTCAGCCCACAGGCCAGGTGAGGCTCCTGGGAGAGAAATGCTGGAGTACCTGGTGGAGCCCTGGGCTCAGGTCTCTGCTCTGTATCTGCCCATGTTTTACGACTTTGACCTAGGCATCTCATGCAGGACCTCAGTTACCCAGCTATACAACCCCATGACCAAATTGGTCCACACAACATGAACAACGTTTTTACTTGACTGTTTGGCCACGCCCAACCTTTTGGGATCAGGCTTCCCTGACTGATCCCCAGATTCCCAAGACCATACCTCTCTTGGGGATTAGAAGGTTTGTGCATGCAGGTGTCTCACTGGAAATGCTGTGAATAGCAATAGACCATGGAAGGGAGCAATGAGGGGCAGATGATGCCTTAGATCAGAGGGTGAGGCACGTAAAGAGGGACCAGGCCACCTCGGGGCCCTCCTGCTCCCGGAGCGCTCTGACCTGTCCAGCGGGCAGAGGGAACCCGGGGTTCCCAACAGTTATCTGTGCTTCTCCCGTAGGCCCAGCCCCCTCCAGGAGGGAGACCTTGGTGGAAGAGACCACAACAGAGTCCAGTGACGACGAGGTGGTGGCACCTTCCCAGGTAACTGCAAGGGAAGGGGCTGGCAGTCTCTGGAGCCTTGAGGTGGGAGCCCCAGGCCAGGCTCTAACCTACCATGCAGTTGTAGGCTGAGGCCATGCCCTGGGTCATGGGTCTGGGACCAGGCCCGTCCTCTTTCCAGGGGCCCTGGGCAGGGTCCTGACTGCATGGCTCCTCTCCTGAGGTCCCACTTCAGCATAAAGCTGTGAGAAGCAGACTCTTAGAGTCTATAGAAAGGGTTTACCTTGATTTTAGGTGATCTCCAGATAAAAACATTCTCTAACAGGTAACAGATGGGATTTCTTTTAAGGTTATCATCTGTATGTGGCAAGTGCTAGGGCTTTTCCCTTTGCATTAGCAATAAGTTTCCTTTTTAAATGAGCCCATTTAAAATATGTATTAATTATAGTAGTGCAGGCGGTATGTACACAGGGCTGTGTGCCCGCCGCCCAGCTGGCCTGAGGGTCCCGGGGCTGAGCTCCTCTAGTGGGCCATGCACTGCTGGGCTTCTTCACACTGGGCTTCTTCAGTCTCTCCTCTCAGGTTTTGTGACTCCTGGGCTGACTCCAGCTGGTTCCAAGACTTCAAAGGCCGCTCCCAAACCAGACGCCAGCCCCTCTGTTTCCTCTACTCCGGCCACCAGAGATGCCCCAGAGGGCAAGCAGGAAGTGGAGCCCCAACAAGCAGCAGGCACCATGTCCCCTAAAACAGGTGAGTCGAGGGCCTCAGGAAGGACACAGCAGGATGTGGAAGAACAAGGCAAGGAGCCCCTTTGCCTCCCTCAGGAGCAGTCCCACCAACATGGTCCTGTCTGCCAGCAGGGCCTCCCCAGGTGAGGTCTGGTACCGCTACATCAGGCCTGGAGGTGCACGTCAAAAGTGCAGGGGCCTGTGCCCTAGAGTCTGGCTCCTGTAGCCTAGGGCCGCCCGGAGGTCGGGTTATCCAGCCCCGAGGGATGCTGGTGCACCGTGTAGGCTGATCCCTACCTTAGAGGATGTGCACCTGGACTCACAGGGTAGGCCTCGGCTCTCTCTAGCTGTTCCTGTTGACTTTTCTTCCTAACAAGTGGGCTCCTGGTACAGGGTGTAGGTACTTGGGATAGCTCAGACAGAAGATGGGGTCACGTTTGAAGAAGTCTTCTGCACATGGTGAAGACCGCAGGCAAAGGACTGACATGCTCTGAAGCCTCAGACAAGCCCATGGCAACTCTGGACCTTGGTGCCCTAACCATACAGGGCAGGGGTTGGTGGATCCATTGGTGGCACATACAGAAAATGGCACATGTGGAGAAAGTCACGTGGTGTTTGGAGGGCAGACTCGAGTGCTCAGGTCACCTGGCCTAGGTATCAGCCACTGCTGACTGTGCCAGCACTCTGGGACAGGTGTCTCAGAGGGTCTGCCTGGGCCAGCTCTCAAGGTTCCCTGGCCTTGGCATTCTAGGGTGTGTGGTAGACAGGAGGCAGAGAAGTGGGTTGCTGAGGCACCCTGTGCTCTCCTTGGCTCCCTTCTCTAGCTGACTCCTGTTCTTGCCACGAAGCACCAAAGGACTGAAGTGGGCCTCCCTCTGCCCTGGGACCCCCCTCTGCCCACCTCCCCAGCCCCCCTGGGGCTCTGGAGCCAGAGCTGCTGCAGTTCCCACTGCACCCTGAAGGGAACAACTTTATCCTCCCCACATGGAGCCAGGGCCAAGCTACCAGCACCTCCCAGAGCCCAGGGTGTCGCCACTCTTGTTCTGTGAGACCCCAAAGGGACCTGCGAAGTTGGGGCAGTGCCGGGACATATGCTCAGCCCCCAGTCCTGGGGCCTCTAGCTGCAGCTTGCCCAGTGCTGGGTCAGCAAGAGGAGTCATTGCTCATTTTCTTCCCCAGTGTTCTTCTCTTTGTGAGAGGCGGGTGTGACAAGGAGACATTTTAGAGGGGGCTGTGGAAGGTTTTTTTCACACGTGTAGTCAGCACACAATTATCAAAGGAGAGCAGAGGCGTGGAAAATTCTAAACAAAGGCTGCAGCAGAAGTCGCTCTGGCAGCAGTAAACCTGCTTAGTCAGCCACCATGTGCGTATTCTCTGCACCCCCCACCCCCAGGCCAAGCCACCTGGACCCCTGACCGCAGAGGGCTACAGACCCCCAGGGTACAAGTGGGCATAAGTTGGATGGCTACATGACCTTGCCTTTTTTTTATGCATCTGTGGTTTAGAACAGTGAGGGGATTCAGTGTTCATCCAATGCCTCATTTTATAAACAGGGAACTGAATTTGGTTTTCAGACCCAGGGCCCAGGCATCCTGTCTCCCTGCCCTGGGCTCCTGACTGAAAGGTGCCGTCTATCCTGTCCCATAGATTCTTTGATTTGTTGGCGGATTACAAGCCCTTTTGGAGAAGGAAATGGCAACCCACTCCAGTATTCTTGCCTGGAGAACTCCATGGACAGAGGAGCCTGGTGGGCTACAATCCGTGGGGTCTCAGAGTTGGACACAGCTGAGCAACTAATACTACAAGCCCTTTGATTAACATGCTGGAGTTAATTTCCAGCCTGAACTTGAGTTTTCAGTGTGAGGAGACATGAAAAGAGCTGTAAGTTAGAAGCAGGTGGAGAGTTGTGGGCAGGAGACCCAGCGGGTTCCCTGGTCCCATCTGTACCACATCAGAGAATGTCAGGTCATGCTGGACCCCCTTGGCTTTCATGCCACCAGAGGTCTAGTCCCCGATTCTCTCAGGTCCATGACCCCGGGTCCTCTCTCCACAGGCAGAAAAGAGGCTGGTGCCACACCTCAGAAGCCCGGGAAGGGGCTCGGGAGTCCCCCGGCCTCCATGCTGGCGCTGCAGAGCAACATCACCCAGCGCCTCCTGAGCGAGCCCTGGCCCCTGAGCGAGGCGCAGGTGCAGGCCTCGGTGGCGAAGGTGCTCACGGAGCTGCTGGAGCAGGAGAGGAAGAAGGCCATGGACACCGCCAAGGAAGGCAGCCGGAAGGGCCGCCTGGGCCATAAGCGGAAGCTGTCCGAAGACCAGACAGCCCCCAAGGCCCCCAAGAACAAGAAAAAGAAGCAGCTGGCAGCTGCAGATGGTGGGGAGCATGTCGTCTCCTCAGAAAAGGCCCCCAGGACTGTCAAAGGGAAATCCAAGAAGGACAGAGCAAGTGGTGACGTCAAGGAGAAGAAGGAGAAGGAGTCTCCCGGCTCTCAAGGGGCCAAGGAGAAGCCAGTAGGGGAGCTGGGGACTCCAAAGGGTGACGGGGGAGACCACGGCAACCTTAAGATGAAGAAAGAGAAGAAGAAATCTGACAAGAGTAAGTGCCTGCTGCAGCCCAAAGCACACTTCCCTGGTCCTGCTGAGGGCTGTCAGTCACCACTCAGGTGGGTGGCCCTCAGCCAGCACAGAGAGGGCTGAGAATGTCTTGTCCGTCTTGGGAGCAGGATGGGCAAAGCCAGAACCAGGTCCTGGAGCAGTGGGGCCACCACCACCAGGATGGCGCTCGCAGCTGCAGGGCGTGTTCTGCTTGCAGAGCCCTGTGCTCCCTCACGGCAGCCACAGCCACGCACACTGGCAGCCCAGGCTCCTGGGGTCCAGGCTCCTGGGTAGCAGCTGCCCCTTGCTGCATTCTGTGCTGGAGTCCTCGTGCAGCCAGGCCACGTTTAACCCCCACCACAGTCCTGTCTGATGGGTGATCACTCATTCCCATTTTACAGATTGAAAGTCTTTTTAAAATCAGTGTAGAAATTTTACAAAGTGAGTTAAAATGGTAACAGTCCAGGGCTTCCATGGGGGCAGAAATCATAAGACTTGTGCTTCGATGGCTCCCCAGGGTGTGGGGCATAGAGAGGAGAGAGCTCTAGGGCCCCTGGAGACCTGCCCTGTCTGCCCACTTTGACCCCAACCCTTAAGATTAACATCTGTGGTTTAGCAATTTTACTTTCTTCCCTTAGAAAAAAAAGACAAGGAGAAAAAGGAAAAGAAGAAGAAAGCAAAAAAGGCCTCAACCAAAGACCCTGGCTCACCATCACAGAAGAAAAAGAAGAGAAAGGTAGAGTGAGTCCCAAGGAGTCTTGGGCTAGAAAAGGGGACCCAGACCCAGTCCCCAGGTGAATGTGATCCGCCCCAGCCTCTGGATGTCAGGGTAGGGGGTGGGATAAGCCAGACCCAGTCCCTGTGCCCCTACCGTTCTCAGGGTCCCGAACAGGAGCGTGTGTATTGTGAAACACTAGAGAATAGCTAGGAGGTGGGGCCCACCCTGAGGGGCCCAAGGTCTGTGCATGTGGGAGCCATGGAGCGGCCCTGTCTTGCCTGTGAGGTAGGAGGCTATTATGACAAGTGAAGAAAAGAGAAGCCCCCCTGGGGCCCGGAGACTAGCTAGGCTGTGCAGGTTTCTGGGTGAGAGAAAAAGTTCCCTTGGATGTGTGTGCCCCAGCTGGCGGGGTATCCCCACGGCAGAAACACTCACCATCTGCGTCATGCGTGTCAAGGGCCGACCACCTGACCAGGGGCCCTCAGCTGCTCATACCCAGATGTGGTTCTCAACATGGCTAGCAAGGCCACAGTCATGGTTAGAAAATCCGAGCATCTGCTGCTGCAGAGTCTTGGGCTCCATCCTCCAAGGCTCAGGGGCACCCTCCGCACCCTCAGGATCTGTGTGTCCCCAGTATCTGTTCTGGGGGAGCCACAGAGCCTCGGGAGGGGACTGTCGTAGCCCCTCCTGGTGGGGGTGGCGTGGGTGGGGAGACACTTCAGGTCCAAGAGCCTCTCCTGCTTCTCTCTTCACAGAAGAAGACAGCAGAGCAAACCGTCTGAGGGACGCCAGGCGGCAGGTACACTCCTGGCCTGGGAACCCCTGCTGGAGAGGGCGGGAGGTCAGCTCCAGCACCCACCATGGTCCTCAGGAGTGAGACTGGGCCTCGGGGGTGGGCCTCAGGGAAGGGGTTTTGGAGAAAGAGGGTTCAGTTCCTCAAGGGCAGTGGGTGATGCCGGGAATCAGAGCTGCAGAGTCAAGGATCCAGGAGAGTCTGGACAGTGACCACCACTGAGTTGCTCGGGCGGAGGGAGGGGGGGTTGCTGGGGTGTGGTGGGGGAGGGGCACACTGGCATGCTTAATCCTTGTACATGAGGGTAAGGCTTGAGGTTGGGGACAGCTCAGTCTCCTTCGCCACTGTCATTCCTTTCTTTCTAATTTTGTAATTCGAGGGCCTTTCCTCATGGGAAGTAACATGTTTTACTCAAAGCAAGCCATTCTGATCCTCTGTGCTTCCCAGGTGGTGGTGAAAGGGTGGAATGCTCCGCCTAGCTGAGGGAGCCCCAGCCTGCTGTAAACAGGGTGATACAGGCCTGGGCAGGTGGTCAGGCTTCAGAGAAGCTAAGCTCTGAAGCCCTCGTCCCAGTTCCTGGGACACAGTCAGCACCACCAGGTATCCACTGTGGTTAGTTAATGCTCCTCTCCTGCATAGGGAGAGCTTTTGATTTGATTTTGTTCTCCTTGGTAGAGAAAAAGTTGGGGAAGTCTTATATCTTCTTCTCCCAGGGATTTCTTAGCCAAGTGGTGGCCAGCCCCATGCTTCTTCCCTCTGCCCACCAAGGGTGGGAATTGAATTTTTAACTTCCCCTTCCTCCCCAGAAGACGATGGCCAGCTGCGATGTCCATGCTGGCCAAACCAGCGAGCCCTGCAAAGAGGCTGGTCTGAGGAGGAAGAAGCCTGCCTGGCTCCATGACCTCTGCTCACTGAATTCTCTCCAATGCAGGATGCCTCGGATGGATGGACGTGTACAGTATATATATATTTTTTTAAGTGACCTGCCCCTCCCTTCTCAGCTCCAACATGCCCAGAGGCCTCAAGGCTTTCTGCCTCTGCTCTGTAGACCCAGTGAGGCTCAGTCTGTGGCTCCTTCATGCCCCGGTCTCCGGCTGATGCTGAGGCTTTGTCCTCCTTTTGTCAGTTTTTTCCTTTTTTGTTTGTATGGGTTTTTTTTGTAAGAACTCAGAAAATAAAAGACTTGAAGGAAAGGTGCAAGTTCCTAGTGCCTCTGGGCAAACGCTCTGCAATTGATTGATTCTTGGAAGGGAGAGTCTGACTGACACTGGGAGATGAACAGACCTCATCTGCTCAGGATTTATTCTTGACGGTGTATCAAGACTCTGGGATACTGTGGTGAGTGACACCCTGTCTGCCAAAGGAGGAGACTCAGCAAAGGGCCCTGATGGGGTGGGGAAGGCTTCCTGGAGGAGGTGGCATCTAAGCTAAGGGGGAGCTTGGGCATGGTCAGGCTAGGTTACAAAGGTTCTGCTATGATGAAGGCAAGAAGTGGAGGCACTCGAAAGATGTGTCAGGGTGACATCCACAGGAGTTTGTGATGGCGGTGATGGGGGAGCCCACTTCCCTGGGCCCAGAGCAGTGTGAAGGTCCAAGGCTTTTAGCCTTCTGCTGGAGACAGCGAGAGTCCATGCAGAAACAGCACTGAGCTTGGGGGGTCTGGGAGAGTCAGGGTGACAGCCAACTGTACCCTTAACTGGGGGCCCCTGGGCAAGGACCCCCTCCCAGGTCGCCTCTCTTCCCCTAAGTGTGTTGGCTAGAAGAGAGGCTGCAGAGCATTGTCCTGTTGGGTTCCTTTGACCCCTAGCAAGTCTTCAGACTTAGAAATGGAGAGATTTCAATAAACTTTTTCATTTAGGGCTCCTCTTGGAAAGTCCAGAAATGTGACCACAGGGGCCTGTGCTCCTCCTGGCAACAAGCGGCTGGGGCCACACAGCGGCCACCCCTTAAGTAGGACATTGGCCCCCAGTTCCACAGCCCCCACTCCCTGGTGGTCCCAATACAAGGGCCTGCGTTGTTGCCATCTGTCATTACACTTGTACTGTTCTTAGTATAGAAATGAAAACGGGGACAGGAGAAGCTGGACCCAGAAGAACTGGTGCTTAAAGAATTATGGGCAAGAGCCTGTTTCTTCTTCTTGGAAGTAAAGTATTCCTGTGTGTGAAACATGGAGAAGTGGTCTGTGTCCAAACACTGCAGCCCCTCAGCCCGGCATCTGTGAGTGGGCTCCCCAGGCTGTGACCTCCCTCCTCGACTACAGGATTCCAGGTCTTCAGTTCACCCCCTTGGGGTAGACAGACCATACCCAAAGAACAGCTGAGAGCCGGGCGTGTTCTACTCACTACCTTTTATTCTCACAGGAGCCGTGGCTGGAGGGCTGATGACAAGCTTGGCTGTGCAGAGGGAACTAGGGGGTGGCAGAAAGTGAGGGGAGGGGCTGCAGTTTGGGGGAGCTCGTTCTTCTTGGGTGTATGATGCCGGGGAGAGGGAAAGGGTGGCTCATGCCCCCAGTTAAAGGGCTGGAAAACTGAGGCCTGGAGGGGAGGGGACAGCAGAGGTGTCCGTCCTGGGACTTGGGACAGTGCCGTCCCTTCTCCCTGCACCTGCCCACCACTTCCATGATCTTGGAGTTCCGTGTCAGCCTGCTGTGGTGTCAGCACTGGGGGTCAGCCTCTCATGGTCCATGTCCCTGGGCCTTGCGTTCCTGCTAGTGGATGGGAGTTTGGGCAGCAAGCGTACCACTAATCTATGCCGTTCTGATATGATAGTTGTGTCCAAGGCTGATGGAGAGGCAGAGTCTCATAGAATGAGGTGCAGGGTGGGAGACAGCAAGGGAAGGGGTGTGTAAGGGAAGGAGAGGGGCTGGGGCAGGGAGGGAAGCTGTGGCCTTGCAGGGCTGTCTGGGTACTGGCGTCTGCGTCTGCTGAGCTCACGGGGCGACTGCAGGGAGGGAAGCAGCAGGTTAGGGCTGGAGTCACTTGTCCCTGCCCCCTCCCAGCATCCTGTGGCCTCGGAGCAGTCAAGGGCCCTTCACCCTCTACTGCCTCCTGCTTGGATACAAAAATTGACTGCCATGGCCCCAGAACCCCCAGCCCTGGTCCTCATCTGTGAGAAGGAAGTTGGAGAATGGCCTGGGGTCATCATCCACGAGTGAGTTGGCCCCTCTGGGGATAAGCTACTGGGGACTAGATGCCCTGCAAGGGTGCTTACCTTATTGAAATCCTGCTTACACCCCCAGCCCAGATGACGGATACTCCATCTCCATTGGGTCTGCAAAGGAGCAGAGAGTCCACTCGTTAGTTGCAGTCCAGCCTACTGTGCCCACTGGCAAGGAGCCTGGGTGGGCTAGTTCTTCCCAACCTTGCCACAAGCCTGGTGCTTGGTAAAACAGATGTGAATGGAAGGACGCTTGTTGGATGGCTGCAAGCAGCAGTGAGATGTGGCTGGGGAACTGAATGAGCGAGGCCAAGGAGCGGGTGATGAAATCAGATGGGTGGATCTGGAGGACCCTGGATGCTCTCGTGGATGGGTAGAGTGGAAGGGTTGGAGGACAAATGAGTTAAGTAGATGAGTGTGGACATAAGGAGAGAAATAATAGTACACAAATAAATAAGGAATGCACAGTGGGTGGATGCATGGCTGAGTGGCTGCTGCCCAGAGAGGGCACCTTGCGTGTCCTAGCCCATGGTGTGCCGGGGGACAACCTGCCCCTCAGCCGTCCTGCTCCTTCCTGCTCCTGGCACAGCGGCCACCGCTTACCACTGCAGTTACGGTGCCCACGGCTCCTGGTGTGGGGGACCTCGGTGCCGTTGGGGAAGACGCACCAGCAGTAGCCGATGCTCCCATAGCACTGGAGCGGCATATAGTTGCCGTTCTCGTCGCAGTTGGGCTTGAACACGCCCGGGTGGATGGCAGGGATGCGGCTGACCTCTTCCTGGCACTGGGTCAGTACTGAAGCGACAGGCACGGTGAACACAGTGAGTGAGCGGGCTCTGGGCTAGGGTCTCAGCAGAACCAGAGGTCCACATACCACTGTTGTGTGCCTAATGCCTTCTGTCCAAGTGGCTGCACTTGCTCTACCAATTGCACAGATGGAGAAACTGAGGCCTGGACCAACCAGGTCCAGGATCAGAGAGGAAATGCATGGCTGTGTTGCTAATTCATCCCAGAACATGATGATTTCTTCTGACACTCGGTACCTATTAGAGTTTAGAATTGCACCTATGATTCTGATTTCTAGAGAAAAGCAGTAGACTCCTTGCCGAGTCTGAGCTCCCATTACTGGCGGTATCCAAGTAGAAATGGGGGTTACCATGTGATGAGGCTGTTATAGAGGGGATTTGAACATTAGCTGGAAGTTGGTTAAGATAACATGCAAGGTGCCCTCTCTGAATCCATGATGGAGAATCCTGGAGTTCAGGAAGGGTGGGCCCCTGATCTTCCACTTCTGAAACTGAAGCCAAGAGGGAAGAGACTTGCCCAAAGTCACATAGCCAATTAGCACCAGGATGAGAACAGAGCACCCATAAAGGCTTTCAAGCTGAAAACCCTGGTACACATTGCCCATGAGATGGAAGAACCTCAAGGCCCTCTTAGCTAGCAGCAGTGGCTGTGTGACAGGAGAGGTCCCTTGGAAGGGTGGGAATCATGAGCCCAACCCTTGTGAGCCTGCAGGATGCAGTGCTGGGTGAGGAAGATCATTGCTATGACTCCTGGGATGTTTTGGGTGGTTTTTGCTCCAGGCCTCCTTGTGCAGTTCCGTCCTCCACAAGGGAGGTCACCTCCTGAAGGGACAGGATGGGGGCTGGGGGCAGACGAGCCCAGAACAGGCAGGAGAAACAGGAGTGAGAGCTGAGAGGCTGGGAGAGCCCTGTGCTTGGATCAGGGAGGTCCCAGAAACCCCACCTCCCCAAGATTCACATTCCCTTTACCTTTTGGTGGACCCTCAAAGGGCTTCTCCTCCAGCGAGTTCTTGCTCATTTCAAACAAGAGCCACTGATGCAGCCAGCTCTCAAAGAGCTAATGGAGATAAAGGCCAAGAGTCAGGCTTAGTAGCCCACTCCCACCCTATTGACTGTGCCCCTGGGACATGGAGGGCCAGTGGGGACCTGGTTGCCCCTCAGACACCCCCCAGTGTTTGGTCAAGGTGGTTCCTTGAGTCCAAGCATTCTCCCATGGTGGGAGCTTCTTAAGTGCTGGGAAGCCGCCTCCAGTTTCCTGAGAACGGCTTCCCTGCTCACGCCGCTCGTCCCAGGGCTGCTTTAGACAGGGAGGCAGGGTACCAGTGCAGGGAAAGCTGCTGACCTTCCAGTCCAAGCCATCCATGGAGTCCTTAAGGTGTTTCAGGTTTTCTGGCAGGCTCCCCTTCAGCTGCGGGTACACCTTCAGGGGGTCTGCCTTCTGCAGGGTAGCAAGGCAGGAAGGAAGGTTAAAAAGCTTCCAGGCAGGCAAGGTTTAATGTACAGCTCATGTTGCCCTGATCTTTGGTTCTGAGGTGTGGAGCCCAGACCTCAGCACACTGGAGCTAATGGGGAAGGGGATGTGTTAAAGTAATCCAGGGGCCCAGCTACAACACCCCAGGGCTGGGAGTCGGGAGACCCAGTTCCAGGCCCAGTTCTACCAACAGTCGTCAGTCTTCTGATCCTTGCAGACTCTTACTCATCTTCCAGGTCTCACCTCCTTCAGAGGAAACCCTCGACTTCATCCCAGCACTCCTGCCCCAGCTAAGTCAGATCCTTGGCCACTTTTTCTCTCAAAGGCCCCTGCACATCCCTCATCACCTGGTCACCCATCTGTCTCCATGCTAGCCTGAGATCTCCATGGACTAGGACTGATCTGATTGCTCCCCACTGTGGCTCCAGAGCCTTGCACAGTGCCTGGTGCTGCTACTCAGTAAAAATTTGGGAAGGAATAAAGCATCTTGAGCAAGTCACTTCCAGACTCTGGGCCTTAGTTTCTCCACCTCAAACACAAAAAAGTGGGGAGCAGTGGGGCTGAACTTCATAGAACATTAAGGGCCACATTTGTGTTGCTTCACTAATCTGCGGAGCCCATGTTGAACGTCCGCTGTGAGCCGGGCCCAGTGCAGGTTTTGAAACACAGCCCCAGCCAGGGGCCTATGGGGATGGGGTGGGAGGTGAGGGCTGCCTAGCCGGGTTCCACTCACCAGGAGCAGGTGCATCACGTGGTCCTGTGTCATGTTGCCGTACTTGGTGGCGTTCTTCATGGGCTGTGGAAGGAAGGAAAGAGGGAGGAGTTGCCAGGACTGGCCCCTGGGGGTGGGGCCCAGAGCAGAGCCAGCAGCTGGGGTCTGGGTGAGAGTCTGGATTCCCAGATGTTCAACAAGTCCATCGCTACAATGTCCCACTGTGAGAGCTTGAGCAGGTTGTTACCTTCCTGCCTCAATATCCTGTTCTTTTACTCTGCAAACGCTTTCCTGCCCAAGGCTTTGTGGACAGGAGATAGTTTTGTGAACAGAAACATCATCTATATATCAAGGGCTCTGAAAATAGGAGGGACTGTGAGACGCTCTGGGAAATGAGAAGCACTTTATAATTGTGGAGGGCTGGGCCTTCCTCCCAGAGAGGGCCCCAAGAGGCTCTTTCCTCCTCTTTCACCCCTGGAATTCCTGTTCCTCCCCCCAACAGCCAGGTCCCCCTCTCCAGCTGTGCTGTTCCTGAGCCAGGTGTCCTCCCCTGTCCCTTGGCACTTGCCCTCTCCAGGCGGAGTAAGCTTCCCTCTCCTGCCCTGGGGTTGGCCTTACCTCTGGGCCTGCCATGGGCAGCGCCCGCATCAGCATGGGAGTGGCCATCCGCATCTGGCTCATAGGCTTGGCAGCTGTAGGGGCAGAAGGCACAGCATGAGTATGGCCCCAGTGCCCAGGGAAGAGGGTACTCAGACACGGGGACCGAGAGCTCAGACCCAGATGAGGGGCTGGAATTCCAGACCAGAGGGCGAGGACAGGGGGCCCAGCTGGGGCGGGAATGAGGGTTCTCTGAGGTGAGGGGCAGGGGGCTTGTCAGGACAGAGGCAGGGCACGCACGCTTGGGAAGCTTCATGCGCAGGTTCTCCAGCTGCAGGTTCTGGGAGGTGACCGTCAGCTTGTCCAGCCGGCCCTGCTGCTGGTACAGGAAGTAGGCAGTGGTGGCCTGGCCAGCCAGGAGCAGAGCCACCAAGACGGAAAAGCCCGTGTACAGGGCTCCACGACTGCACTTGCTGTGGAGGGGAGGAGGGGGACATAGGTCAGAGGAGAGTCCACAGAAGTGACTGCCCTGGGGACTGGCTGGGAATGGGGGAATGTGCCCCCACAGTTCCAGCCCTTGCCCTCAGCTGCCCCTAACAAACACACGCTTTAAGCACAAATAAGTGCCTATGAACTTACAGCTTGACGATATCCTCCTGACCCCCTACCTCCAGCCACTGCTGCCCCTATAGCCCTCCCAGGTAGAAACCCTGGAGCTGCCCCTGTGTGGGGAAGAGCCAAGAACGAGGGCCTTGTCTTCTCGAGGGAACCAGCAAGGACAGCTGAGGAAACCCCAGGAAGACCCTGCTGCCTAGTAATTCATGACATCACAAACATGGCTCATTCTTATTGCCTCTCTGCTCGCCAGTCCTCTGTGATTTCTGGACCAAGGCCCAGTCCAGGGGATTATTACTCTGAAAGGAGAATGTAAAATTCCTGTGTGGAGAAAAGGAGAAAACCAGAAAGGAGGGGAAAACAAATCCTACTTTTTGGCCTTCCCAAGGAAGAGGGGCGGCCTGGTCTCTGAAGTGGTGAAAAGTCCACCCAAGCTTGGTTCTTCCTGAGTTCAAGTTCTATGACCTCACCTCTTCAGTGACCCCACACCCAAGTTGAGTCCCAGCTGTGCCTCCCACTGTCTCTTCTCTGAACCTCAGTTTCTCATAAGGTCTAAGAATCTAGAGAGTCATAATAAAGACGAGACCCTGTAACCTGGATTGTAATCCTGGTTCTGTCATTCCCTTAGCTCAGGGAACAGGGGCAAGTCACTCAACCTCTCTTAGTAACGTGAGGTAAGAATATCTACTCAAAGGGTTGTTATATAAAATGAGATCAGGATAAAGCTCTTGACTCCGTACCTAGCACCTAGTTAGTAGTCTGTAACACTGAGCACCAATCTCAAGGGAGTTAATAATTAACTTTAGCATCTGGTTTCCTTCTTCTTCATGCATCTTGATGGCCTGTCTCCTGGTTCTGGATGAGTGCCAACTCTTGTCACTTCCTCCTTTCTACTGCCTCTTTCTTGAATAAGTAATTGGCCAAAGTCAGGAGCCAACCAGAACTGGGAGGAATCATGGTACAAATGTTGCCAGGCAGAAATGTTCACAAAAGGGTCCAAAACAGGCCAGGACAGTTTTTAGAAGCAGTGATTGAACTGAGGGAAAACCAGACAAGGATTTGACAAGGGGGCACCCTTTCTGCTCACTGAGCCCACGCTGGCTCTGCAACTCACTGGGTGGCCTGTGCTCAGAGGGGACCCATTTCCCCTCCCTGCAAACTGTGCCTCTAGAAGGGGGTCAGATGGTAGACAAACTCAAATTTTAATATCAGACTAGTCCTGGGTTCAAATTCTGGCTCCAGGATTCATTAGCTGCAATAACTTTGGTGACTCACTTGTTAATACGAGTCTCCATTTTCTCTTATGTAAAAAGGGAAATAATAAAAGTACCCAACTTAAAGAGTTAGTAAAAGAATTATGATTGAGTTTAGCATTTAGTTATATGCCCACCACAAAACTAATCATACTAATATCTAACAGGGACTGAGGATTGGTAACAAGTGTACAGTGAATAGGAACTATTATTATAACCACTGTTGTTATTATTGCTGCTGCTACTACTGAGACCCAGAGAGAAACTGTGATTTATACAAGTCATACATGACAGTTGCAGAACCTCAACCAGAATCCAGCCCTCACAAGAGCTGGCTCTCCTAGCCATGGGATTCCCCAGGGTTTTCACAGGCCAGACACTAATGGTCTATCTCTAGTTACATGTCCCACAGTATGAAGTTCCTCATGACATCTCTGAGAGTCTCTCCCAAACCCCTTTCTGCCTGGCAACTGCTGACATCACAACAAGTCTCTGTAATATGCAAATTATCGGGGGGGGGGGCAGGGACATTGGGGTAGCTGTATTCTAACCATTCCCCATGTTTTTTTCAGGGAAACAGATGGATAAGGATCTGGGAAAGGGTCCTCTGGATGGCTGTGCTGGCCCCTTACTGCAAGGGAGAGGGGCATGGGCAGGGCATCACCCAGATCAACCCACAGCCCCTTCTAGAAATTTAGCCAGAGCCCCCCACCTCACCCTTTTTTGACCCTCCTCCAACATCTCTCATTCCCTCCTGTGATAGCAAACATCTTCATCTACTCTACAGACACCTGCAACTATAATTCCCTAGATATAAACACATACACCAACTTATGATAACTAGGAGGAAACTCCTCTATGATGAACTGCTTCTGCCATTCTCTTTTAGAAAATCTGCTTCTCCATCCAGGATCCATAATATTTTCAAAATTCTAATCTAGGGCTCATGGCCCAGCTTCAAGGGACTCTGGGAAGCTCCTGATACTGTGGGAAACTGTAGGGAATGAGTACAGAGCTTTCTGATTTTCAGAAGAGAAGTATGTGATGCAAAGAAAGTTAAAACCCCTGCCCTAGAGGAACTCGTTCATTTCACAGGTGGGAGAACTGAAGCCAGACGGCCAGAGACTTGCCCCAGACCACCCAGGTAGTGTGGGAGTCAGAGCCTAAGTTCATGACTCGTCCAACTCCCGGTCTAGTGCTCCTTCTGTAGCGCCTGTGCACGTACGTCTGTGCAGTCCAAGATTTGGCTGCTCTCTCCTACTGCTCACACATACCTCTCCTGGGCTCCGGGGCGCTGGCCCAGCATGGGCAGCTGCTCATGGTTGGAGATGAGGTCACGCTGGTCTTCCATGCTTCTGACCTCTGGTCTTTCCCACTCCTGCTGCTGCTGCCGCTGCCTGCGTATCTGGGATGCTGAGCCCCGTGCTCACCTCTTGAAGTTGGGGCTGAGGAGGAATCTGATTCGTCTACAGGAGGCCACTCCGCCCACCTGGTACAAGTGGAAGTGAAAGCCACAAAGCTGGAAATACCCTCACTTCAGCAAGTTGCCTTTAATGGGACAGGATGAGTAGGGGGAGCCCCCCCTGAGGCAGGTGAAAAGGCCAGCATGTTTCCATTGGCTGCACAGGGCCCGCGTCACTTGTTTCTGGGCAGACCTGTGGATTCATAAGGCTCTTTGGAGGTTTCAAGAAACGGGTAACTGTTCACTCCCTAGATAGGAAATCACTTTGAAGCAAGCAAAAAAAAAAAAGCCGAAAATTCTTTTTGTCTCCCCTCTCACCTGTAGATGAGTGGGTACATAAAGGGGCTGCCCCCCTTTTGTGAACTTAGACAAATTCCTTTCCTTCTCTCAGGGCCTCAGTTATGTCATCTCAGAGCCAGGGGAGGAAAGCTGGATTCAGTGTTCTCTCTGCTGTCTGCTAATATAAGCATTTTATGAACCCGAGTCCCTGGTTCTAAGGCTCTGGTACTAATATTTGCCAGCACTTACCCAGCCCTCCTTTGAGCCGGCACTGTGCTAATCGTTTTGCATGCTTTGTTTCATTTAATCTTTACAGTGACATTTTAAGGGCTGTTTTATTTTATTATCTCCATTTATAGATAGAGACACTGAGGTTTTGAGAGGCTACATGTTTGCCCAGAATCATGCATCCATCTCTTGATTTTAACCATTCCACCCTTCTGCTTCCTAATGCTCAAATTATGTCATTCAAATTCCTGACAGTGGAGACCTCTACAGGGAGGGAAGGAAGAGGGTCTGGGAAAGGGTACCCAGGGGAGGTTTAACTGTTGGCATGATTTTATTTCTCACTATCTGTGTCTTATAGACCATATTTGTTTTATTAATCTTTATGTCTTTTGTGTGTATGTTTAAATTTTCAGCAAATTTAAGGTCAATAAGCACAAGAAAAGATGCTCCACATCATTAGTCATTAGGGAAATGAAGATTGAGGCCACAATGGGGTACCACTTCACATCCACTATGATGGCTGTAATCAAAAGACAAATAATTACAAGTGTTGACAAGGATGTGAAGGAATTGGAACTCAGATATTGCTGGCAGGAATGTACTATGGTGCAGCCACTTTGGAAAACAATTTGGCGATTTCTCAAGAAGTTAAATATGGAGTTACATATGATCCAGTAATTCCACTCCTGGATATCTACACAAGACAGATTAAAGCATGTATCCATAGAAAAACTTATACACAAATGGTCATAGCATCATTATTCATAATAGCCCCAAAGCAAAAACAACCCAAATATTCATCAACTGATGAGTAAACAAAATGTGGTATATCCATACAATGGAACATTATTTAGCCATAAAGAAGAATTAATGTCTCAATACAAGTCTTATTTTAAAAAAAAAAAGGAATGAAGTACTGATTCATGCCACAAAATTAATTTTGAAAGCATCATGCTAAGTGAATTTGACCAAACATCTGAAGAGAGACAAAGTTTGACAAAAGTTGTTTTAGAAAATTCTGTTCTAAATCATCAAAGAGTAAGAAGTATTGATACATAAATAAAATTCGCTTATCTATTTCAAGTGAAACTGAGATTAGATGCTAAGTGTTTAAATTTGGATTGTATACACTTTAATAATGCCATTAAATTATCATGATATATATTTTAAAAAATCATGATAAGTGAAATAAGCCAGACACAAAAGGCCACATCTTGTACTATTCCATTTATATGAAGTGTCTAGTCAAGCCATAGAAACAGAAGGTAGATCAACAGTTGCCAGGGGAAAGGGGATGGGGAATGATTGCTGATGGGTATGGGATATCCTTTCAGGGTGATGAAAATATTCTGGAATTAGACAGTGATGCTGGTTGCACAACTTTGTGGATACATAGGAAGACCACTGATCTGTACCATTTTAAAAGCCTGAATATTATGGAATGTGAAATTGATAGTTCAATTTAAAAAAAGATTTCTTGGTAATGATGGTTAAAACACATTATATGTTTGCTTCCTCTTTCACTTGGCTTCTGTCACTAAAATGACAAAAAGTTTCTTTTTTTCTTTTTTTTTTTAAGTGTAGATCTGTAAGGACAGAAAGAAAAGGAGAAAACAGCAGAATTTTAGAAGCTGGAAAGCAAATGGATGAGGAGTAGTCATTAACAGACCCAAGAAAGGTTAATTCTAAACCTGCAGCTAGAAAAGCTGGGAATCCACCAGTTTATGTGGTAGAACAGGTTCAGGAATTGAGGACTAGACACACTGTCCATGGCCTGTCCCTCCCCAACTACTCCTCCCTCCCTGAAAGAGGGCTGGAAGTTTATCCCCAGGCACAGTGCAGGGCATGGGCCCAGCTCTGAAGATGAGTCCCAGCCTTCTCTCCGACCCAGTTTCCAGAATGCCAGAAGCCAGACCTTCTTTTTCTGGGCAATAAATGAGAGAATCCTTCTCTGGAGAGCTCCACAAGGAATGAACTAAAGATTCTGATACTGGGGTTCAATGATGAAATAACCCAGCCAAATAACCCTACAGGGAAGACCTCAGCCAATAAGCCCTTCACATTAGTCACAGCTTCCACTTGATTTTCTAGACAATCAAGGCTCTTGGGACATCTGAAGAAAACCTCTAACACAAAAGAGAGTGAACAAAACAAATAACCAAATCTCAAAAAGGAACCATGGAGGAAACAAATAGATATTAACAGCTTTAGGGAGATAAGGGAGATACTGCACCCATGAAATAAGAATAGGATGCTATAAAGATAAATGTACTGTTAGAACCATGATGACAACAAACATACCTTAAAGATTAAAAGTACAAGGGTAGATATTAAACAATCAGTAGGTAAAGATAGTTTTTTAATCTCCCTGAAAGTAGACCACCAAGATAAAAAGAATTTGGGAGAAAAAAGAATCAAAGACCAATCCAGGATGCCCAATAGCCAAATATCAATGTTCCAGAAATAGGGAACAGAGAAAACAAAGGTGAAAAAAAAATCAGTGGAAAAATTCGGTACAATTGTCCAGAACTCAAAGACAAATTCCCAAACTGAAAGGACCTAGTGAATACCAAAGTATGAAGATAATTTCACACCAAGGTACATCAAGTGAAGTTATAGAAAAATAAAGACAAAGAGAAAATTTCACAGAAAGAAACAAGACAGATACAAAGGACCAGGAATCAGAATGACTTTGGACTTAAGAGCAACCCTGGAAACCAGAAGATAATGGAGCAACACCTTCAAAATTCTATGAGAAAATTATTTCCATCCTAGAATATTTACTGAGCCAAATTATTAAGTAGGTATGAAGGTATCGTAAAGATATTTTCAGACATTCATTATCTCAAAATTTTTTCTTCCTCAGAAAGCTTCACGAATGTATGCTCTGCCAAAATGAAGGTCTTCACTAAAAATAAAGGAAGACTTGAAATACAGGAAGCTGAAATTCAACTCACAAAAGGGAACGGGGATTCCCCAGAACGATGGCACAGAGAAATCCCAAGAGAAAAGCAATAGATTCGTACTGGATCAGGTCCACAAGCTCTGAAAGACATTTCTTCAATAAGATAAAATTAATAGATAGCTGATAGATCTGAATATACTGAGAGATGATTTAGATCATTTTTTGAAGAGAATGAGGTTGAATTATGATAAATTTCACAGAAAATTAAGCAAATGAAAAAAAACCAAGACAAGTATTTTTTGTTGCTATTGTTTAGTTGCTAAGTTGTACCAAGACAATTATTAATTTTGGGGAAAACAAAAAACTATAGGAAATGAATAGTCATCACACCATACTACACAGCACAGCTATAAATGGCATTTACTGTCATAATATGACGAACTTTGAATACTGATCTAACTAAACATACAGTAGAGGCATTTGGGAAGGATGAGAGGATAGGAAAAGTGACTTAGAAGAGAAGGAAAGAGGACTAAATCTTGGTCTTGTGTCCACAGTGAGAAGCCAACCAGATCATGTTTAAAACTGAAAGAATCTGAAGTAACAGTACCAGAAGTTATTGAGAGACATAGAGGCTAAAAACATTCTAAAGTGGTGGGGAAAGGAAGGTAAGGAACTTCCGCTTTTTGCAGCCAGCCTTTTAGAAGGATTTGATTATTTAAATATGTGAATTTATAACTTTGATACAGAGTAAAACTCCGTTTAACATCAAAGTCAGTTGATTCTGAGTTGACTGTGATAACAAAATGGCAATCTTAAAAAACACCTTTTCCTTGCGAAGCAGCTTTCGGTCAAAGTTCAGGGTGACCCCAAAGGTCATCCTGTCCTCGCCCACAAGAGGCTGGAGATGATTCCAGCTATAAGAGTGGACAGGATGATGGTTCCCGTCTCTTCTTCTAGTAGGGTAAGAGGTCTCAGGTGTCACACAGGCCCCACTGCCCAGTGGAGGAGTCCTGTCCTACCCATTCTCTTGCTGGAGATGGAGACAGAACGACAGGAAGCAGCAAGCCTTGGTGTCTGCCACACTCTGAGAGGGACCCAGGGTTAAGGCAGGATTCAGCTCCCCCACTGTTCACATGAAGAAAGTCTGACTCGGAAAGGGGAAAGGAACAGGCCCAAGGTCACACAGACCTGGATCTGGTCTAAACAAAAGAGTTCTGAGGCTAACTTCTTGGAATAACATCCCAGTGCCAAAATGGTGGATCCCAGGGCTGAGGAAGGGAAACACAGGTGAGGTCGCAAGCATCTTTTTTTTTTTCCCTCAGAAAGCAAAGAAGTGCTCAAGGACCACTGGTGTTTGTCAGAAGGACCTTGGAGCCAACTTGAAAGAGCACCTGCCAGCCGAATATGAGACAATTCCAGCATCAATAAGAATAATTTACCTTGCTTCTTCAAAAGGAACTATATAGTTCAATCCCAGTTTATAAGGAGTTTTTCTTTCTTTCTTTTTTTCTTTACAGAAGAATGCAAGCTAACTAATGTAAAAGAGAAGACAGAATTAGAAAATCACCTGTTTGTAATCTCCAGTGTAATAGTTAACCACCAATGGATGCCAAAATCATGAGACAAAGGGCTGGGGGACACAGGATATCCACCTGCCACGGTACCTGTCCAGAGTCCTCGCTGGTTGTTTACAGGAAAAGCCGCCCTACAATGGGGCAGTCCTGCGGTTGCCACCACATGATCGGACTTTTAGCATCACCGATCGCAGAGCACTGTGACATTTTGTGTTTCCTAAAGAGGTAAGATACTCAGCATCAGTTGGGAAGTATCTTTGCTAAAAATATCATTAAACTGAACCTGCCATTAGACCTAAATTCTAATTTACCAGACACAGAAGAACAAATGAAATAAAACTATGAATAAACAGAAGAATTCAGTCACCAAAGAACAACAGTGCCCAAGGAAGAGTCAATGTCATGAAAAAAGACGCCTGTGTGGGTGTGGAGAGGGTTCTGTATTTTAAAAGATTAAAGAAACATAATAACCAAATGCAATTTGTATATTCTGACAAGATTTTGGTTGGGAAAAAAAGCTGTAAGAGATATTTTTGTGAAGCTGGGAAAATTTGAATATAGACTGAATTTTAGCTGATACTTGGGGATTATTATTGCTTTTCTTAGGTGCAATAATGCAATTTTAGTCTGCTAGAAAAAAATATTTTTAGAGGCTGAAGACTCTGAATGAAGTACTTGGAGGTGACATGAAATGTGGTTTGCAAGTTATTTTCAAAATAGCTCAGGGAAAAAGATAATAGATAAAATTAACAATAGGTGAATCTAAGTGCAATATATAAACATCTCTATGTTTGAAATTTTGAATAATAAATGGTTGGGAAAAAATTAAAAGCAATTGTGTACAAATCCAATCTCCTCCTATATAAAAACTGTGCTAGCTGCTCAGAAGACACTATATTTCCACCACTGTTCCCTTGACATATTATTACACTGACAGTGGGCTCTTCCACAGCATAAGCAAAAAATGTATGTTGTAGTCCTCCTTGAAATTTCTCAGAAATTATCCAAAGTTTTGTATTGATTAGAAAAAAATTCCAAGGACTTCCTTGGTGGTTCAGTCGTTGGGACTCTGTGCTTCCAATGCATGGGGCCTGGATTCGATCCCTGTCAGGAAATTAAATCCCACATGCCATAGCTAAAGATCCCTTGGGCTGCAAGTAAGACTTGTCTTGGCCAAATAAATATTTTTTTAAAAAATTCCAGCTCCACTACTACAGGATGTCAGGATGTGTCATTTTGAGCAAATGACTTAACTCCTCCGTGCCTCAGTTTCCTCATCTGTAAAATGGGCATACTAATAGATACTAACTTAAACCATTGGCTTTTGGGGATAATTGAATGAATTAATATACATATGCCTGATGTAGAGATTAAGTGTGCCATAAGCATTAAGTAGTTCAGTGATGAATTTTTTTCTGCAAACTTTTAAAAAATAATTTTATTTATTTTTGGTTGCAGTGGGTCTTCATTGCTGCGTGGACTTTTCTCTAATTGCAGCAAGCAGAAGTAACATTGTGGTACACTGCGGTAATTTCTCTTGTTGCAGAGTGCTGGCATTAGGGCGTCAGCAGTTGCAGCACGTGGGCTCGCAGTTGTAGCTCCTGGGCTCTTGAGCACAGAATCAGTAGTTGCGGTACATGAGCTTAGCTGCTTCACAGCATGTGGGATATCCCCATGTCTCCTGCATTGGCAGGTGGATTATTTACCCCTGAACCACCAGGGAAGCCCCTCTGCAAACTTGCTGAATCTGGGACTGTTCCCAGAGATCTGGAGCTGCACAACAAAGCCAGAGGGGCCCTTATCCCCACACCAGGATCATCCTGTGGGTCTCCTCCTATGGTGCCCCTGTTGAGCTGGTCTAGGTTGAGATGCCTGTTCTCCCTCGGTCTGGGCACTCCAGGCCCCAGAGGTGTGAGTTCCTGCCAGTTCACTTGGGTGAGCCAGGAGGTGGAATCCCTCAGGACCTCTAACCATCTTGTGTTCCTTCTTGGTCCCCAAGTCCTGGGAGAGGAAAGAGCCACCCTAGGTGGTAGGTAGGCAGTGTAGGCCCAGCCCTGTCCACCACCCCACATGGCCAGGCCATCCTTTCTGTGTTGGGGCCCCTTGGATCCTAGCACATCTTGGCCACGAACAAGAGGCCAGAAAAGGTCCTCTCTATGGGGAAGGAGCAGGCCCACGCTACAGTCCTGTACCTGTCACGCCTGGCCTGGGCAAGCCCTTTACTTTACTCCTCTCACTTGCTCATTTACACATTCAACAATTATTTATTGCCCATCTACTCCGTGCCAGGTCCTTGGGCTATGTCAATGAATGAAGCAGACAGTATCCTTGCCCTTACGGAGTTTGCATTCTAGTTGGAAACAAACAAGTAAGCGTGTTTGTTAAAGAGTAATGGCAGAGATGGGGAAACAAAAGGTATTACTACACTGCAGGATGGGGGCAAGTGGTAGTACTTTATAGGGTGTTGGGCTGGGCCTCACTGACAGGGCGAGGTTTGGGCACAGGCTTGAAGATGAGGTGGTTAACCTAGGCCATGTCTGAGGGAGGGATTCCCTGGACAGAAGGAACGGCCAGGACAAAGATCCCAGCGTGGGGATGCACCTGGCTGAGGAACAGCAAGGAGGCCAGAGCGGTTGGAGTGGAGCCACTGAGGCGGGGCATGACAGGACACGAGGTAAACGAGGTCTTGGGCCAGATCTTGTGGCCATGGTCACAACCTTGGCTTTTACTCTGAGTAAAATCAAGAGCTTTGGGAAGGCTTTGGGACTTACCTGGTGGTCTAGTGGTTAAGACTATGCTTCCACTGAAGGGAGCGTGGGTTTGATCCCTGGATGGGGAAATAAGATCCTGCATGCCAAAAAAAAGAAAAGAAAGAAAAAAGCACCATGGGAAGGCTTTGAGCAAAAGGTGTCATTATCCAAATTGCGGTTTAAAAGGGTGGTTCAGGCTGTGTTGAAAGTCAGTACAATAGGGGCAGATGGTCCCCACTACCTCTTGGGACTGCTGTGAAGGTCCAAGGAGACCAGAGTGAGGAAACATTTTGTAACAAATGGCCTTGAATCCGCCTGCAATGTGGGACACCTGGGTTTGATCCCTGGGTTGGGAAGATGCCTGGAGAACAGAATTGCTACCCACTCCAGTATGCTGGCCTGGAGAATTCCATGGACTGTATAGTCCATGGGGTCGCAAAGAGTCAGACACGACTGAGCGACTTTCACTTCACTTCTGCTCACTTCACAGTGTTTCTGGGAGAAAGAGACTAGTTGCTCTGCTCCTTCCCATTGTACTGAAGGGACAATTGAGTGAGGAGAGGATTTGATTTGCCCTAGGTCAGATGTCCTACAACCAATTTAGGATCTGGGACTCCCCGACTCTTCTCCCAGCTGCTGTCTGGCAGGTAAGTTAATAGTATGGCCCTTGGACATGTGATCTCAGCTAGTACAACTGAGCAAGACTGATCAAGCCCTCTCCTAGGATTCATTCATCCAGCAAATATGTATCAAGCACCAGTTCTGCACCACTCACCAGGACACAGGGGCATATGGAGACACCTGGCGACGAATGATCCCCAGTCTCGGTCAGAGACTGGGCTACAGTGGCTGAGGCTGGGATTAGGGGTCAGGTCACAGCTGAGGCTGGAGGCAGGGAGATCAGTCAGGAAGCTGTGGTGAAAAGTCAAGCTGGAGAGGCAGGCCTGTTGGGGGCCACGGCTGGAAGCATTGCAGGAAAGGTGAGGAAGAATAAAAATGTCAGGAGGAAAATCCACAGGACTCAGACCAAACTGAATATGGATAGAGGGGTGAGACCAAGATGTTGCTGAGCTTTTTGGCTTGGGCAGCGGAGATGATGTCTTTTCCAGAAACAAGAAGTCCTTGGCACATTTGAGGAACAGAAAGAAGTGCAGTGCGTCTGAGCCTAGTGAGTGAGGGGGAGGGTGGTTTCGGATGCTGTTGAAGGGACAGGCTGGGCTGCAGCTTAGGTATTATTCCAAGAAAATGGGAAGCTGGTGAAGAGTGTCAAGCAGGGATGGGCTGGGGCTGGTTTATGTTTTTTAATGATGTATGGCATACAGATTTCCCAGGGGCAGGAGTGGGAGTCTGGAGATCAGTTAGGGGTAAAATCGTTTAAGTGAGAGACGGTGTGGAGACAAGGAGAAGCAGATGGATTCGATAGCTGTTTTGAAAAGTAGAAATGTCAGGACTTGCTGTGGGAGTGAAGTCAAAGATGGTGTCCGGGTTTAGAGCTATACACTGGATGGTGGCATTCACTGGGATGGAGGAGACAGGAGAACTCATTCTGGGATAGAAAGACCCTAGAGTTTTGTTGTGGCTATAGCCTGTGTGACACCCATGTGGAGACATCATCGATGACTGACCGTCCCAGACTGAAACTTGGAGTGAGTATACATGTTTGTAAATGATTGGCTTGCAGACAGTTTTATACCAGGGGACAGGGCTGAGCTCTGGAGACCCTTGATGTGTAGAGATGGGATGAGGAGCAGCTCTGAACAGTGCAGAGGGGTGGTCAGGGAGCAGAAGGGAAATAGGGAGAGGGTGTGATCACAGATCCCAACAGGGGAGTGAAGGAGTGTCAGCTGTGTCAAACACTGCTGAGGGAAAGGCCCACTGGACTGGGCCACCCGGAAGGCATGGGAGATCTTGACAAAAGCAGGTCTGAGAATTGGGTTGGGAGGTGTCTGGGAGGGAAGAAGTGAAACCAGCACGGGAGGCGGAGCAGAGAGGTGAGGGTAGCCTCTGGAAGAGGATACAGGTCATGGTGTCTGAACCTGTTGTCCAGAAGGGAGCACCTCAGGAGCGGGGGGGAGGGACCGGTGATGCTGCAGAGCGGCGGCTCTGCTGGGCTCCCGCACAGCGAGTCCTTGGCGCTTCCATAGGGCCACCCTGCCCAGCAGTGTCACTCGGCTGACCAGCCTCCCCACCAGGCAGGAGTGGTCCTGGAGTGTTCCTCCTCCTAGGCACCAACTCCCTGCCGCCTCTCTTTTCCTGCTCTCCTCTCAGACCTGCCTCCTCACCCTGGCAGCTCATTTTGCAAATGCTGCCAGCATCAGTCCTGTCCACTGGGTTTGAGGGCAAAGTGAAGCTTTCTGAATTACACCAAGGCCTTGGCTCCTGACTTTCCTGCCTTGGCAGAGCTTGTCTCATCTCTGAGTATAAACTATTCTGTGTGTTTCCTCATTTTACTGTCACAATAGCCCTGTGAGTCTCAGGAAGATTAGGTGAGTTGTACAAATACTAGCTAAGTGCCAGCAAGTGGGACACCCAAGATCTGAACCCAGGTTTAAGCTATCAACAGAGACCATTCTCTTAACTACTCTGCCATGCTGCTTCCCACAGACCCCTTACTCGCTGTGACCAATCTTAGTGACGGTCGTGCCTCCTATAGCCCCTGTTCGCAAGGTAATGGATTAGAAAGACAGGATTCCTTCCCAATCTTTGTGGGCAATTGTACTACCTCCGTTACTCTCCAGACAAGCTTCACTATCAGTTCACTAGTTCTGTCCCGCTCAGGCATGATCCTTGTTTGAGCATTTCCTCACATCTCTGGTGGTCTGCTGAAATGCCTCCAGAGACAGTGGGCTCCGCACCTCCATGAGCAGCCCATTTGAGGCAGTGGATGGTGTGGCAGTGCAGTGTCGACACTAGTTGGCTGATCTCAACTCTGCTCCTACAAGCACCCTGTGCCTCAGTTTCTTCACGTGCAAAATGGTAGAACAGTAGTACCTACCTCCTAGTATGATGAGGGTTAAATAAGGTGCTACGTCTAAGTTGCTTAGTAAGTGCTTAATAAATCTAGCTACTGACACTGTCATTGTTATTTTTCCTGAGGCAGAGTTACAACTTGCTCCCTATAACTTCCACACTTTGGGCCTAGCCCCGTCCCTTGAAATTCTACCCTCTCCCACACTCCCTGCAGCTTATTCCTGCATTTCTCAGTCTTCACTTTCTCCTGATACCAGATTTTTTTTTTTTTTTGGCAAGCTCAGTTATTCATTACACTGACATGATCTTCCTAAGATCATGATTTCCTCTTGACAGAGTCACTGGCTGTTAGCTGGGCAAGCTCAACGTTGCCAAACACATAACTCAGGGTGGGAGAACGGTAGCTTCAAGGCCTCTCATCTACTGCCCTCACAGGCCTTCTTATTGGCTCCCAGGCTTTTGCATTCCCTAGATTTGGAATCCCAGTCAGTGGGTCCCATCGACTGCATATCCTAAACATCTCCTACCAGGAGGATTATGTCAAGATAAAGAGCCACACTCTGGCACCAGACAGAGCCAAGTTCAAATCCAGACTCTTCTGCTGACCTACTCTGTGATCTTGGCCAAAAAGCCTCCCTGAACTTCAGTTTCATTATCTACAAAATTAGACTGATAGTAATCTTGCCTATTTCATAGGGTGTTATGAGGACTGAGAAATGTATATAAGACAGTATAGTGCATACCTCAATAAATATTTGTCATTAATATCCTAGGACTATACTGTCTACCAGGGCAGCCACTAGCCACATGTCGCAGGTGAAGCCTTGAAACATGGCTAGTCTGAATTGAGACAAATACACACTGGATTTCAAGGTGTAGCTCAGAAAGAAAATATAAACTATCTTGGTAATAACTTTCCATATTGATTATACATTGATATAATCACTGGATATATTGGGTTAAGTAAAATATATTATAATTAATGTCACTTTTTATATTTATTAATAAGCTACTAGGAAATTTGAAATTATGTGGCTAAGTTTTGTGGCTTGCATATTTCTTCTGGACAGTGATAGTATAGTGGGGGTTTGCAGCAGTCGGCGGGGCGGGGGGGGTTGTTAGTGATGGAATTCCGGTTTGAGGGTATTTCTCAGTGTGGGAGAAGAGAAACAGTATATTTGGTTTGGGGGCATTTGACTTCCAGTGGCTGCACCTGTCTCTTATAGATGGTATTTGAGCTGCAAGGGTTCTTTAGATATTACAGAGATCTAATCTTCTATCTGTGAAGATGGGGAAACCAAAGACCATGAGAAAGGGGAAACATCTAGGGCCACAGAAGTTAAGGGCGGCAGAACCCAGACCCCGCCATGCCGTCTGTATGCTGCTGCCACCTGGTGGCCACCAGTACACGGTGGCTGAGAACTCGACAGACGCCGGGCTCCTTCAGGAGCGGCCCCCTGCTGCCTTCTACTTCCCAATCTCATGCAAGGACAGGGAGGGTCCTCCTCTTCCTAATCCTCAACCAGACTGTACTGAGCTGGAGCCCACCAAGGGTGTGCCAGCACAGTGATTGAGGAGGGCACACTCTGTGGTTTCAGACAAGCATAGGTTCGAATCTCTGCTCTGACCCTTTCTAGCTATGTGCCCCTGGACAACTCAATTTCTCTGACACTCAGGTTGTCTGTAGGTCAAATGTGGATAAGAGTACTTGCCTTAAATCTATTTGAATGCGATATCTGCAAAATGAGTCCACAAACATGTAGAAAACACCACAACTTAACGTAGAGCTCCTGGTGCTGGGATACAGCAGTGACCTAAACAGACACGTCCACTGGTTCTCCAAGCGTGGTCTCCAGACCACTGATGTCAGCACTGCTTGGGGACTTGTTAGAAATACATGTCCTCAGGCCTCCATCCCAGATCTACTGAATGTGATGCACACTCAAGGTTGAGAACCACAGGACTCAAGAGTCACAGACTCCACACTAGGGTTTAGTTCAGTTCAGTTCAGTTGCTCAGTTGTGTCCGACTCTGCGACCCCATGAATCGAAGCACGCCAGGCCTCCCTGTCCATCACCAACTCCCGGAATTCACTCAGACTCATGTCTATCGAGTCAGTGATGCCATCCAGCCATCTCATCCTCTGTCGTCCCCTTCTCCTCCTGCCCCCAATCCCTCCCAGCATCAGAGTCTTTTCCAACTCTTCGCATGAGGTGGCCAAAGTACTGGAGTTTCAGCTTCAACATCAGTCCTTCCAAAGAAATCCCAGGGTTGATTTCCTTCAGAATGGACTGGTTGGATCTCCTTGCAGTCCAAGGGACTCTCAAGAGTCTTCTCCAACACCACAGTTCAAAAGCATCAATTCTTCGGCACTCAGACTTCTTCACAGTCCAACTCTCACATCCATACATGACCACAGGAAAAACCATCGCCTTGACTAGACGGACCTTTATTGGCAAAGTAATGTCTCTGCTTTTGAATATGCTATCTAGGTTGGTCATAACTTTCCTTCCAAGGAGTAAGCGTCTTTTAATTTCATGGCTGCAGTCATCATCTGTAGTGATGTTGGAGCCCAGAAAAATAAAGTCTGACAGTTTCCACTGTTTCCCCATCTATTTCCCAAGAAGTGATGGGACCGGATGCCATGATCTTCATTTTCTGAATGTTGAGCTTTAAGCCAACTTTTTCACTCGGGTTAAGTGCTATGCATGTGGTAGGTAAACAGCTTGAGAATGATGACTAGAGGTGGGGCAGGGGAAGAAACATTAATTGATCTGTGATGATCAAGGAAGGTCTGTTTGATCAGGTGACAAGTTCCGGCAAAGATCTGAAAGCAAGTATCTAGACATTATTTAAGAATTTTCTTATAAGTCCTGGGGCTGTAATATATAGCCTGGTGACTATAGTTAGGAAAAGTGATCTCTATTCTGATCAACCATGCATCCAGCTAAACACTGAGGCTGCTACTATTCATAACAGAAGATGAAGGAGCACTAGGAAACAACTGTCTCTGCCACACTGATTCTGATTCGCTAGCCTGTGGGGGCCTGGCTTACGCTTGTATGCCTCCAATGATTAGGAAGGAGTTTTATTTCCTCTTAGCGGCTCTCTTTTAGAAAACTCTCCTTTATCTGATGCTTAAATCTCTCTACAACTCCTACCTACCCACTGGCCAAGTTCCACCACCTTAGGACTACATGCACCAAGACAGAACTTAACTTATTTGAAGTTCCTTATACATCTTCTCTTTGGACCACTTAAGGTCAGCAATGCTCCCCCTGAGGCCATGTTTTGCGAAAGGTTTCCCAGATCTTTCATCAAGAGACTGAGAATTGCCTTGATAGTATTCCCCTGGGCAAAAGGGAGCCATGACACCATCACCCAGGTCAATGGAGTTAACTGGAAGAAAAAAACAACTGTCAAGACCTCAATTGTAGGTGGCTTTCCTGGTGGCTCAGACAGTAAAGAATATGCCTGCCATGTGGGAGACCTGGGTTTGATCCCTGGGTCGGGAAGATCCCCTGGAGAAGGGAATGGCAACCCACTCCAGTATCTTGCCTGGAGAATCCCATGGACAGAGGAGGCTGGCAGGTGGTGCCACGAGAGTTGGACATGACAGTGACTAACACTTTCACTTTCTCCAAAGAGGACTTGCTCTTCTACAAAGAGCCCAGAGACACTCCCACCTGTGACCACATTAGCTCTGAAATGAGGGTTTCTGGGTTAATATGAAAGTTAAGTTCAGTTCCCTCACCTTGGGGCTGTGGTTGGGGCTGAGAGCAGAGCCCTTAGGGGATTAAACTTACTTAACCTCCCGGCACTAACTCCAGTATTTGCCCCAAGGGTTACCCCAGCTTTCTTTCCTATAGCTCTCAGCTCCCTAAAGCATTTTATCTTGATGTCCTTTTCTTTCCCATTTCTTCAATGCTCCTGGGAATTTCCTTAACTTTCTTAGAACCCAAGAATGCATGTTTGTTGCAACGTATCTAGAATCTATTAGAAAAGTCCTTCAACTGACTAAACTACAGAAGGTGAAGGCAGTTCTTTCAATGATTCATCGAACAAGTCTTTATAGAGCCCCTATTTTTGCAGACTGGGAGCTGGGCTGGCAGACACTGTACAAGACATTCTCTGCCCTCAGAGCTAGCAGATTAGCAGGGCAATATGCTATTAGGATACAGGGAGACTAGTGGTACCACGAGGGGAGTAAGAGTGATGGGGGAAGTGAGTGGAGAAGCACCTTGAGGGACATCCCAGAAGATAACTTTGAGAGAGTGATGAAAAACTGATTCCAACAGGTAAGTGGTAGGTAGTGAGGCCAAGGGGAGAGAAGATACTGAAGGAGTCAGACTGAAGGCATGGAGAATTGGCAAAGTGAAAGGAACTGGATTTGGTTTGGACAGAGAGGGTGAAGGGTATGGCAGGGTTAGACAAAATACTGGAGATTCATGGAGACTGGATTCTAGACTGAAGATAAGAGTGAGGCATGGATAAAATAGCAGGGGTATGTGTGACAGGATCCAATTAATTTTAGATCACACAGTTGTAGTGTGGCCTAGGCATAGGCATGGGCCAGAGGGAAGACAGGGCTTCCTTGGTGGCTCAGTGGTAAGGAATCCATCTGCCAACGCAGGAGATGTGGGTTTGATCCCTGAGTCGAGAAGAGGCCCTAGAGAAGGAAATGGCAGCCCACTCCAGTATTCCTGCCTGGGAAATTCCATGGACAGAGGAGCCTGGCAGGCCCTGGTCTATGGGGTCACAAAGAGTTGGACATGACTTCAGTTCAGTTCAGTCGCTCAGTCATGTCCAACTCTTTGTGACCCCATGAACCACAGCATGCCAGGCCCCCCTGTCCATCACCAACTCCCGGAGTTTACCCAAACTCATGTCCATTGAGTCAGTAATGCCATCCAACCATCTCATCCTGTCATCCCCTTCTCCTCCTGCCCTCAATCTTTCCCAGCATCAGGGTCTTTTCAAATGAATCAGCTCTTTGCATCAGGTGGCCAAAGTATTGGAGTTGCAGCTTCAACATCAGTCCTTCCAATGAACACTCAGGACTGATCTCCTTTAGGATGGACTGGTTGGATCTCCTTGCAGTCCAAGGGACTCTCAAGAGTCTTCTCCAGCACCACAATTCAAAAGCATCAATTCTTCAGTGTTCAGCTTTCTTTATAGTCCAACTCTCACATCCATACATGACTACTGGAAAAACCATAGCCTTGACTAGATGGACCTTTGTTGACAAAGTAATGTCTCTGCTTGACTTACGACCAAAGAACAGAGGGAAGACAGGAAGACCTGTTAGGAGAAAGACTGTTGCAGGAGCTCAGGTATGAGAAAGGAGTGAGAAGTAGGGACCATCTCTATGGCCCTGACTGAGGCTGCACTTACAGTCAGTGGCTGGGCTTCCATGGTCTGCAGTCTCAGGTGGGCAACAGGCCAAGTCCTGCCCTGTCCACCTCAGTGGCCAATAGGCCACTTACATTCCAACCTGGACTGCACCAACTAGCTCTTTGCAACTTGCAAACAAAACCTAGAAATGAACTGCTTTCAAAAATTCCTGATTACATCCCTGGTTACCAGGAAACAGCAGGACAAGTTGCAAAGTCCCATCACAGGAAATAAAAAGAACGCTTCAGTGAGCGCCAGCATCTTCCCACCAGGATTCCAGCCAGCTGTCATTCATGATGCCTGGCAGAACTGAACAGGCATTAAGAATAGGAGCAGTTTCTTCAGTGCCAGATTAAACGCTTTAATCTTTCTTGTGATGCACTATGAGGCTGCCATTATCATAGGAATTTTCACTAAAGGGCTGAGAGGTTAAATAACTTGCCCAAGGTTGAGTCCAAATCTGGGGAACTGGGATTTCCACCCTGGAATACCTGCCTCTTGCAGGTCTGTGTACCATGCCCTGCCTTCGAAACCAGAAACAGTAGAAAAGCACCCTCATTTCCCCCCATCCCTGCAATGTTTTAGGGATACTTTTAGATTTACCAAAAAGTTGCAAGATATGACCTTTCTGTATATCACTCATTTGGTTTCCAACTCTGATGCTGGGAGGGATTGGGGGCAGGAGGAGAAGGGGATGACAGAGGATGAGATGGCTGGATGGCATCACTGACTCGATGGACGTGAATCTTAGTCAACTCCGGGAGTTGGTGATGGACAGGGAGGCCTGGCATGCTGCGATTCATGGGGTCGCAAAGAGTCCGACACGACTGAGCAACTGAACTGACTGAACTGAATGCTAGTATCTTACATTTTTAACAATTCACTTGTCAAAACTAAGGAGCACAGGTACATTACTACTAATTGGACTGCAGATTCAGATTTTTTTTTTGGCCACACTGGCCTTCACTGTGGTGTCCGGCTCTTCATTGCAGGGTGTTTGGCCTTCCTGTTGCAGAGCATGGGCTCTAGAGCACATGGGGTTTGTTGCCCTGCAGCATGCAGGATCTTAGTTCTCTGAACCAGGATCAAACCTGCCTCCCCTGCATCAGAAGGCAGATTCTTAAGCACTGGACAAGGGAAGTCCCCAGGTTAATATTTTATTAGTTTTTACACTAATGCCCTTTCAGGTCCAGGATCCAATGCCTTATTCCACCTCCTTCAGCTCTTCTGGTCTTGAGTCCTGGTTTAACTTTTGACAATTTAAATGTTGATATGTTGTAGAATGCCCTCTAACTAGATTATGGGTTTTCAGAAATTTAAACTTCAGTTGAAGTATTCATCATCTTGTCAAGTCAGAGTACTAGAAACATGATTTATCCAAGTGTTCAGCAACCCTTAATAGTTCATCTCTCCAAAGCTAACATCTTCCATGTTCCACTCTTTGGAAAGTGAGTCACTAAGCCTAGCCCACAGGTAAGTTCAATTCCTGGAAGGGGGAGCAACTATTTTTAGTTTTTGTAAGATTTATGCCTTCATCTTAAAATCACCTGAATCAGCATGGACTCATTTATACTTTGTGTTGTAATTAGTCATTTTAAAGATGATGAACAGACTCTTTTATGGCTAATCCATCACACACAGTAAGTTGGTAGGAGCCATGGCAAGACTCACCTCTTCAGGGCTCTTCCAAGTGGGATGGGAGTTGTGAACAGATGTATACCTGGGAAATGGATGCTAAACAGCAATAAAAAGGAATGAAGTACTGAAACACGTCTGCTGGGATGAACCCTCAAAGTGTTACGTCATTGTCTTGCCTCCGAGTAGAAGTCACCATCCCAGGGCCCTGGGCTAATCCTCTGCAGAACACTCAGGACCATCTGGTGCCACTGGGTCCTTGGAGTTGGATGCAGGCTTCCGGAAAGCACAAACTTTTTTATCACTGATGAAAATAGGGCTTGGTGTGTATTTGTGGGTGACTGAATCTTTATGTACTTTATGTACTGATGTGGAACAGCCTCCTAGATCTGCCAAGTGAGAAAAAGAAAGATACAAGACAGTGCACTCCCTTTCTTGCACAGAAGGTGTGGGGGGTGAGTACCCACCCACACGTGTTTATATATGGCTGTCTGGAAGGCTCTTCTGCTCAGGCTACACTGGGCTCAACAGTTTCCACTCCACTCCCGCTCTTTAAGAATTGGTCCATTTTTGGAATCAACATCTCCACTTTCAAAACAAGGTCTCCAAGGCCTTGGTCTCTTTAGATGACTGAGGCAACTAATGTCACAAACAGTAGTGTTGAGAAGACCCAACTGTAGCACCAGAATTTCACCTCTCCTTCCGCTCCTCCTCTCAGGAAACCAGTTCACAGAACACAGGCTCACCCTGTCCCAGGGCAGGGGCTGGATCAACACTTCATGTTCCTCTTTGACAGGTTATATACATTCTCTGAAGCAATGTATCTATTAAATGGCTGCTGGTTTATCAATGCACCCGTGACCTCAAGACAGCCCCATACCCTGGTTAAACACAGACAGGAAAAAGGAATCAAGTACCCCCGAGCAATGGCCCCTACATAAAGGAGAGATGACTGGAGTCAAAAACAGCTTACATCAAAGCAATTTATTAACAGAAAGCAATAATTTGAGAAGTCCTGTTCACAGACGGCGACCACGGCGACCCCCCTTCCTGCGGGTGCTGTCGGAGGGGATGGGGGTGACATCCTCTGTAGGGAGAAGAGAAAACATCATTGTCTGGAGCTGGATGGGAAGGGGCGCAGGCTGCCCGAGGCCAGTGGTCAAACAGATCAGCAGTGGATCCTACTGCTTCCCAAGTTAAGTCCTCAGTATGTAGCAGATGGGTCCAGCTGACCCACGAGCTGCCTCCTCAAAACTTCTCATGTAGTTTGAACTCAAATTCCATGAAGGGGAAACTGAAGCTCAGACAGAGTAGGCAACTTGAATAGGATGTCAGAGGGAGGTGACAAATCCAGGTTTCTGATACCTAGCCCACTGACTCTAGTGGAAAAATCCTCTCAAACTGAAGAACAGCTCCTTTTTAATAGGTAAAAGAAGATTGAAAATGTTTTGAAAAAAATCTTGAGAGAGAGATGGACCATCAGGTCGAGGGATCAGTACACGCTATCACAGAAACAGCGGGGAAGGGCTAACATCTTTCTAAGAGCTATAAACGGCCAGACACGAGGGTATAAACGCTATGCAAGTATAGAGAACTGCTGTGATTCTTAACCATGGGAGCCACTGCCCCCTCCATATATTTTTGTCACAATGACTAGCCCGCTCTACTAATACACAGTAGTCAGCCCCCCAAAATATTGAACACAACTCCCTTGAAAACAATAGAAAGGACAATTTATCTCCCATTAGTTCCACCAGCCACTATCAGGCACAGAAGTACAGAAATGAGACAGTGCTGTTCCAATGCAGGACATTCAGGTCAAGGTGGCATGAGTGTTCACGTAGAGAGTTTATGTCACTCGGTACCTCTTGCACACCCCATTAACAAATCTAACTGCCAAAAGTTAGCAGACCAGGGCCTATGTCCACTGCACAGACCGCATGCTTTCTGGGGTCACACCTGAAACAAAACCAAGCATCAGCCAAAGAGGGGTACTCACCAATCCGCCCAATCTTCATCCCTGAGCGGGCGAGGGCTCTGAGCGCTGACTGGGCCCCTGGTCCAGGAGTCTTGGTCCTAGAAAACGAATATCGAAATTAAGAAAAGCTTTTGGCCAAGTCATTATTTGTTGCATACCTCCCCCACACCATGGGCCATAGTTTGTATTTTGCTCTGCCTGCAGCCTGTTTAAGGAAGTGCCCTCTTTTAAAAATATTTATTTGCAATGGAAGGATAACTGCTTTACAGTATTCTGCCAAACATAAGTGCTCCCTTTCGTCACATGCTGTGATTCTAAGTCTTTTTGGTGATCTGTCCTTTCCCACCCTCCCAAGATCAGTGGATCACTTAACAACTTCCTATCTGGTCTCACACAGCGGCCATCTTTAACAAACCAACCAACCTCAAACTCAAATCATTACTATTAAAAAGTTTTCATGCCCAGAGATGTCCCAAGCTCATTTCCACTCCAAGACCTTTTCCTTCCAGTTGTCCCTGGCTGTAATACTCTCCTCTGTTCTCCCTTCACTGGACCAATTCCTAATATCACATTAGGTCTTCATTTAAATTCTATTATCAACCCAGCCCTGACACATTTCTGCTTCCCAACATTTGCTGCAAAAAGGAACCATACGCTCCCCTGCTCTATATTGTTTAAAGCCTAACTCTGCCAGACTGAGAGCCACAGAGGATGGAAACAATAACTGTTTTCCCTATCACTCTCTTCTAGTACTTGTAACATAGCACTTCATATGCTGTGTATGCTCAATTAACACAGTAAGTTGGGGCAGGGTGAGTGCAGAAACCAATTACAGGCACAGCTCATTTAATTGTGCTTCACAAATCATGCCCTTTTTAAAAAGTCCCAGTTACATTTTTTTTAAAGCAATAAAGTATTTTAAAATTAAGGTATGCTGCATTTTTTTAAAAAGACAGGATGCTACTGCACACACAATAGGCTACAATATAGTGTAAACCTAACTCTTATACACACTGAGAAAACAGTGTTGCTCATTCTTACTGAGATACTGTTTTTATTGCAGTGGTGTCTGGAACCAAACCCACAGTATCTCTGAGGTATGCCCATATTAATTACATAGGTACCTATGATGCCTTGCCCAAGCTCAGTGGCCTCACTATCCTCCCAGCCTTACCTATTTCCTCCTGTGGCCCGGAGTTTGATGTGGAGGGCAGTGATGCCCAGCTCCTTGCATCTCTGGGCTACATCCTGGGCAGCCAACATGGCAGCATATGGAGAGGACTCATCTCGGTCAGCCTTCACCTTCATCCCACCAGTTACACGGCAGATGGTTTCCCTGGGAACAAAGCACAGGATCCTTTCTTTCTTACCCATCAAGGATTCAGAGTGCATATCACACCCTAAAGATACAGAGCACTACTGCCCAGGAAGGGCCGAGGATGAAGGTCAATCTGAACAAGCATCCTGATCCCACAAGACCGCCCTAGGTTCTGCAGTGATGGTGTTCACAGATCCCAGCTTAACACTGCATCAACACTTTACTCTTGGCTTTAATCTTATTACTCGAGTAATAGGAGTAATTCCTCCTCATTTTACATAAGAAGTCCACAGACTGTAAAGGCAAAAAATGTAGCTCCTTTTCTCTTAGAACCCCAGCACCTAGATTACAGTATCTGTGCACTAATCAACCAAGCACATATCCTTATCTGAACATCTTTAATAAAAATTATTTCCAGAGATCCCCTTAAAGTGCTACTCAGTTCCCTGGTCATTTCTAACCCCAGCCCTTGCTATCTGGGTCCTGTGCCTCCCCACGGGGGTTAACTCACTTGCCAGAAAGATCGGTGACGTGCACAAAAGTGTCATTGAAGGACGCAAAGATGTGGCAGACACCAAATACATTTTCTCCTTCAGCCACCTGAGGGCCGAGGCTGATGACCTGTTCTTCCTTCTTTTCCTTCCCCTTGCGAGGTGCCATTTCTTAAGGAGAAGAAAAAAAATTCCAACCTTAACAACAAAACCCCAGGTGTTTACAACTCTGGGAATACTTCTTCCCCGAGAAAGGTGAGCAGGACACTGAAGAGCTCTGGCTCTCCCACTCCAGGCCGCCAGGAGCAGGAATCAGGGCTCCCAGGTGACTCCCAACCCACCCTGCCAAGAGCAGAGTGCTCCTCATCTCTGGCTTCAGGGCACAGGCGCGTGATAGGTGTTCAGCAAACAACGATGTGCAATCCCTAGCCTCATTTACTGGCTCTGAGAGACCTGCACAAAAATTGCAATGTGCCCGACTCAGCAGTCACTCTGACTTAGGAAGCACCTAACGAAAGGCCGTTTCCTCTGTATTCCCTTCTTGAATCCTCACTACATCCCCACGGGATTCATGAGACGATTATTTCTACTTTCCAGATTCGACAACTTCAGAGATCAGAGGCCCGGGATGAGACTGCCCAGGAAATAACAGGTTAAGGTGGGAACTCACATCAGACCAACTTATTACCCGACCCTTCCAAACTACGGTGTGCTGCCGGTTAAGGTAGTTGTGGTCGTGGCGCGGGGCCTACGCCTTCAAGGCTAGATCCGAACTCACCCACACTTAACAGGTTTTTTCCTAAACCAACACCGCCGCCTCCCGAGACAGGGCGCGAAACAGAGTCTGGGTCAGCCCGCCGTGCTCCTCTCGCCCGGCACTAGGTTTGTCTCCCGCAGAAAGACCTCAGCCCCAAGCCCTCGGCCCCGATGAGCCCCCGGGCCGCAGGATGCCAGCCGATTTTCCTTGTCCAGGGATCCTACCTGCGCGTCTTCTCCAGACTCCGCCACCGGAAAGAGAGGGTGGAAGGGGGCGGGGCGACGGGTCACGCTCTTGTCCCGGAAGTGCACGTCTGAGGTCACGGGGCGAGGACAGCTCCCGGAAGACGCCGATTTTAGCGTTTCCAAGGACATTAAAACGCCTGGAGAACACGGCTTACTGAAGGGAGCGCCTGAGGAGGTAAGGGCCTGGGTATCTTGACGAGCGGCCTGCTTCTAAGACTGAAGGAAGCAGCCACACGCCGTGGGTGTGGAAGGCCTGTGTTCTAAGATGGCGGTGACCGCGGCTAGACCAACTTCCACCACGCTGACCCCGGAGCCTGCTTAGCCTGAGGGCGGCAGCTCCCCTCGCGGTGCGGAGGTAAATGACAATTTGTCATTCGTCTGTCGTCTCTGACTCTGCAATCCCTTCGACTGTAGCCCTCCAGGTTTCTCTGTCCATGGAATCCTCCAGGCACGGATACTGGAGTGGGTTGCCTGCCATTCTCTTCTCCAGGGGATCTTCCTGATCCAGGGATCGAACGTCTGTCTCCTGCATTGCAGGCAGATTCTTTACAGTCTGAGCCACCAGGAAAGCCCTTCTAACTACTGAATACTTGGCAAAATAAGAATAAATTATTCAATATTTGTCATTTTATGCCAGCCTATATTCATATGCATTGCTTCATTTGATCCTCACCACAATAACAGATCAGATCAGATCACATCAGTCGCTCAGTCGTGTCCAACTCTTTGCGACCCCCATGAATCGCAGCACACCAGGCCTCCCTGTCCATCACCAACTTCTGGAGTTCACTGAGACTCACGTCCATCGAGTCAGTGATGCCATCCAGCCATCTCATCCTCTGTCGTCCCCTTCTCCTCTTGCCCCCAATCCCTCCCAGCATCAGAGTCTTTTCCAATGAGTCAACTCTTCGCATGAAGTGGCCAAAGGATTGGAGTTTCAGCTTTAGCATCATTCCTTCCAAAGAAATCCCAGGGCTGATCTCCTTCAGGATGGACTGGTTGGATCTCCTTGCAGTCCAAGGGACTCTCAAGAGTCTTCTCCAACACCACAGTTCAAAAGCATCAATTCTTCGGCACTCAGCCTTCTTCACAGTCCAACTCTCACATCCATACATGACCACAAGAAAAACTGTAGCCTTGACTAGACGAACCTTTGTTGGCAAAGTAATGTCTCTGCTTTTGAATATGCTATCTAGGTTGGTCATAACTTTCCTTCCACGGAGTAAGCGTCTTTTAATTTCATGGCTGCAGTCACCATCTGCGTGATTTTGGAGCCCCCCAAAATAAAGTCTGACACTGTTTCCACTGTTTCCCCATCTATTTTCCATGAAGTGATGGGACCGGATGCCATGATCTTCGTTTTCTGAATGTTGAGCTTTAAGCCAACTTTTTCACTCTCCACTTTCACTTTCATCAAGAGGCTTTTTAGTTCCTCTTCACTTTCTGCCATAAGGGTGGTATCATCTGCATATCTGAGGTTATTGATATTTCTCCCGGCAGTCTTGATTCCAGCTTGTGTTTCTTCCAGTCCAGCGTTTCTCATGATGTACTCTGCATATAAGTTAAATAAATGGAGTGACAATATACAGCCTTGATGAACTCCTTTTCCTATTTGGAACCAGTCTGTTGTTCCATGTCCAGTTCTAACTGTTGCTTCCTGACCTGCATACAGGTTTCTCAAGAGGCAGGTCAGGTGGTCTGGTATTCCCATCTCTTTCAGGATTTTCCACAGTTTATTGTGATCCACACAGTCAAAGGCTTTGGCATAGTCAATAAAGCAGAAATAGGTGTTTTTCTGGAACTCTCTTGCTTTTTCCATGATCCAGCGGATGTTGGCAATTTGATCTCTGGTTCCTCTGCCTTTTCAAAACCAGCTTGAACATCAGGAGGTTCACGGTTCACATATTGCTGAAGCCTGGCTTGGAGAATTTTGAGCATTACTTTACTAGCATGTGAGATGAGTGCAATTGTGCAGTAGTTTGAGCATTCTTTGGCATTGCCTTTCTTTGGGATTGGAATAAAAACTGACCTTTTCCAGTCCTGTGGCCACTGCTGAGTTTTCCAAATTTGCTGGCATATTGAGTGCAGCACTTTCACAGCATCATCTTTCAGGATTTGGAATAGCTCAACTGGAATTCAATCGCTTCCACTAGTTTTGTTCATAGTGATGCTTTCGAAGGCCCACTTGACTTCACATTCCAGGATGTCTGGCTCTAGGTGAGTGATCACACCATCGTGATAATCTGGGTCGTGAAGATCTTTTTGTACAGATAGATACTATTAAATAGATACTATTTGACTTTTCTTTTAAAGAAAGAGATTTTTACAAACATTTTATTGGAGTATAGATTTTGGGGTTTTGGGGGGGTATTACAGTGTTGTGTTAGTTTCAGGTGTCCAGCAAAGTCATTCAGTTATACATATATTCATTCTTTTCCAAATTCTTTTCCTCATATAGGTTATCAGAATACTTAGTAGAGTTCCCTTTTCTATTCAGTAGGTCATTGTTGTTTGTTTTTTACTTATCTTATATATAGTAGTGCCTGCGAGCTCTGCAGCCCCACTGCCCGTAGCTCACCAGGCTTCTCTGTCCATGTGATTTTCTCCTCAAGAGTACTTGAGTGGGTTGCCATGCCCTCCTCCCATGTATTATTGTGTGTACCTTAATCGCAAACCTCACTTATCCACCGCCGCCCCCCTCAACCACGTTTTCCCTTTGGTGACCATAAGTTTGGCTTTTTGAAAATAATTTTATGTATTTATTACTTAATTTTTGGCAGCGCTGGGTCTTCATTGTTTTATGAGGGCTTTCTCTAGTTTCCGAAAGTGGGGGCCACAGTTCCTTGCAGAGTGTGGGCTTCTCATTGCAGTGGTTGCTCTTCTTGAGGAGCACAGGCCCTAGAACTGGGGCTCAGTAGTTGTGCTGCACTGGCTTAGTTGCCTCTAGGAATGTGGAATCTTCCTGGATCAGGGATGGAAGCTGCATCCCCTGCTTTAGCAGGTGGATTTCTATACACTGTGCCACCAGGAAGTCCCTATAAGTGTGTTTTTGATATCTGTAAGTCTGTTGCTGTTTTGTAAATAAGTTCATTTGTATCATTTCTTTAAAAAAATTAGCAACTTTCCCCGGTAGTTCAGTGGTTAAGAATCTGCCTTTCAATGCAGGGGATTCAAGTTCCATCCCTTGTGGGGGAACTAAGATCCCACATGCTTCAGGGAAACAAAGTCTGAATGCCACAACTCCAGAGCTTGCCACAACTAGAGAGCCGTGTGGCCCATGACCCAGTGAAGAGCCTGCATACTGCTACTAAGACCTGCTGCTAAGTCACTTGAGTCGTGTCCGACTCTGTGCGACCCCATGGACTGCAGCCCACCAGGCTCCTCCATCCATGGGATTTTCCAGGCAAGAGTACTGGAGTGGGGTGCCATTGCCTTCTCCGACTAAGACCTGACACAGCCAAATAAATAAATGTTTTTAAATAAAAGGAGTCATAGCACCTTAAAAAATTAGATTCCACATATGAATAATATCATATGATATTTGTCTGTGATTTACTTCAGTTCAGTTGCTCGGTCATGTCCAACTCTTTGCAACCCCATGAACTGCAGCACGCCAGGCCTCCCTGTCCATCACCAACTCCCAGAGTCCACCCAAACCCATGTCTGTTGAGTCGGTGATGCCATCCAGCCATCTCATCCTCTGTCATCCCCTTCTCCTACTACCCTCAATCTTTCCCAGCATCAGGGTCTTTTCCAGTGAGTCAGCTCTTCCCATCAGGTGGCCAAAGTACTGGAGTTTCAGCTTCAACATCAGTCCTTCTAATGAACACCCAGGACTGATCTCCTTCAGGATGGACTGGTTGGATCTCCTTGCAGTCCAAGGGACTCTCAAGAGTCTTCTCCAACACCACAGTTCAAAAGCATCAATTCTTCAGCACTCAGCTTTCTTCACAGTCCAACTCTCACATCCATACATGACTACTGGAAAAACCATAGCCTTGACTAGAAGGACCTTTGTTGGCAAAGTAATGTCTCTGCTTTTGAATATGCTATCTACGTTGATTATAACTTTCCTTCCAAGGAGTAAGCGTCTTAATTTCATGGCTGCAGTCACCATCTGCAGTGATTTTGGAGCGCAGAAAAATAAAGTCAGCCACTGTTTCCACTGTTTCCCCATCTATTTCCCATGAAGTGATGGGACTGGATGCCATGATCTTCGTTTTCTGAATGTTGAGCTTTAAGCCAACTTTTTCACTCTCCACTTTAACTTTCATCAAGAGGCCCTTTAGTTCTTCTTCACTTTCTGCCATAGGGTGGTGTCATCTGCATATCTGAAGTTATTGATATTTCTCCTGGCAATCTTGATTCCAGCTTGTGCTTCTTCCAGCCCAGAGTTTCTCATGATGTACTCTGTATACAAGTTAAATAAGCAGGGTGACAATATACAGCCTTGACGTACTCCTTTTCCTATTTGGAACCAGTCTGTTGTTCCATGTCCAGTTCTAACTGTTGCTTCCTGACCTGCATACAAATTTCTCAAGAGGCAGGTCAGGTGGTCTGGTATTCCCATCTCTTTCAGAATTTTCCACAGTTTATTGTGATCCACACAGTCAAAGGCTTTGGCATAGTCAATAAAGCAGAAATAGATGTTTTTCTGGAACTTTCTTGCTTTTTCCATGATCCAGCTGATGTTGGCAATTTGATCTCTGGTTCCTCTGCCTTTTCTAAAACCTACTTGAACATCTGGAAGTTCACAGTTCACTTAATATGATGATTTTCAGGTCATCCACGCAATCCATGCAGATGGCATTATTTCATTCTTTTTCATGGTCAAGTAATACTCCAGTGTGTATATTTACCACTTTTTATTAAGATTATCATTTTAAAATAATTTTTATGTATATATTTTTGGCTGTGCTGGGTCTTTGTGGCTGTGCAGGCTTTTCTCTAGTTGTGTTGAGCAGGGGCTGCTCTCTAGCTTCAGTGCTCGGGTTTCTCATTGTGGTGGCTTCTCTTGCTGGGGCGCACAGGCTCTAGCGGGCATGAGCTTCAGTAGATGTGGCTCCTGGGCTCTGGAGCACAGGCAAAATAGTTGTGGCACATGGGCTTAGTTGCTTCATGGCACATGGGCTCTTCCCGAATCAGGGATCGAACCAGTGTCCCCTGCATTGGCAGGTGGATTCTTTATCACTGAGCTGCCAGGGAAGCCCTACTACTTCTTTATTCATTCCCCTGTCAATGGATATTTGAGAGGCTTCCACATCTTGGCTGTGGTAAACAGTGCTGCAGTGAACACTGAGCTGCATGCATCCTTTTGAACTCTAGCTTTCTCCAGATACATGCACAGGAGAGGCACTGCTGGGTCATATGACAGCTCTGGTTTTAGTTTTTTAAGGAACGGCCATACTGTTCTCCATAGTGGCTGCACCAATTTATGTTCCCACCAACAGTGTGGGACGGTCCCCCTTTCTCCACACCCTCTCCAGCATTTATTGTTTGATGATGGCCATTCTGACCAATGTGAAGTGATACATCATTATAGTTTTGATTTGCATTTCTCTGATAATTAGTGATGTTGAGCATCTTTTTATGTGCTTTTTGGCCTTCTATATGGCTTCTTTGGGGAAATGTCTATTTAGATCTTCTGCCCATTTTTTGATTGGGTTGTGGGTTTTTTTTGACATAATTCCTTGTTGGTTACTTCATTTGCAAGTGTTCTCTCCCATTGTATCAGCTGTCTTTTCATTTTGTGAATGGTTTCTTTTGCTATGCAGAAGACTGAATTTAAGGAGGTGCCATTTTTAAATTTTTGCTTTTATTTTCATTATTCTAGGAGACAGATCCAAAAAGTATTGCTGTGATTTATGCCCATGTTCTGCCTATGTTTTCCTCTAAGAGTTTATAGTGTCCAGCCTTACGTTTAAAGAAGGCGATTTTAACTGAAAATACACATTTGTGGGCAATTTGGAATTCTGACTTCAAAGTCTGTGTTTAATAACAACTTCCATATATCCCTCTAATAACACCATTGAAGGACCCTGAAGGATTGGAATGTATAGATGGAGACATGAAGAAGGGACAAAAAGTAGGCCATGGGTTGTGCTCTGTGTGTGTGTATATATGCAGAGGTGTGTGTATATTAATATATCAATACATACATGTACATATAAAGCCTACATAGAGAAATATATATATAATTTTTTAACAAAATAGCAATTAGTAACATAGCACGTGGCTCTTTGTGTACTGTAATTGATGCCATTGAACAACTTGGGCTTGATTTCAGGAAGAGCTTTTTTTTAATTTATTTATTTGTTTCTGGCTGCACTGGGTTTTCGTTGCTGCACATGGGCTTTCTCTAGTTGCAGTGAGCAGGCCAGCTCTGTAGTTTTGGTGTGCGGGCTTTTCATTGCGGTGGCTTCTCTTCCTGAGGAGCGCAGGCTCTAGGGTGCTCGGCCTTCGGTAGTTGCGGTACACCAGCTGAGTGGCTCTGCTGCATGTGGAATCTTCCTGCACCAGGGGTCAAACCCGTATTGGCAGTTCCTCTTAGCCACTGGAGGAAAGCCCAGGGAAGAACTTCTTTTTAAAAATGTAATGCCCTCTTTCCCCTCTATGAAAAGTAATTAATTAAAGAAAACCATAGAATAGAAATATTCAGAGTGGAGAGCAAGAAGAAAAAAAGAAACGACAGTCTTATCCACCACTGTTAATACCTTGGTGTGTGTTCTTTCCAAACACCATCTCTGCACACGGATTGGCCAAAACATTAGTTCAGGTTTTTCTGTAAGATACTGTGGAAAAACCTGAACAAATGTTTTGGCCAATCCAAGCATACAGAAGAGGCACATTTAAAAAAAAAAAAAAAATTGGGGTATAATTGATTTACAATGTTGTGTTAGTTTCAGGTGTACAACAAACTGAATCTGTTATACAAATACATGTGTCCACTCTTTTTTAGATTCTTTTCCCATATAGCCCATTGCAGAGTATTGAGTAGACTCTGCTGTGCCAGACAGTAGGTCCTTATTAGTTATCTATTTTATATACAGTAGTGTGTATGGAGGTACTTCTTTTTTAAAAGAAAATAACTTTACAACATTTTTCCCTGATAGTATTAAAAAAGCATGCTCATTATAAACAATCCTCACACTGCAGAAAAGAAATAGCAAAAAGTAAAAATCATCTCTAAATTCTTTCTTCTCTAGATATCACTATTATCAAACTGGAGGATCATTCCAGAAATAATTTTGTTTACTTGTATCTGTACCTATAATATACAGTCTTATGTAAATGAAATTGTGTTCTGTATGCCATGTGGTGACTTTTTTTTCTCTCTCAACATTGTGGACATCCTCCCATAACAACAAATAGAGATCTACAACATTTTTTCACAGATATTTAATATTTCATTTATTATTTTGAATATTAAGTGCATTCATACAAATTAAAAAATTAAACATACCAGAGCTCTTCCCCTGGCATCGCCCTCTCCACTCTGTCCTAGGGCCCAGGGGGCTGAGCTGTCCTGAAAACCTCAGACTATGTCCCTGCCCTCTGGTTCTGGTTAGAACTCAGAAGAGACCGGAAGGGAGAAGCAGAGGGCAGACTTATTTCCCTGGTCTCTGTCTGCAAGCTGGCTGGGTCCTGTGACTTGGGATTCTGTGGGATACCCCTTCTCTGTCTTCAGGTCTAGAAATACTCCCTCCATTCTCAGGAGGTGACATTACCTGCTGTTAACATCCCAGGGGCCTGTGGTTTCCCTGCATTCAGGCTGCTACAACTTTATGCCTAATTTGAATATTAAACTCTTCTCCCTTTGCTTAAGAAAAACCCTACTCCTCTCCTGTCCTGAGAAACCCAGTTCTCTTCTTTGCAAGCAACCAGGAATCGCTGTAGGTCTTCTCTGTAGCTCAGTTGGTAAAGAATTGGCCTGCAATGCAGGAGACCCTGGTTTGATTCCTGGGTTAGGAAGATCCCTTGGAGAAGGATTAGGCTTCCCACTCCAGTATTCTTGGGCTTCCCTGGTGGCTCAGCTGGTAAAGAATCCACCTACAATGAGGGAAACCTTGGGAAGATCTCCTGGAGAAGGGAAGGGCTATCCACTCCAGTATTCTGGCCTGGAGAATTCCATGGACTGTATAGTTAATGGGGTCGCAAAGAGTCGGATACGACTGAGCGACTTTCACTTTCATGAATCCCTGTATCACATTTTTTTTTTACTACCATATGATATTCCTCTCTATAGCTGTCCCACTATTTATCTAACCAGTTATGTATTGTAGGACATTTATTTCCAGAATTTTGAAATATAAATAGAAGTGTCATGAACACACTTGTGATATTCTTTCGTCGGCGTAAACTGCCAGCAGTCAAAGGCAGTATGTACTTTAAGTTTTGATATTTGTAGCTAAACTGCCCTCCAGAAAGTTGTTATCAATTTTCACTTCTGTTAAACTGAGACTCTAAATCTACCTCCTTACTGTATTGTATTTCTTCTGTAATTAGTAAAGTCAGACACGTCTTTATGGATTGTTTTGCACATTTGCATCTCTTTTGTGATTTGTCTGTTTATATCCTTGGAAAGAAAGAACCATTTTGTTCTGTGGTATTGAGTTCCCCAGTGGAGGAGGTATGTTAGCAGAGACTGGAGCATTATTGAGTAAGTTTCTGCTTTGGATAGAGTTGTCTTAAGCATGTCCCTGGTGGTCCAGTGGCTAAGAATTTGCCTTACAATGCAGGGGACATGGGTTCGATCACTGGTCAGGCAACTAAGATCCCATCTGCCGGGGATGAACTAAACCTGTGCAGCACAGCTACTGAGCTTTTGTGCCACAACTAGAAAGTTTGTGCCCTGCAACGCAAGATCCTGCATGCTGCAACTAAGACACGATGCAGCCAAATAGACAAATAAAAGAGATGTACTGAACAAACAGATCTCTAAACCTCAGTGAGGGAAGGCTTGATGAAGGGAGCACGGCTTCATATTGTGGCTAGAGGCAGCCCACAGTCACCTCAGGACAAATCTTTCCACAGGAAAGTGCCAGAAGCCTTCAAAGTCACTGTTTTCAGATTCCACTGTCATTTTATAATCAACATGTTTATTACTTCAACAGAGAGTTATTGGTTGTGGGTCCTTGGGCAAAAACTGTAACCTCTCTGGGCTTCAGCTTTGTCATCTGTGGAGTGGGATAATAACAGTATTTTTTAAAAAAGAAATGTATACTGAGACATATTTTTATAGGGGACTTAGTGCCAAGCTCTGAAACACAGCAATAATGGCTCTAAGGTAAGACTTGAGAACAGAGTAGGAATTACCTAAATGAAGGCAGGAAGAATGGCCTGAGCATGGACCCCAGTATAAGAAAAGGTCCTGGGGTGGGAAGCATTTCGAGAGTTGAAGATTTAAAAACAGCTAGGCTGTTGTGTGTGAGGGCAGACGGACAGGAGGTCAGGCTGGAGGAATGTCTGGAGCCACTGTCTGACGGCTCTCACCTCCCTTCTGCCGTGTCTGTTTTCCCCATCCCAGCCCACCCCACGTGCCGTCAATACTGTGAGCACAGGGGCTATGTCTGCCAGCACCTCCCTTGCTGATTCATGCGTTCGATGAATGCTTATTGATCACGTAGTATGTATCTCGTCCTGTTCTAGATAATGATCCATTCTATCTTGGAGTTCACCTTCTGGCAGGAAAGGCAGACATACTGTCTAAGGTAATTTTCTGTTGTGTTAGAAGATAACCAGCACTATGAAAAAAGAAGTCCAGCAAGGAAAAGTGTGTCAAGGTGTCTGAGGAAAGGGGGTGGGACAGGTAGGAAAGCGGATGGGGCATTTGCAGAATTAAATAGAGAGCCACTGACTTCCCAGGTGGTCCAGTGGCTAAATACTCCATGCTCCCAACGCAGGGGGCCTGGGTTCAATCCCTGGTCAGGGAACTAGATCCCACACGCTGTGACTAAGACCTGGCACAGCTGAATAAGTAAAATTAATTTTAAAAATATTAAAAAAAAAGAGAGAGAGAGAGGGCAGAGTAGCCTCGTTGAGAGATTTGAGCAGAAGCATGAAGGAGGACAGGGGCAGGCCTTCCCTTTATCATCAGTAAACTAAGGGAAGATCATTACTGGCAGAGGGAGCAGTGTGTACAAAGACCCAGAGGTAGAGAAGTACCAGTGATGTACTGAAGGACGAGCAGGGCCAGGCGGCTGGATTTGGAGTGAATGAGTGAGGGGAGGTGGAGGTGTAACAATGTAACGATGAGGAAAAAAATGGTGGAGGGACCTCCCAGGCGGTCCTGGGGTAAGAATCTGCCTGTGGATGCAGGGGACATTGGCCCCCTGGTCCGGGAAGGTTCACATGCCATGGGAGGACAAAGCCCATGCGCCACAACCAGTAAGTCTGCACGCCGCAGCTACTGAGGCCCCCACGCCTGGAACCTGTGCTCCTGCAACAAAAGCAGCCCCCACACCTCAACGAACAGTAACCCGCCACTCACCACAACTAGAGAAAGCCCTTGCACAGCTATGAAGACCCAGCACAGCCAAAATTTTTTTTAAAAAACTTAGAAAAAGAAAAGAGAATGAGTGGCAGGGGCAGATTATATAGGCCTTTAGGTCATTGTAAGGATTTTGGCTTTTGCTCTGAGTAAAAGCACTGGAAGGTTTTGGGCAGAGAAGTGATGGAATGTGACTCATGTTTTAATAGGATCAGCACGGATGCTCTGTGGAGGCTAGTCTCTCAGTGGGGTGGCGTGAGGGACTACAGTGGAAGCAGGGGTCGCGGTTAAGAGGTGAAACATGGTTGGTCGGTGAGACCAAAGTGGCATTAGTTGAGATAGAAGGAAGTGCTCAAAATTTGGTTATATTTTGAAAGGGGATCCAACAGGATTCCCTGGCAGATGAAACCCGGGCCATGAGAGAAAGGGCTGGCAAAGCTGCCTCCAGCGTTTAAGGCTGGAGGAACTGGAAGGACAGAGTCGCCATCAGCTGGGATAGGGAGGCTGCATGCACACATGCTCCGTGGCTCAGTCGTGTCCGACTCTCTGTGACCCCGTAGAGTGTAGCCCGCCGGACTCCTTCATCCATGGGATTTTCCAGGCAAGAATACTGGAGCAGGTTGCTATTTCCTTCTCCAGCAAATCTTCCTGACCCAGGGATCAAATCCACATCTCTTGCATCTCCTGCATTGCCAGGTGGATTCTTTACTACTGCGCCACTTGGGAAGTCCTGGGGAGGCTGAGGGTGGAGTAAATTTTGGGAGGAATATTAGGTGTTCAGTCTTAGGCCTGAGTTTGAGATGTTTGTTATATATCTTAAGTGGAGATGTCAAGAAAGTTTTGGGGGTAGATGAGTCTGGAATTTAGGCAAGGCTTTCGGATGGAGGTGTACATTTGGGAGTCTTCTGCATCCTGATGATATTTAAAATTATGAGACTGTTTGTGACCACTCAGGAGCTGAGTGTAGATAGAGAAGAGATCCAGGGACTGAACTTCAAAGTGTGGGGATGAGGGAAAGAGATAGCCAAGGAAGAAGCAGCAGGGAGCAGTGAGATGGGAGGAAAACCCAGCCAGGGAATGCCCAGAAAGCCGGGAGAGGGAAGGGAGGCCAGGAGGAGGGAGTGGGGGCTATGTCCACATGAAGAGAGGTTGAGGGAGATGTGGACCGAGAGTGACCACTGGTGTAGCAGCTCGGAGGCCACTGGGGACCTTGGCGAGTGGTCAGGGTGTGTGTGGCAGGGGCAGGGGAGGGGAGTGCAAAAGCTTGAATGGAGTTGATTGAAGAAAGAAAGAGACGGAGGTACAGACGGTGCTTAAATTTTACTGCGAAGGTGTGCCGAAGGGCAGAATGAACAAGCAGGATCAAGAGGTTCTTTTTCTTCTTCCTACTTTAATAAAACAGAAAAATATCAGTAACAGATATTTGTATGCCAGTGGGAATGGTCTAGTAGAGAGTGGAAAAAGCTGATGGAGCTGTGTCCCTGAGTAGGAAGAGGTGACCGACTCTAGTGCACAGATGGAGGTAGCAGCTTTAGAGAGGAGCGTGGATAGCCGATCTGTGCAAACGGGGAGAGGGGTGGGGCTGGAGGGTGAGCACGTGGGAGTGGAGCCTGACAATGTTCTAGTCAGGGAAGTGGGGCGAGAACAGATGTGAGGCTGGGGGTGGGCGAATATTGAAGTTTGGTGGTGAGAGAAGGTTTGAAACTTCACCAAGAGCTAGAGGGAAGAGAGGGTGATTCTGGGCCTTGCTTAAAGGTCCACTCGATGTTTTCTCAGCCATGTTCAGCTGCTTGGATGTAGGCAAAGGGTCAGCAGAGGGTTGGATTTCACTGGGGTTGCAGTTTTGCCAAGAGAAGACAACTTGGGAGAGGAACAGGGGATTGGAAGGTGAATGTATCAAAACTGTGACTGCCACTGAGCAGGTGCTAAAACTGGGGTAACTGGGGTAGAGAGAGCATCAGGGGTGAGGGACAGCAGGAAGATGGTGGGAAAAATGGATTTGAGGGCCCAATGGGGCAAGGGAGGGCTGAAGTCCAGGTACCAGCTGATACTTTGAGATGGAGGTCAAGGATGGGGGTGCGGGGGGCATGAGATTGAGATAACAGTTTGGGGCGGAGTTTCAGACCTTGGCAGTGAGTGGTTGACATTGGGGCGGAGGGGATAATATCCTTAGGGACAGGTCAAGGGACCAGAGGCCTGGGTGATGGCAGCAGCATCTCTGTGAATATTGGAATAACCAGGAACTACAACAGGAACAAACTGGTTGAGGGTGGTACCGCGGCCAGGGGCAAGCCCTCAGAGACGGGAGGCTGTGGCCCAGAGGGTGGAAGACGTCTGCCCCGAGGTGGAGGCCTGGGTGCTGCAGTGCGGAGACAGGATTCAAAACGGGCATCCTTTGGGGAGGAGGGACAGAGAACGGCCTGAAAGGGACAATGAAGAGCAGGGAGAACAGCCCGTGGTTTCTCTCTCCCCTCTTCCCTTTTCTCTCCTGTCCCCAGGCTGTAGAAGAGAAAGCCACTGGGAGGCCTGCAGGGGAATGCGTTGTCCTCAGAGGAGAGCAGACATCCCAGGGCAAGACGAGCGCTTTCAGAGAAGGGTTCCGCTGTAGGTGTTCTGTCGACGGGGGCGCTGGGGAGGGGCTGCCTAGGGCCCATAGGGAGCAGAGTGCTGGGCCAAGGGAGGCCCTGGGTGCCAGGTGGAGGAGAAAGGCAGCGTGAGACCAGTGACCCAGCACTGCAGCTATTCCATGAATGACGGCGGCACCAAGCCCTTCCATCAAAGACGCACTAAAGTCAGACCCCGTGCCCATGACTTGCATGTATATTCTCATTGAATCCTCCCGATAACTCTGCGAAGCAGCAATGTTTGTCCCCTCATTTTACAGCTAAGGAAACTAGTTAGCAGCCAACAGCCGTCAACAGTGGTACTGGGACTGCGGCCCAGACAGTCTGACTCCAGAGCCCCAATACTTTTAATCTCAGATCCAGGCTTTTTTTTTTTTTTTTAACGTATTTGTCGAGTGGATGAAAGAGGAACTGGGAATTAACCTCGAGAAATCCAAGCCTATTCCTGCACCCTGGAGCACAACCTGGAAGCCCCCCTGCTTCCCTTTCTTCGCAGCAGAGTGTATTTTAATTTGCCCGTGGGCTTCATTCTTTGGAGGGAAGTTCTGCTGGAGGGAGCAAGGGGGATAGTGGGCAGAGGAAGCTGTGGCCCAGAGAGGGAGTGTTAGCTCACCAGAGAAACATTGCCGGACGTCAGAGAGTAACTGCAGCTCAGTGGGAGCTGGGGCTCAAAGATGGGGCCCAGCCTGAAGCAGCACCCTGAATCCTTCCTGGAAACCCTCAGTTTCCATCTTCCACCGGTTGTGACCCACCTGCTTTGGATTTTTACAGAACTCACCTGAGCTTATGGGACTGAACTCTGCCAGTACTTAGCATACAGAGGGGAGAGTTACAGGGTCTGCTATCATTGTCTTTGTCTAGGACTTCCCAGGGGGTTCATTGGTTAGGACTCCATGATTCCACTGCAGGGGGCGTGGGTTTGATCCCTAGTCAGAGAATTAAGGTTCCCACAGCACAGAAAAAAATATTGTACAAAACAAATGCTAAAAAAAAGTCTTTGTCTAAGGAGGAATATAGATGTGAGAGTTGGACCATAAAGAAGGCTGAGGACCGAAGAACTGATGCTTTTGAACTATGGTGTTGGAGAAGACTCTTGAGAGTCCTTTGGACAGCGAGGAGATCAAACCAGCCAATCTTAAAGGAAATCAATCCTGAATATTCATTGGCAGGACTGATGCTGAAGCTGAAGCTCCAATACTTTGGCCACCTGATGCGAAGAACTAACTCATTTGAAAAGACCATGATGCTGGGAAAGATTGAGGGCAGGAGGAGAAGGGGGCAACAGAGGATGAGATGGTTGGATGGCATCACTAGCTCAATGGACATGAGTTTGAGCAAGCTCCGGGAGTTGGTGATGGACAGGGAGGCCTGGTGTGCTGCAATCCATGGGGTCACAAAGGGTCAGACACGACTGAGCGACTGAACAGTAACAACAAAGGATAAATACGGGCAAGAAACAACAGTGTGTGCATCAGGTTTAGCAACAGGCGGTGAGGGGGCCTATGGGGTCCCCGGGGGCAGCTCTGGCTTGGTCAGGGGCCTCCAGGCAGGTGCCTAGAGTAGGGGTGCAGAGGACGAGCAAGGGTCAGCCAAGACAGAAAGAAGAAGGTGGGGAGAGCTCCCAGGCTGAGATAACAGCCTGTGGGAAGCTTGAAGTGTGGGGAGGTGGGCCCTCAGGGCTTCGGGGTTAGGCCTCTGTGCTGTTGGGGAGAGGCTGAGGGCCTTGACGGGCAATGAGCAGCTCCTCCACTCCTAGGCCTAGCCATTTCTGCTGGGTGAGGATGGTCCCAAAGAAAGGCAGTGCCAAAGAATGCTCAAACTACCGCACAATTGCACTCCTCTCACACGCTAGTAAAGTAAAGCTCAAAATTCTTCAAGCTAGGCTTCAGCAATACGTGAACCGTAAACCGCCAGATGTTCGAGCTGGTTTTAGAAAAGGCAGAGGAACCAGAGATCAAATTGCCAACATCCGCTGGATCATGGAAAAAGCAAGAGAGTTCCAGAAAAGCATCTATTTCTGCTTTATTGACTATGCCAAAGCCTTTGACTGTGTGGATCACAATAAACTGTGGAAAATTCTGAAAGAGATGGGAATACCAGACCACCTGACCTGCCTCTTGAGAAACTTGTATGCAGGTCAGGAAGCAACAGTTAGAACTGGACATGGAACAACAGACTGGTTCCAAATAGGAAAAGGAGTACATCAAGGCTGTATATTGTCACCCTGCTTATTTAACTTGTATGCAGAGTACATCATGAGAAACGCTGGACTGGAAGAAGCACAAGCTGGAATCAAGATTGCCGGGAGAAATATGAATAACCTCAGATATGCAGATGACGCCACTCTTATGGCAGAAAGTGAAGAGGAACTCAAAAGCCTCTTGATGAAAGTGAAAGAGGAGAGTGAAAAAGTTGGCTTAAAGCTCAACATTCAGAAAACTGAGATCATGGCATCTGGTCCCATCACTTCATGGGAAATAGATGGGGAAACAGTGGAAACAGTGTCAGACTTTATTTTTTGGGGCTCCAAAATCACTGCAGATGGTGATTGCAGCCATGAATTAAAAGATGCTTACTCCTTGGAGGAAAGTTATGACCAACCTAGATAGCATATTCAAAAGCAGAGACATTACTTTGCCAACAAAGGTCTGTCTAGTCAAGGCTGTGGTTTTTCCAGTAGTCCTGTATGGATGTGAGAGTTGGACTGTGAAGAAGGCTGAGCACCGAAGAATTGATGCTTTTGAGATGTGGTGTTGGAGAAGACTCTTGAGAGTCCCTTGGACTGCAGGAGATCCAACCAGTCCGTTCTAAAGGAGATCAGTCCTGGGATTTCTTTGGAAGGAATGATGCTAAAGCTGAAACTCCAGTACTTTGGCCACCTCATGCGAAGAGTTGACTCATTAGAAAAGACGCTGATGCTGGGAGGGATTGAGGGCAGGAGGAAAAGGGGACGACAGAGGATGAGACGGCTGGATGGCATCACTAGCTCAATGGACATGAGTTTGAGTGAGCTCCAGGAGTTGGTGATGGACAGGGAGGCCTGGCGTGATGCAATTCATGGGGTCACAAAGAGTCGGACACGACGGAGCGACTGAACTGAACTGAACTGAGGATGGTCAGGGTGGGGTCCCAGGGAGCTGCCCCGCCCACCGTGAGGACTGCAGAGGGCTGGAATGATGTCTTTCCCCTGGGTGTCCACTAGATGGCGCCCGATCACCAGGCCTCTGGGGGGACAGAAAGGCTTTGGCTGGGGCTGGTACACTGGAGTGAGGAGTGGGGCGGCGGTAAGCTTTGTAATATCCGAGCCCCGAGCTTGCTTGGGGAGTGTAAACGTAAGTCAGCGTGTGTGTAAATCTTCACGTTTGTCAGGATATCTACTTGGGACACGGCTGTGATTCGGCTTTAGTGTACATTCTCCCTTAGGGCCTTGTCACAGCTCAGGAGCTCAGACTATTACTTCTCCAAAGTGGAACTGAGACAGAAGAAGGTTAGTGCCATGCCCAAGGTCACTTGGCTGGTTCAAAGTGGAGTAAATAGTGATTGCCACCAGGCGTCCTAGGACAGATACCAGCCACGTGGCAGGACCCACTGGTGAAGGACTTGCTCTGAGTCACTCTGAATGGAAGAACAGAGTCCAATGGGTTGGTGGTACTGGGATACGAATCCTGGGCATTTATCCATTTAGCATGTTTGTTGAACACCTACTACCATGTGCCAGGCACCGTGCTGGGCATTGGTGAACAATAAAGCAACTGGTAACAGACATGGAGGCTGTCAGGGAGACAGCCGGAGTTAGCCAGCTGATAAGCAGACCCAAGAAGGTTGGGGGGTTGGTGAGGGAGCCTCAGTCTTAGAAGGGCAGCAACAGGACTCAGGGTCAGAAGGTGCAACCATGAGGCGGGCAGAGAAACAGTTGAAGCAGAGGCTACAGCTCATGCAAAAGCTGCCAAGGCGGAAAAGTGTTGAGCGACTGCAGGGAGATGGGGGGCTTGGGGGGAGAGGGGAGGGAGGGGAGGTCATCCCTGGGGCGGAGTTGGGGGGTGGGGGGAGAGGGTGTCTGATGACTCTGGTGAGGGGTGTGTATTATCATCTACATACCGTAAGAAGGGAGAGGAGCTTTAAGTAGGGCTTGCACAGTGTGATTTGCGTTTCAAAGTCCACTCTGGCTTTGTTTAGGATTCGGGTGAAGATGACCACACAGGTGAGAGAAGATGGTGGCTCAGAGCATGCTGGCAGCTGCAAAGGTGGAGGACAGTATCTAGGTTTGAGAGGTACTTTGGAAGTAGAATCAGCAGGATTTTCAGATGGATTGCATGCAGGGGTGAGGATGATTCCAGGTTCCAAGCATGAGCAACGGGTGGACAGTGGGGCCATTTCCCAAGGTGGGAGAGCCTGGGGGAGGGCCTGAGCTGGGTGGAAGATGGGAAACAAGGTCAGGCTCTGTTATTTTTGAAGCCATCCCTGTGAAATCCTAGTAGAAAGATGGGGCAGGCAGTTGGGGCTCGTTGGAAAGGTTGAGGCCGCTGAAATAATCTCCAGAGCCTCTGTTGTTCATTGTTCAGTCGCTAGATAGCGTCCGACTCTTTGTGATCGCATGGACTGCAGCACACCAGGCTTCCCTGTCCTTCAGTATCTCCAGGAGTTTGCTCAAAGTCATGTCCCTTGAATCAGTGATGCCATCCAACCATCTCATCCTGTCACCCCCTTCTCCTCCTCCTGCCTTCAATCTTTCCTGGCATCAGGGTCTTTTCCAGTGAGTCAGTCAGGAGTCTGTATATTGTGCTTATTACTTATTAGTTTAAAAATATTTATTTATTTGGCTGCACCTAGACTTAGTTGCAGTGCTTGGGATCTGTCTTTGTTGCAGCACGCACACTCTTAGTTGCAGCATGTGGGATCTAGTTCCCTGACCAGGAATTGAACCTGGATCCCCTGCTTTGGGAGCATGGAGTCTTAAACACTGGACCACCAGGGAAGTCCCTAGATTGAACTTAATGTCAAGGGACTGGATGAGCTCACTCAGCCCAAAGTCCAGGCAGCTCAATAATGGGAGACTGTGAGGAAAGCCCCATGGCTTCAGGTGTGATGGGCAGCCTTCTGGATGTATTGATGACTGGTGGAGAGGGGCGGCCTCTGTGAGGGTGGTGCAAGGAAATGGCCCCTGAGGATGTGAAAGACCAGGATTCAGGTGGCCCTGGGGCCACGTGGAGGAGCCGGACTTGCTGACTCTGCCTCTTTGTCTGCTGAGACCTTCCTTCCCAGGAGCGCTTCCCCCACCACCATCTGGCAGATGGCCCCGGGGACACAGACCCTGGTCCCGGGCTAGGGGGGAGGGCGGCTTCTGGGATGGGGCTGTAATTTCAGTTGGGGGCCGGGCTCCTGGGTTTCAGTGCCACCTGGTGTGAGGTTCCTCTTTCTGGCACCTCCCCCACGACTGTCTCTGCTGACCGCCCCACCCCCCTGCTGCAGTTAGTGAGCCTCCTGCAGAGGAGGGGAGGCGGGCCAGGCCCAGGGAGTGCTCCCACCTGGAAGGGGCTGCCAAGTTTAATTAGTGCTTGTGAAGCCTTGGTATCTGCCTCTGAGAGCACCACCTCCCTCTCCCTGGACTTTCATCTTTGAAATTTCCCCACCAGCCTGGATGAAAGGGCCAGGGAGGGGCCAGGTATTAATAGTAATTATTAGTTTCACAAATAAAGAGGAGAAACGGGATTATCTCCGAGCCCAGCCAACTCGTTCGCCCCTCTTTGTGTGCCTGTCTCTCCTTCCTCTGGCTCCATTTCCTTTCTCTTTGCACTTTTCCTCCTCTTCCCCTCTCCTCCCTGCCTCCGGGCCTTGCCTCTTCTGTCTGTCCCCATCTCAAGGCCTCAGGATCCGCTTGCCCCCCTCAGTCTCTCAGCTCTCTGTGTTGGGATATCCGGAGCACCAGGACATTCAGGGAGCACTCCTGTGCTTCTCTGGGGTGCAGAGGCAGAGGGAGAGGCAACGTAGCGGGGAGATGGGGTAGAAGGGTGTCTGTGTCCATTCATTTATTCACTCACTGTTTTCCAAATAGCTACTGAACATCTGCCATGGCCAAAGCACTGGACTGGGCCCTTAGGACTCAGTGCTGGACAGGACAGACACGGCCCTGCCCTGGGGATCTCCCGGGGAGGCTAGGTAGTAAACAGTAAGCTGACAAGTTACACTTGAGGGCATAGATAGATGCCTGCTAGGAAGGGATAAACAGCAGCTATGATGCAGAGCTAAGGGTGGGGGCCCCGTGAGGCTGGGGGATGAGGGACGCATCCCCCTGAGGAGGTGGCGTTCCAGCTGAGAGCTCAACAATGAGAAGGACCTCATGAGAGAATTGTTGAGAAAAGTGTTCAGGGCAGGGAGAACAGCCTTTGCAAAAGCCTGGGGTGAAGACCTCAGAGGTGGACCTTGTGAGAATATGAAAGGAGGATGAGGTGGCAAGAGGTGGGGTCCAGAGAGCGAGGCTGAGGTGCGCTGGGGCGGGTGGGCCCACAGCCGGGCCCCTGTGCACTAAGCGGGGCTCTGTACCTCACTGAATGTCCTGCTGTCCCTGGTTTGGAACTCTTAATTTACTAATTTATTTGGCTTCATCAGGTCTTAACTGTGGCATGCGGAATCTTTCACGTGGCTCATGGGCTCCGGAGTGCTCAGAGGCTCAGTAGTTGTGGCACGGGGACTCAGTTGCCCTACAGCATGTGGGACCTTAGTGAAAGTGAAGTCGCTCAGTCGTGTCCGACTCTTTGCGACCCCATGGGCTGTAGCCTATCAGGCTCCTCCGTCCATGGGATTTTCCAGGCAAGAGTGCTGGAGTGGATTGCCATTTCCTTCTCCAGGGGATCTTCTCGACCCAGGAATTGAACCCGGGTCTCCCGCATTGCGGGCAGACGCTTTACCGTCTGAGCCACCAGGGAAGGCCCGTCCCCGACAAGGGATGGAACTTGTGTCCCTTGCATTGGAAGGCAGATTCTTAACCACTGGACCACCAGGGAAGTCCCTTTGGAGTTCTTCATTTTTAAGCAAGGGGTTCTTCTATGTTTGCATTTTGTACTGGGCCTCATCAATATGTAGCTGTCCCTGCTTGGGGAGGTCAGCAAAAGAAGTGACTTAAAAAAAAAAAAAAGTAAACGTGTATAGAAATTTGAAGGCTGGTGGGCTGGTGTTTGGTGAATGAATGAATGAACGGAGGAATTTGGGTGCACATGTGTGTGAGCTTACCTATGAGGCTGTCACCGGGCCATGTAGGCCTGGCCAGGAACGCTGCTGACACACAGCCGTGGCCCTGTCGTGCTCCCGAGTCCTGCAGCGCCTGCTACATTTCTCAGGGCCGTTGCCAGAGAGGCTCCAGGGGCTAAGCCCAAAGCGGCACCAAGCCCAAAGTGGCACTGTGAACAGGGGTGGTGTGGCCAGGCTTCTTCCAGGCCCCGTTTGGGGAAATAAGGTGACTCCTCTACCCCAGCTGGAGGCAGCCCTGTCTTCCCTGTGAGACCCGAGACTTTGGAGCCAGAAAGATTTGAGTTCAAATTGCCTTCACATCCTCACAAGTGGGTGTGTGGATGCAGATAACTGGACTTTGGGCAGGTGATTTGCTTCTTCAGTCCTCAGTTTCCTCATCTGTAGCATGGGGATCACTACTTAGAATTTCTAAGACGATTCAATGTGGTAACGAAAGGGAAGATTTTGGCAGAGTCAGAGCTTGGTGAATATTTGTAATAATAATAGTTTTTATACCCATACAGTCTCTGGAGACTTGGGTAAAGATTTGCTTCTGCCGCCAAATGTCTGCATAATCATGAACAAGTCTCTGAATCCTCCTGGTCCTCAGCTTCCTCTTGTGTTAAAATTGGGGTGATAACAAGCTAACTCGTCTCTAAGCAGGGTGGTCAGGACGATCCCACACATTCACTGCGGAGCTTGTTTGAGAACTGATGTGCCCATATGACTTGTTGGCACATTCCCGACCCCTGCCTCCCCCATCTCAGGGCAGATTTTCTCCAAATACGCCCCTTCCTCGGAGAGAAAAGTGTCCCCCCTCCCCACACCTCACCCAGTTCTTGGCAGTGCATGGAACCCAGTCCCTGGATTCCCAGCCCCGAGGGTGGTTGTCCTCAGGCTAGAAAGTCTGCCCGGGAGTGACCCTCCAGGTCAGGGTCTGAAGTTGGGCAAGGAAGAGGAAGGTCCACAGCTGGGGCAGTGTTGGCTCGGGGGAGGGGGCGGGGGGGTGAACTAAAGGCAGACAAAGGAGCTGGAGCCCCAGTCCCCGCGGTCTGGCTTCCTGCCTGCCTCTGGGCAGGAAGCAGCCAGAAAGCTGTGAGAATCAGTCTCTGACTAAGGGCCCAGGCGACAGTCTTGGAGTGGGTAGAGCCCCGACTTCATCTCCCACGTTCACCACCAAAGGCTGATTTTGGGGAGCCTCCAGAACCCATGGGAAGCCCTGAGCAGCACCCAACACCAGCCTGGGAAGGCGAGCCTCTCCTGATAGGAGTCCTGGCCAGAGGAGACAGGAAGGGAGAGCTACAGGGTCCTTGGCCACCCGCGAGTGCAGACCCGGTGGGCGGGAAGGTTGGGTCCATGTCCAGCTGCTGCGGTGAATCAGCAATGTGACCACAGGGTCACTGAGCCTCTCTGTGCCTCAGGCTCCTCATTGGGAATGTGGGGGTAATAGTCACGCCTTCTCAGAGTGTTACTGGGAGAACTAAGTGCCCTGAGGTTCTTAACAAAGCCTGACACATAGTGAGTGCTTTGGAGAGGGTAGTTATTATTATGGGCTTTTAAAAAATGAGGCCATGCCGTGAGCCACGACAGATTCTGTCGGATCTCTGGATGGACTAGTTTGATGCCTTCCCCATTTTGATTTTGAGTTTTTGGACGTGCTAGGTCTTCCTTGTTGTGCACCGGCTTTCTCTAGTTCTCTAGTTGTGAGTGGGGGCTACTCTTTGTTGCAGTAGGTGGGCGGGCTCCTTGTTGCAGTGGCTTCTCTTGGAGCACAGGCTGTAGGTGCACAGACTCTAGAGCGCGTGGTCTTCACAGCCACTAGAGTTGTGGCACATGGACTTAGTTTCCTCGAGGCATGTGGAATCTCCCCTGACCAGGGATCAAACCCGTGTGCCCTGAGTTGGCAGGTGGATTCTTAACCACTGAAGCAACAGGGAAGTCCAGCCTTCCCCTGTATTTTGCTCTACTCTTCGCTGGCAACAGTCATTCATTCGTTTATTCAAGAAGAATTTATGGAGCATTTTTGTGGCAGCAAAGTGATGGGGGACCCCAAAATGGAACGGTTCCTGGACGGGGCATTTGAGCGAGAACTAACTGTGGGCTTAGTTTCTGTATACTCAGACGCCCACTGCCCTGGAGCTGTGTGTCAGCCAGGTCACAGAGCAGGGAGCCCAGGGGAAGGCACGGACACACAATCACACAGCTACTGCTAGCAGTAATGGAACCGAACCCTGGCCCACATCAGTCCAAAGCCAGTGCCTTTCCAAATCAAGGTTCCAGGGCTGCCTCCCTGCAACACCCTTTGACTGCTGCATCTGCACCCCCACTTTGGCAGAGCCAGAGGCCACCCCCACTCCCTGGAGGCCAAAGGTTGGGCTGTATTCTGCAGCCCTCTCTAGCAGGATTTTTGTCATTTCCTCCCTGGTTCTCCTGACCATGCAGAACAACCTTGGGGCTTTCCCCAGAGGGGAAACCCAGCCTGGAAGCAGCCCAGCCTGGAAAATGTGGCTGTGGGTAACTCCTGATCTCCTTAGTTGCAGAGCATCTGAGTGCCTGGGAGTGGAGCAGGACCAGGGGCGGGAGCACGGTGGGGGGTGCTCCCTGAATGGGTGCTGAGCCAGTGATTCCCCTCTGGCTCTGTAGCCTAAGACAGGTCACAGCCCCTCTCTGGGCCTCAGTTTCCCCACCTGTGAGAAGTGGAACAGTAACAAAGCTACAGCACCAGGCCCTTGCATGGCCTTTGTGCTGGGAGTTGACAGGCTGATGGCAAGTTCTCCCGCCCATCTTTCCTCTTGGGCTTTTGTGAGGATAAAGAAGGCTGTGGCTACAAAAGGACTTTGAGACAGAGGACAGAACTGGATACCAGCTGATGCAGAAGCTGATGGCTGTTGACGGAGACCCTCCCCCACCAGGTCCAGCTTCTGCCTCACCCAGACTCTGCCTATGCCCAAGCTCCCATTCCCCAGATCCCCTGTAGAACCTGGGGCAGGAGGAGCCTGGGAAGAGCCTGGTTGGAACCAGGAAAGCCTGGGCCTGGCACAAGCATCCACAAGCTATGGGGTCACCCACTTGGCTGCAACCCCGCCATGGACCTTCCAGCAGCCTCACTGACACCTTGCCATGCCGGGTTTGTACCTTGACTTTCCCACAGGTAGAGGTGGGGCAGGGAGAGCAGGAAGAGGAGGCCTGTGGCTAAGCAGGAGGCCACCTTCTGGCAGATCACCACACTCACCTTATGCCTGGGTGGGCCTCAGTTTCTCCACCTGCATTGTTCAAACATACATCACAGGACCTCACAGCCTTCTGAGGTGCAGTGGGTGAGTCTCCGACTTCTGCCGTCCTCAGACCTCCAGGCCCTAGCCTCGAACAGATGGAGACCAGTTCCACCCTCAGGGCCTTCCATCTGGGATCTGAACCACAATTCCCAACCCCATCTGCTTGCAGCAGCCTCCCAAAGGCTCTCCAGAGTGGACGGAAACCAAGGGTGGGGAGGCAGGGGCATGCCCCCTCCCCAGGAGGACTCAGAGGCAGGAGTCTCACTGCCAGGCTTGTGCACACGGATGGAGAGCTGATGAGCCGGAGGGATGGTGGGAGAGGCAGCACCATGTGGAGAGGCCAGCGCCCTGGGCACACAGGCCCGCCCACCCCCGCTTCCTCCGGCTGGGCCAGATGGTGGGGGCGGCCGAGGAGAGGGATCCTCGCTCCTTTCTTCCCCCACCCAGGGGCTCTGCAGGGGCCTGGATTTCTTTCCACATAGAAGACACATGGGGAGAAGCCTTACCCACACGCAGACTTGGGGCAACACATTAATCTGGTGGAATCACATTTGAAGCGTTACAGAACCTGAGTATGCTGGAGAATTCTAGAATCTCAGAGGCACAGCATCTCAGAATTTTAGAAAAGTGAGTCATAGATTGTAGCTTTCTAAACTGTGCTGTGCCAACATTGTAGCCACTGGCCACGTGTGGTTATTGAGTCCTTGAAATGTAACTAGTCTGAATTGAGATGAGCTGTACATTTAAAATACATAGTAGATTTTGAAGACTTGGTACAAAAGAAAGACTTTTAAACATCTCATTAATAACGTATTAATTACATGTCAAAATGATAATATTTTGGATATACTGGGTAAAATACAATATTACTAAAATGAATCTCACTTTTTTTTGTTGTTGTTGTTTTTAAAACATGACTGCTAGAACATTTTAAATTTCATGTGTTTCATTTCAGAATTTTAAAGAGATGGAATTTCAGAACCAGGTCTCCAGATCTTTACATCACCAGCTGACTTTGAACCTTAGATATTAACTCCCAGAGCCTGGGAGAATCTGAGAAGAATCCTGGTCCTTCTCCCAGCACAGGGATCCTCTAGCCCACCCTGACCAACACTGACCAGCCTTTGCCTACCCATTCCCTCCTCCAGCAGAGAACTCAACTGCCACCATGGCTGCCGGGCTTTTAGAATGGCTACAGTTTCCGGGTGTCGGGTGGCATCTACTTCCCACAGCTTTTTCCACCCTCATGGTTGGTTTCCAGAGCCTCTTCCAGGGCTTCCCAGAACAGGTCTGCATCCTTCTTCCCCGTGAAAGGTGTGGAATTTGAGTTCTGACCCTACCCCCCACCCCAGGCCGCGTCCTACAGGCTGCAGGGTTTACCTCGACCCCTGTTCCCCTACAGGTGAGCTTCAGGGAGTTTCAGCTCCTGATGCCCCTATCTCTTAGCAGAACCTGGGACCCCAGTGATCAGGTGAGGGTCTTCCAGCCTCTCTCAGTCTATAGACTATCCTGTTTGTCTGTCTGGGGAACTGCCTTCCCTGTGCAGTCTCCAGGCCCTGCCCTGTTCCCAGCTCCAGAGGATGTATGATGGTGACTGCTGGTGCTGGGATGTTGGGGTGACACAGGAATCGGGGAGTTGATTCAGGGTGCCTTAAATCTGCCTGGAAAATGCTTTTTCTGATTTTAAGAGATGTTGGGGAGGAAAAAGGAAGAGGCTTTCTTACTGACAGACTCAGGAATTCCAAGGCAGTACTAATAGGTGACTCACTCAGCATCTGAGCAGTTCTGAGAAGGAAGATCATAGGTCAGTCAGGGAAGGCGTCCTGGAGGAAGTGGGATTGGAGCTAGGACTTGAAGGAAAGGAGGGGGTGTTAGAGTTGCGAAGAGGTGGAGATGAGGGCATTCTCCTCGGCAGGAAGAATGCTGGGCACACATGGCCGGGACCCAGGCCTTGAGGGTCCCAGGTTGCCTGGAGTAGAAGGGTGAGAGGGCAGTAGGGCTGTGAGGATGGGTCAGCTGGCTGAGGGCCTCTGGGGAGGTGTGTGTGTACAATAGAGAAAGGGGGAGTCCCAGTTAGCTGTAGGAGGACGTTGGGTAAAATAACAGTAACATCTGTAGCAGCTATGCCAGGCACGGTGCTAAGTGGTTTCCTAATATTTCATTTATTCTTATCAATAACCCTATGATGTAAGTACTGTTATTCCCATTCTACAAATAAACAATTGAAGCCACGGTAAGGGACAGTAAGTGATGACTGACCTTGGATTTCCACACAGGATAGTCTGGCTTCAAAGCTCTTAAGCATTGGATGGGGGGTTGTGGGGAATGGAGATTGGTGGGGTGAGTGGTATGTGCAGCGGGTAAGTGAATGGGTGTGACTCTGTTGTGTGTAAATAAGCGGGGGGGTGATCCCCACCGTTTCCCTCCTGCTTCCCTCACCCAACCCCAGCTCTGTCTCAGGATAGACTCAGCCCAGACAGGTCTATGTGAAGATGGGGCCTTGGAATGATAAGAATTTCCATGCCTGTTGGAACAGATCACCCAGACAAGAGTCTGGTCACCATGGCAGTTTTAGAGCCAGCTTCCCACTGGGGTCAGCACTGCCCTTCCCTCCCCTCCTTATGTGCTGGTGCAAGTCCAGGACCCGGGAGCGGTGTCTAGACTTGACCCTGGGGGCCACCTCCTTCTCAGCTTCTGATGCACACACAGCCGGGCAAGTGGGAGAGTTACAGGCAGGCGCCTCCTCCGGCTGTCCTGGCTTGGCTGCATCGCTGGTGATGGAGGCAGGCCCCTGTTCCTCTCTGGGCCTCAGTTTCTCCATTTCTGTAAGCAGGCAGATTGCATTCATTCAGGAATCATAAACTAAGGTGACAAGGTGGCCCAGGAGGAGAATGCAAACGAATGAGGTGAGGTGGGCAGGGGTGTGGATGTGTGTGTTAGGGGTTGAGGACCCAGGAGAACTGGAGGCAACCTCCCAACCAGGTGACTTGGCCCATCCTCCCTGTTTCATTTGGTGGAGCCCCCAGGACCCTGAGACACAGTTTCTTTAACTGGGAGTTGTGGTGCCCACCCCATGGGAGTGGTGAGAATGAACTGATGAGAATAATTGATGGGAATCTTGAGGAGAAATGCCCGCTCCCCTTTGATGAATGTAATCTTTTTATTTGAGTCATATTAAAAGTATTTATGTTTAAGCTCATATAGCTCAGTATCAAAAAACAAACAATCTGACTAAAAGATGGGCAAAAGACCTAAATAGACATTTCTTTCTCCAAAGATGATATATACATGACCGATAGACACATGAAAAGATGCTCAGTGTCACTGATTTTTAGAGAAAAGGAAATCAAAACCACAATGAGGTATCACCTCACAATGGTCAGAATGGCCATCATCAAAAAGTCTATAAATAATAAATTCTGGAGAGGGTGTGGAGAAAAGGGAACCTTCCTACACTGTTGTTGGGAATGTAAATTGGTGAAACCACTATGGAAAACTTCTCAGGTGGCTAAGAAGGTAAAGAATCTGCTCTCAGTGTGGGAGATCCGGTTTCGATCCCTGGGTCAGGAAGGTCTCCTGGAGAAGGAAATGGCAACCCACTTCAGTATTGTTGCGTGGAGAGCTCCATGGACAGAGGAGCCTGGTGGGCTACAGTCCATACGGTCAAAAAGAATCGGATACGACAGAGCAACTAATACACAACATGGAAAACAGTATAGATGTTCCTTAAAAAACTAAAAATAAAGTTTCCATATGATCCAGTGATCTCACTCCTAGGTGTACATCTGGGAAAAAATGAAAACTCTAAACTAAAAAAGATACATGTGCACCAATGTTCATAGCAGCACTATTTACAATAGCTAAGACATGCAAGCAGCATGTGTCCATCACAGATGCCTGGATAAAGAAAATGTGGTATGCACGAACTGTTGAATATTACTCAGCCATAAAGAAAGAAAGAAATAATGCTATTTGCAGCAACATGGATGGACCTAGAGATTGTCCTACTAAGTGAAGTCAGAAAGAGAAAGACAAATGCCATGTTATCATTTATATGTGAAATCTAACAAAATAATACAAATTAAATAAAAAAAACAAACAGACTCACAGATATAGAAAACAAATTTATGGTTACCAAAGAGTAAGGTGGGGGAGGAATAAATTAGGAGTATAGGATTAACAGATATATACTACTATACATAAAATATATGTTGTTGTTCAGTTGCTCAGTCGTGTCCAACTCTTTGCGACCCCACGAACTGCAGCACGCCAGGCTTCCCTGTCCTTCACCATCTCCTGGAGCTTGCTCAAACCTATGTCCATTGAGTCAGTGATGCCATCCAATCATCTCATCCTCTGTCATCCCCTTCTCCTCCTGCCTTCAGTCTTTCTCAGCATCTTGGTCTTTTCTAAGGAGTCAGCTCTTCTCATCAGGTGGCCAGAGTATTTAGGCTTCAGCTTCAGCATCTGTCCTTCCAGTGAATATTCAGGACTGACTTTCTTTAGTGTTGACTGGTTTGATCGCCTTGCAGTCCAAGGGACTCTCAAGAGTCTTCTCCAACACCACAGTTCAAAAGCATCAATTCTTTGGTGCTCAGCCTTCTTTATGATCCAACTCTCCCATCCATACATGACTAGTGGAAAAACCATAGCTTTAACTAGACAGACCTTTGTTGGCAAAGTAATGTCTCTGCTTTTTAATATGCTGTCTAGGTTTGGCATAACTTTTCTTCCAAGGAGCAAATGTCTTTAATTTCATGGCTGAAGTCACCATCTGCAGTGATTTTAGAGCCCCCCAAAATAAAATCTGTCACTGTTTCTCCCGACAGTCTTGATCCCAGCTTGTGCTTCATCCAGCTCGGCATTTCGCATGATGTACTCTGAATATAAGTTAAATAAGCAGGGTGACAATATACAGCCTTGATGTACTCCTTTCCCACTTTGGAACCAGTCTGTTGTTCCATGTCCAGTTCTAACTGTTGCTTCTTGATCTGTATACAGGTTTCTCAGGAGGCAGGTAAGGTGGTCTGGTATTTCCATCTCTTGAAGAATTTTCCACAGTTTGTTGTGATCCACACAGTCAAAGGCTTTAGCATAGTCAGTGAAGCAGAAGTAGAAGTTTTCCTGGAATTCTCTTGCTTTTTCTATGATCCAACAGATGTTGACAATTTGATCTGTGGTTCCTCTGCCTTTTCTAAATCCAGTTTGAACATCTGGAAGTTCTCAGTTCATGTATTGTTGAAGCCTGGCTTGGAGAATTTTGAAAAAATTTTGAAAAATATATGTAGCAATAACAGTTTACAGCTCAGGGAATCATATTCAATATCTTGCAATAACCTACAATGGAATATAATCTGAGGAAATATATATAACACTTTCTGTACATCTGAAACTAACACAATATTGTAAATCAACTTTACTTCAATTAAAAAAATGTATTTAGCACCTGGGGATCAAATGAAGAGAACTAAAGAATGTGGAAGCCAGATAGAGGAGGAAAGTGAAAGTGAAGTCGCTCAGTCGTGTCCGACTCTTTGCGACCCCATGGACTGTAGCCTACCAGGCTCCTCTGTCCATGGGATTTTCCAGGCAATAGTACTGGAGTGGATTGCCATTTCCTTCTCCAGGGGATCTTCCTGACCCAGGGATCAAACCCGGGTGTCCCACATTGTAGACAGATGCTTTACCGTCTGAGCCGGAGGAGTGGATGAGAAATGGCCTGGGGGTGAAGGCAAGACCAGTGCAGAGCCCCTCTGGAGAGGTTGGCCAAAGAACAGATTGCTTATGACCCTCGGCTTCTGCCCCCAGATCGGCAGGCTGGAACTGGGCCCTGCCTCACCCTCAGAGGACTTTGAGCCTATTGCAGTTACCAATTTATTTACCAATTTATTACAGTTTAGAGACCACAAGTACTTGTGAGTTTTTCTTTTGCCAGGTTGTAACTGGTGCATCACAATGAACACAGTAAAAAAGGGAAATTAACCGATTTACATTTGTTTGCAGAAGCCATTATCGTCTCTGTGTGAAGATTCTGAAGACCTTTCACCCTCCATCCCTGTTCTCTTGGTCAAGTTGAATCCTTTAAGGACTTGGAAGACTGCGGGCCAGTGGCCTAAAATCCCGTTCAGCTGCAGCTCAGCTCTTTGAACAGCCGAGGGTTATCTCCCACAGGTTGGCCAAACCTGCGTTTTCTCCTCTTTAAAATAGGGTGAAAAGTCCTCCACTGTGAAAAACTCTCAGGACTACTGTGGAGTCACCAGAAACTGCTTTACAGAATGGGAAAATGCTTTAGAAAACACGGGGAAAGTGCTGCACCTGCAGAGGATTGTGCTAGCCGCGACCTCGGCTCAGGCCGCTCCTGGGAGTGAAGGATGTGCTGAGGAAAGCAGGACACACATCCTTAGGTGGGCTTTGCCTGAAACAGGAAGCCTGGCCCCAGGGTCAGGACTCCTTTGGAAACCAGCTGCAGATGCTCTTCAGCAGCAGCAGCGTAGATGAAAGTGCGGGTGCATCAGGGAAGGGTTGGGAGGCCCGGTGAAGTGAGGAAGTAGGGCACGGAACCCAGGTGGTCCTGCACAGTTTGGGGACTCATTGCCCCTGGGCAGTGAGGGGTGGGTTAAATGGTAAGAATGTAGCCTTTGAGTTGGGTGGACCTGGATTTGAAAACTCCTCTGCCACTCCTGTCCGGGAGACCATGGGGCAGTTTTTTTTTTACCTCTTTGAGCTACAGCTCTCTGGGCTGCTCAATAACAAATGGAAAGCAGGTAGCATGCCCCAGAGTGAATGATTAAGTGCTGTTAATTGCTCCCATCTCCCACCTCTGACCATCTTTTGTTCCATTCCAGGACAGTTTATATCCATTTTCCATCTGATAACCCGCCCATTTCACAGATTTTTTTCCTTCATTTGTTTAACAGAAAGCAAATAGTCCCCGTACTTGAAGAAGTGTGTGACTGTGTGTAGGACAGAGAGAGGGAGAAAGACAGGAAACTCTTACAGCATGTGGTCAATGCTGTAATTACGGTGACCATGTTCTCCAAACCACAAATCAGGTCACGTGGTCAGACAGAGGCTATTTTCTGCCTCCACTGAAGTCCAAACATGAAATCACACGTAGTTACACATTCATTGAATGACCTTTTACTTTTTTAGAGAAGCAAATGACATGAAATTTGGATTCTCTGTGACAAATCCCATCATCGTCCCAGAAAATCGCTAGACCTGTGACTAAGTCCCATACAGAGAGCCCTGGCAGAAGCAGGAAGACTTCCTGTAGGAGGTGCTGCTTAAGTGGGGTCTTGATGTCTGAATAGGAGGTCTCCAGGCAGAGAAAGATGGGGTGACCTTAGTGCCCTTGGGACAGGACCTACCCTTTCTGTTCTATAGAAAACCTTGTTAGAAACTGGGGGTGGAGGTAAAGTAGGCAACAGTGTCTGTTTTTAGTTACTTTTCACTTTCATGTTCCAAAGATCTCCTGGGAAATAGAATTGTTACAGGCCAGTACAACACAGTTATAGTGTGTCATATCTTGTGATGCATTTACATGTTTGTCTCTGCAGTGGACTGTACATTTCTTAAGGACACGGGCCACATCTGTCTTGTTCATCTCTGTGTCCCTCTACTTCTCCTCCCCCACCAGGATGGTGTGAGGAAAACTCTAGGAGAGGTGCTGCTGCTGCTGCTGCTAAGTCGCTTCAGTTATGTCCGACTCTGTGCGACCCCACAGATGGCAGCCCACCAGGCTCCCCCCGTCCCTGGGATTCTCCAGGCAAGAACACTGGAGCGGGTTGCCATTTCCTTCTCCAATGCATGAAAGTGAAAAGTGAAAGTGAAGTTGCTCAGTCGTGTCCAACTCTTAGCAACCCCATGGACTGCAGCCTACCAGGCTCCTCCGTCCGTGGGATTTTCCAGGCAAGAGTACTGGAGTGGGGTGCCATTGCCTTCTCCGAGGAGAGGTACTAATCAATGTAAAATGAAAAAAAAAAAATGTACAAAATGCTGTAAATGGGCATTTTGTAGGCAGACATTGTTCTTTGTTTTGTGATGAATCTGTTGACTTTTATTTTGTTTAGTTAGCAAATATGTGCCGGTTGCCGGCCTGCCCTGTGCCCTGTACTGTCTGGGGGTCCAGAGCTCAGCTGGGTCTGAGACAAATGTGGTCCTGCCCCTGCACAGCTTGCCCTCTAGAGAGAGGCAGCCCACAAGTAACTACGAGGGTGATGAAGAGGGACTGTGACAGGTAGACCTGGAAGTAGTTTTGGTTAGGGGCACAGGGAAAGCCTCAGGAGGAAGTGAGATTTAACCTGATGTCCCTCAAATAAAAATTAACCATTTAGCTAACATTTTCAGTTCAGTTCCATTCAGTCGCTCAGTCGTGTCCAACTCTTTGCAACCCCATGAACCGCAGCACACCAGGCCTCCCTGTCCATTACCAACCCCCAGAGTTTACCCAAACTCATGTCCATTGAGTTGGTGATGCCATCTAACCATCTCATCCTCTGTCGTCCCCTTCTCCTCCTGCCTTCAATCTTTCCCAACATCAGGGTCTTTTCAAATGAGTCAGTTCTTCGCGTCAGGTGGTCAAAATATTGGAGTTTCAGCTTCAACATTAGTCCTTCCAGTGAACACCCAGGACTGATTTCCTTTAGGATGGACTGGTTTAATAGAGCTTATTATGTGACAGGGGCTTCCCTGGTGGTTCAGTAATAAAAGAATCCTGCCAATGTAGGAGACATAGGTTCAATCCCTGGGTCAGGAAGACCCCCTGGAGAAAGGAATGGCAACCTAGCCCAGCACTCTTGCCTGAGAAATCCCCTGAACAGAGAATCCTGGCGGGTTACAGTCCATGGGGTTACAAAAGATGTCAGACACGACTTAGGGACTACACAACAACACCTTCCTGTGACAGGCACCATTCTGAGGGCTTCTTTACATGTTTAACTCATTTAATTCTCACAATGGCCCTGTGAAGTGCAGACTACCATTATCTCCTTTTAGAGATGAACACAGAAAGTTTGAAAAACTGGCCCATGGGCACACAGCTTGTAGAGCCAGAATTCAAGCCCAGTTAGTCCACACACTTAACAAGGAATTAGGTAAAGGGGAAGGCCAGGCATATCATTCAGGACAAGAGATAAGGCTGGGCAACAAGTTGGGGAATTTATCGTGAGAGCAATGGGAAGCCATCGATGGCTTTAAGTAAGAAATGAGCATGGTGAGGTTACCTTAGAGGAGGCAAAGTGGGGGGCAGGGAGCTGTTAACACGGGCCAAGGCAGACAAGATGGTGACTTGGACTAGAATGGTAGTGATGAAGAGAACGGGATGGGATTGGGTTAGAGAAACAACTGGAGGCAGAACCAATGGAACTGGCTCATGGATGGGATGTGGGGAGAAGAGGCTTGTGTCAGATTTCTGGGATGGACATGTGAACTGGACATGTCCATGGAGGAGGGGGAGAAGCAGATTTGAGCAGATGCAAGTTTGGAAGTTCAGCCTTTGATTTATGGCGTTGGATAAAGGGGACCTTGGGACAACTGAGGAGCATGTCAAGTGGTCAGTGAGGGGAACAGTTGGACTGAGGAGAGGGTGTGGGCAGTGGGGGTTATCAGAACAAAGAAGGTCCCCAAAGCTCTGGGAGATGTGGTGGGTCCTGAGGGGATGGAGAAGCAGGGCATCTCTACAGTCCTCCTCAGAACCCCCCAGGGTATGGTCAGAAATGGGAGTCCTCGGCTCCACCTAGACCCTCGGCCCAGGGAGGCCAGTTCCCTGGGTGGGGCCTGGGCGTGGCCTTTTTGCAGGCTTTCCAGGTGACACTAAGCAGGAGGGCCTTGGGCCCAACTTGGTGAACAGTAACTCTGAGGACTTGAGAAGAGTCGGAAGAACTGTCAGGGATGGGGAGTTACCCCAGCTCACAGCCTACCTCCCCCCAACCCCTCAGCTCCATTGATGAGATGCTGGCCTTGCCCAGCTTGGGCAGGAGGATAGCTGGTGGCCTGACCGGCCTCACGTAGCCTGTCTCCTATCACCTCCTTCACTTGCGTACAGCCTGCTCACTCCAGCTGGCCCTCAGGATAACATCCCTTCCATTGGACCCCTCATAGCAGGTCACCCATAAAGCGCTCCCAATCCACCTCTCCAGCTTTCTGGCTCATTCCTTCCTTCCTGTTTCCTCCCCATTCCCCCTACTCCTGTCCATGCAACACTCAGCTTTTCCTGAATGCTTTCCATGTGGCCTGTAACAGTTGTTCCTTACACGAGGAATGTCATCTCCTCACCCTGATCCCTTCCGGTTTCTCTGGATCCTGCTCAGAGGCTGCTTCCCCCTCAGAGTCCCTTGTTCTTCTCCCCTCTTACTGTGGGCCATAGCACTTGCCCTAGGTTTGAGGGGATGGAGGAGCAGGGCATCTTGACAGTGTCCCTCAGAACCTCCCAGGGTATGGATTAGAAATGCGAGTTCTCAGTTCCACCCAGACCCTAGACCCAGGGAGGCTGATTCCCTGGGTGGGGCCTTTTTGCAGGCTTTCTGGGTAACAGTGAGCTGGAGGGCCTTGGGCCCTCAGCTCAGAAAGCCTCTGGACACAGAGAGGGACATGCAGATCATCTCCAGACACACCCGGGCACTTCTTGAGAGTGCAGATCTATCTATGTCCTTTCAACCCTGTATCTGTTACCAAGAACACAGGGCTTGACGCAGGGAAGACGCCTGCAGGACCTCATGTGGATGAAAATGGTCTTCTAAAGCAGATTTGAGCATTAGATTTTGGGGCTTGTTTAACCTGCCCAAGACCCAGACAGTATTCAGGGATTTTAGATCGTTGACTGCAGGAACATGGATCATAAAAGAGAATGTGTTGGTGGATGCTGATTTCCCTGGCTGAACTGATGGCATGGCTGGAGTATGCCCTAGGAAGTCACAAGCCTGTCTTTGAATAAGGCCTGCGGTTTGGGCCTGTGGTCACCAACCCTAGGCTAAGTCCTACTGACTGTGCTCCATCTAAACCTGTCACATGGACATGACTGATCTTGAGCCTGGTCCCACCCCCCAGCAGCATACCTTGCTCAGGCCTTTGAGTCTTTCCCTCTCTGAGACACGAGTGGGCTGGCTGAAATCCTTCCTCCCTCTCAACCCCCCCACCAGCACAGGGAGGTTACTCTTTAGGGAAATTGGGGTGAGTCTGTCTTACTCTTAAGAGTCCGGCTTAACTTTTCTACCTCTCCTGGCTTTGCGATTTTTTTTTTTCACTTATATTTTTTGTTTTATTGCAAGATATTCACTTTACAGTATTGTGCTGGTTTCTGCCACACATCAACATGAATCAGCCACAGGTATATATTTGCCCCCTCCCTCCTGAACCTCCTTCCCATCTTCCACCCCATCCCACCTCTCTAGGTTGTCACAGAGCGCTGGGTTGAGCTCCTTGTGTCACAAAGCAAATTCTCACTGGCTGGCTGTTTCATGTAATGGATATGCTTCCATGCTTCTCTCTCGATCCTTGCCACCCTGTCCTCCCACACCATGTCCACAAGTCTGCTCTCCGTCTGTCTCTCCACTGCTGCCCTGCAGACAGGTTTCTTTCTAGACTCCATACACGTGTGTTAATATACAGTATTTGTCTTTCTCTTTCTGACTTACTTCACTCTGTAAAATAGACTCTAGGTTCATCCACCTCATTAGTACTGACTCAAATGCCTTCTTTTTTAAAGCTGAGTAACATTCCATTGTATGTATGTACCACAGCTTCTGTATCCATTCATCTGTCAGTGGACATCTGCTGCTGCTGCTAAGTTGCTTCAGTCGTGTCTGATTCTGTGTGACCCCATAGACAGCAGCCCACCAGGCTCCCCTGTCCCTGGGATTCTCCAGGCAAGAACACTGGAGTGGGGTGCCATTGCCTTCTCCCAGTGGACATCTAGGCTGCTTCTATGTCCTAGCTACTGTAAAAAGTGTTGCAACGAATAATGGGGTGCATGTGTCTTTTCCAGGTATGGTTTTCTCAGGGTATATGCCCAGTAGTGGGATTGCTGGGTCATATGATAGTTCCATATATTTTTTTTTTTTCTTTAAGCTTTGCTCCTACAGTGAGGTAATCTTGAGCCTCTGAAGGCCCTTAGGAAACCACCAATCTACTGCTTTCCAAATTTGCTTTAGTCTTACTCCAGGCCTGTGAGTCAGACCTGTAGGGTAGGGTAGGGGCCTGGTGATCTACATCATTAAACAAACTCCTTATGGCTCCTAATCAACCAATCAACTAATGACCCAGCCCCTCATTTTACAGACAGGCTCATGGATGGCAAAAAGCTCTACCTGGAACAAACACATCTGTGTGCAGGCTCCAGCTCTCAGCCACTTAGGAGACTCCCAGAAATCATTTTGTCTTTCTGGGCCTCAAGGTTCTCATCTATTTAATGAGGATGACCACTGTAATCCTGCCTAATTTGCAGGGTCCTTGAGATCCTTGAAATAACACTGGAGGTGGGAAACTGAGGCTCAGTGGGAGAAGAGATTTGTACAATGTCATCCATCTCTTCATCTGCCTGTTATGTGCCAGGCGCTGGGAATTCAGCTGGGAACAACTTGTTGGGGGAGATGACATTCTAGTAAACAATGAAACCAGTAAATGAACAAGATAATCACGGTAAAGGGAATAAAGGGGTTTTCGAGAGTAAGGGCAAAGGGGTAGGGGGTGCCGGGAAGAACTGCGCACGCAGGAGGGGTCCACTCCAGCGGAGACCTGGTTGTTGGGGAGCCATCAGAGGAGGCCCTGGAGGGCTGTCACAAGCCTAGTGGCGGCAGAGCCACGAGGCCCCCTCGGGCCCGGCGGGCCGCTCCCAGGGCCCTTGGAAGCATAGCGGGCGCGGGTCTTTGTCTCCCTCGGTCTCTCTGCAGCCTCTCCGACCCCTCAGTGCTGTTCCCTCCTTGACCCCGAATAACTTGTTGGCTTCACTCAGGCTTTGTTTCCTCGAGGTCACCGCCTCCGGGACTCCCGGCAGCCGCCTCGGGCCCTCGTGGGTCCCGCATCTGACACCCCCTCCCGCCCCCGCCCCCTACCCGCTCCGAGACTGGGGTCAAAGGCAGCCCGCGTCACGTGGTCGCCGAGCAGCACCGAATCGGCCGGGAGAGCCGAGGGAGAATCCGGGTGGAAGCCGAGAAATCCAGCCCCGATAGCAGCGCCCAGTCCCGCCCCGGCCCCCGCCCCGGGGTGCTCGCCGCACGCCCGCCGGCCGCTCGGGCCTCCGGCGCCGATCTCCGGCCGGCACCCACGCTCCACCAGGGGATCGAAACCCGCCTCCACCGCCGAGATTCGGGGAGGTAGGCGCTGGGGCCGGAGGGTGTAAGGGGAGGCAGGTGGGGGGGTCCCTTGGCGCGCGGGTTCACCCCTCTGTGCTCCGCGGGCCCGCGCGGGGGCGAGGTGGCGCGCCCCAACTTCCAGTCTCCTGGGAGACCCCCCCACCTCCCACCGCGGGATGAGGGGGGAGGCTGAGCGGTGCCCCAGCGCACTGCCGGGGGCCGGGACTGGGGGCTGGGCACCGGGAGGGAGGGCCTGGGGGTGGAGAGCCTGCGGAAGGCGGGGCGGCGGCGGCGGCGGCGGCGGCGGCGGCGTGGAGCGGGGGTGGGAGCGGCGGGAGGCGGCCGCGAAGGGGTTAACCCCGGCCCGGGCCAGAGCCCCGCGGCGCGCGCTCGGCCCGGGGGACCCAGGCGTCCGGCGGCTCGCCGGGAGCGCCCCCTCCCCCGGGTGGCGCCCTAGCCGAGGCAGGTAAGAGGCTGGAAGAGCCGGGGCCGGCCAGTCCCCTGTCGCCGAGCCGGCGGGGCCCGAGTCGAGCCGGGCGTGCAGGCCGCGCGGGGCCCGAGTGACTGCCGGCTCAAGTTTGGTGCGGGCGGGCGCCGGCCGGGCTCGCAGCGTCCGCGGGGCCCCGCGCGCGGGGGTGGGAGGACAAAGGGGTGGGGGACCGCGCGGGGGCCCGGGGCAGGCCGGGGTGCGGGCGAGGGCAGCGCGGCAGCTGTAGGTCACGGATAATGTCACTCACGAGGAATGCCCCCTCCCCCTCCCCACTCCCGAACAGGGGAAACTTTTGTCTGGCGAGGGAGGGGGTTAGAGGCCGGGTCCCCGTTTCGGGAAGGGTAAGGCAGCCGGACCGGTTTTCCCTGGGTAGTGATCCGTCTGGTCTCTTAACTCCCCTCCTCCCTCAGGTTCTCGGGAGCAAGGACACCCCCGCTTTGAACGCTGCCCTTTAACAACCTGGGACGAGGTAAGAAGGGGGCGTATGTGGACGCGAGGGCTCGGGGACAAACTGGGAAATTGGGGACTGGCCTCCTGGCTCTTTCCCAGACTCAGGCTCCCGTGGGTCAGCGAGGAGCCATGCCAAGCCCAGGGGATACAGAGCCCCACCATCACACCCCGGTGCTGTACCCACCCGCCCAGAGCATTTGGAATGGCCTGGGCATTATTTTCCCTGGTTTGAGGTTCAGATTGACCCGAGAGCCTGTCATACAGCCCAGCTGTGTAAGCTTGGGCCGATTCCTTACCTTCCCCTAGCCTCAATTTTCTCACCTGTAGAATGGGCAAAGTGTAAGAACGGGCCAGGATAAGAACGAAATGAGGTACCTTAGTAAACAGGAGCATGCTTATATTCAACAAGTATGTGTCCTATGTGTACTATACGCCGGGCCCTGGGCTAATTGCCTTATATACTTCATCGCGTTTAATTCTACCACGTGACTATCAGCAACATTTTACAGAGGGGCAAACTGAGGCACAGAAATTGGGAAGGTTACACAGGTGAGAAGCAGTGGAGCTTGGATTTGACTCCCCTCCCCCAGCCTGAGTCTCAACTACAGGGCTCTATAAGATCTGCTGTGACTGATCTCATTTTCCTTTGAAATTATCAGGACACCCTCGGCCTTTCCCTTACCCCCAGGTGTTGCTCCTGCCTTGGTTCTTATTATTGTGGGGGGCTGGAGCCTGGGCCTGGCGCTGGATAATGGTCCAAGTTCTGTTGCTGGCTGGGACCATGGCAGCAAGTCGCTTGTGCGGGTGGTGCAGGGAGGTGCTCTGCCCGGCTCTGGCTGGGGAGAGCTGGCGGCTGTCTCTTCCCAGCACCCAGGGGACCGAAGAGCTTTCCAACTCCATTCGGACCAGGTCACTTTCAGATCAGCAAGGGGCAGAGGTAGGGCCAGGAGCGGAGCCCTTGGGGTGATGAGAAACCTATGGCCAAGGGACTTACGTTCAAGGTGTCCTCTGGTGTGACTCATTGGCAGGGTCCTCATTGCAAAGGTGGTGGGCTGCTTTGGAGCCCCAACCCCAAGCATCCTTGAGGATAGTCATGAAGGGTGGAGTTTGAGCCCATGTCTCGATTGCAGAATCCTCATGGAAACTGCATGGGTTTCTGAGCCTAGAGGACACTGTAGGCCCTCAGTAAATAGCCCAGGAATGAATGTGGGGTGGCCTAGACTTTGACTTGCATAAGTGCTCTGTGCTAGCCCAGTCTTCTAGTGGTGGTACCATTCCATGACTATGGATCAGGCTCTGAGCAGGGACCTTGAGAAATTTATTTAAAAATGGAAAACAAATTGCTGGTTAGTAAATGACATATTAAAACAATAGAGTGGGAGTAGATAATGAATAAAGTTTTGGGGAGAGGAAAGTTTGTGCATTACTGTTCTAACTGCTCCAAGGGCTGTTCCAGCACTGAGTCTGGGATTTGCAGTGTCAATAGGCTTTTCCTGGACCCTGAGAGTAGGGGGTCGTCTGACTGACAGTTCATTGCCAGTTTGTAGGAACAAGACTACTTAGCTAGACTTTAAGGGCACTCAGAAATGTGGGGGATTGAAAAGAGTCCTGAGGGATGGGAATGACCCTTGGTGTGTGGTCAGATTCTCCTTGTCATGATCAGAACAAGAGAATCAACAGGTGAAAGGAGAAGAAGCCAGCAAGAATGAAAAGATGGATGGCGAATCTCCAGCCACAGGGGTATGCAAAGACAGTTTTACAATCACAAGTTGAGGATGTGGTTAAAGGTATGAAATCATAGGCTGGGGGTTGACCTAGGGGCAACTGAGAAACCCTGCATGTGAGACACTTAGGAATGGACTCTGGTTTTTGCAGCTTAGAGCTTTCTCTGCCCTGGGCTGTGGACCTGCGTGACCCGTCTTGCAAACTTTGAGGTCAAAAACAGGCCTGTAAGTCCCTGGAGTCTGGGCAGACTTCTGCTGGCTTGGGATTTGGTTTAGGATATGGCTTGAAATATCTGGACTGTTTGGAGAACTTGGACATTCTTTACTTGAAATGGAACGTTCGGGTAATTTGTTAAATATGTATGGAAAATGTGGATGGGGGTGACTGGGAAATGAAATGGGGTGAGGTGCTGCTGCTTTCTGACTGGAGAATCTGCTAATCTGATGGGGGAGGGAAGGCAAGGATCAAGTGATGGCGAAGAGGCAGGATGTGATCAGTGATAGATGGGCTTTGGAAGGTCAGTGGAGGGGAAAAGCTCTTTTGGTTATTAATGTCGACAGGGCTTCCTGGGGGAGGAAGTGCTTGTGAGGGTGCAGGCAGCGAGAAGGGGGGCAGTGGGAGGCAAGATCAGGTCATGGGGAGCTTGCAGTATCTTGCTCAGGAGTTTGGATCTTATTCTGTGGCTGGTGGAGAGGACAGAGGGTTGTAAGCAGCTCATTGAGTTGGTGCCTGTTACTGTGTCTTGTGCCAGGCTCCTTACAGACGCTTCATTGAAATCTCACAATACCCCTGCAAAGTAGCTGCTTGCTGCTCACCCCCAACCCCACCCCATCTTCAGATGAGGAAATGGAGGCTCAGAGGGGTTGAGTCACTTGCAGACCTGTGATTGAGCCCAGGTTTGAACTGTTTCTGCCCTCTTGTGCTGCTTCTCTTGGGGGTCATTTGGCTGGAGATGGTGGCAAGACTGGCAGGGTTGAGACCAGCTCAGAGATGATGCTAATTGTGGTCCAACAGAAAGTTGACCGGAGTCTGACTCAGGCCACAGGATGGACTGAGAGGGAAGGAGGGGGAGGCTACAGGACTTTGTAGGTGCCTTGGGGATGGCGTCATCACAGGTGGCCTAAGGTTTGGGGAAGGACCCATAAGTGGCCGTGTCACTGCTTTCAATTCCCTACAGGGCTGTCTCTGGGCAGAGGGCATAATCTTGTCCTGTGTGGCTCTCAAAGGCAGAGACAGCACCGAGGGTGACAGTGACACTAACGGGCATAAACTGCCTGGGAAGACAGCAAGGTCCCGTTGCTGACAGCACGCAGAGAATCTGGAGAGGGTGCAGAAAGCATGTGCCAGGCCAGTCAGGCCTGGGTGACTTCTCTCAGTTCCCTTTTCACCCGAGAATCTCAGCGTTTAGGGTGTGCTTGACCCACTTCCACTTCATTTTTCTCATTGCTTTTCAGAACTGCCCCTTCTGTGCGTTTCTAGAAGTTCCTCTGCGGCGCTCTGCCTGGGAGAGCCTTTGCCCCATGGAAACCCTCAGCCCAGCTGCCCTTTCGGAGGCCCCTCAGGATTTCTATCTAGATCAGCCACCAAAGCCTGAATTGCCAGGGCCTGTGGTTTCACATAGACCTGGAACCTTCTGCCTTCCTTTCTCAGTCTGTGAAATGGGTTCAGTCTGTCTTTCCTCAAATATGAGGAAATAAGGCTGAATCATGAATCAGGCTGACTCAGTTAGGGGTTGGTTTGAAAGTGAGGAATGGATGGGGTGGGATGTGTGTTGAGGGGGCCAGGGGTATCTGCCTCCTTCCCCTCATTAGAGGTTAAAGTAGAGTCTCCCAGTCTCAGGGCTCACCAGCCAAGGTACTTTCTTCTGCCTGTGGGGCTGTCACAAAGCTCTGTCAGCTTCAGCTTGGAGGTTGGGAGCTTGGAAGAAGGGGTGGATGGGGGTGTTTGGACTGTGTGGTGTTGGGGGTAGAGTCAGTCTGTTACCAAAGGGATTATAGAGGTCCCCAATGGCTCAGTGAGCGGTAAAGAATCTGCTTGCAATGCAGGAGATGCAGAGCTTTGGGTTCGGTCCCTGGATTGGGAAGATCCCCTGGAGGAAGGCGTGGCAACTCACTCCAGTATTCTTGCCTGGAGAATCCCATGGACAGAGGAGCCTGGCAGGCTACAGTCCATGGGGTCACAAAAGAGTCAGACATGACTGAGCGTACACACACACACAGTCTAATGCTCTTATCTCAATGAAGAAAAGTTTGTGTCCAGTTGCCTCCTGCACCTTTTTATTCCTGCTTGTTTTATTTGTTGATACAGATTTGATTAGTCTAATTTTAAATGTGCACTGCAAATGAACACTTATTTGAGGGCCAGGTATGGGAGGTGGGTGGCTTGCTATGTGACCACAGTGCCCTATCTCCCAATCCCCCTTGACCCTCACAAAGAAACTGTCCCCTTTCCCTCCCTGTGTGCCCAGTCCCTTCCTGTCTCCACATCTCTGCTCACAGAGAGGACGCTGCTCCCCAGTCACTTCCGCTCACCCACCCCAGAGTCCCTCCCCAGCCAGTACCCAGCTCCAGCAGAACCTCTTTCTAAATCCACAGAGCTGGCACTGCCTGCTGCCTGCTTTCCATGCACAGTCTGTTATCTGGGCCTCTACAGGGACCTTCATACACCTGGTTTTGAATTCTGGCTCCTTAAGGACATGTCTCCTCTCCTCCAGGCTCCATGCTCTGGAGGCAGTAGCTGCAGGCAGCCCCTTTCTGCCCCAGTGGATTTGGACAGCTTTGCACAGTGGAGTCAGAAGTCCCAGGTTCACGTCCCAACTCTGTCATTGTTAGCTGTGGAATATAGATCACATTATCTAAATCTCTCTGGGCATGGTTTTCCTCAACTGCAGAATGAGGATAGCAATAGTCCTGTTTTGCGGGGAGATGGTGTAAATCTGTGCCTGACCCAGTGTCAGAGCCCAGTAAGTGGGAGCTGTTCGGAGATAACAATGGTTGTCATAATTATTGTGAGGTGATCTCTCTTTCCAGAGATGAAGGGCAGAATCTCTGGGGTTTCTAAGCTTTCTGTCTAATGACTTGAGGCTTGTATGGATGAGGAAACTGAGACTGGAGAGAGAGGGCAATTTGCATGGGGTATGGCAGCTGCCCGTCTCATTCTGGAAGCCTCGCAGGATCTCACTCTCTTGGTTACATCTGATTTTCCTTTTTTTTTAAACTAACTTTATTTTTTACTGTCCTGGGTCTTCATTGCTGCACAGGCTTTTCTGTAGTTATGGAGAGGGGGGGCTCCTCTCTGGTTGTGGTGTGTGGGTTTCTCATTGTGATGGCTTCTCTTGTTGTGGAGCACAGGCACGAGGGCCTCAGTGCTTGCATCTAGGGGACTCAGTCATTGCAGTTCCTGGGCTCTAGAACACAGGCTCAGTAGTTGTGGTGCATGGGCTTTAGTTGCTCAGTGACATATAGGATCTTCTCAGGGGATCGAACCTGTGTCTCCTGCATTGGCAGGTGGATTCCTTATCGCTGAGCCACCAGGGAAACGCGTTCTTCTCTTCTTTCATCATTGAGATGCTCAAGTTCTATAGTCCCAGCCTCCTCCTTGGTGGCCCTGTTGAGTGGTACCTGAAACTTGTGCCAGATGGATTGGCCCAGCTGGCAGGCCTCCTGACCGCCTTCAAGACCAGGGGCCCATACCCTAGACTGCGGGCCGCTGTGGAGGCTGCAACCTCTGTAGGCCTTCTGCCCAGCCTCCCTGTGCCCCAGGAAGGGGGAGAGGATGGTGGCAGGGAGAGGTGACCTGGGCTGGATCTCAGGGTGGGCTGACGGGGACACGCATTGAGAAGAGGCTGGAAACCAGGCTCTGGAGCAGGATAAGCTGGGTTCACATCTCTGCGGGGCCACTTCCTACTTGGTGGGACCCTGGGCGAGCTGTTGTAGGTTCTCATCTGTACAAAGGGGATAACTGTCCTCATCTCATGGCATTTAGAAAGAAAACACAAGGAGGATGCTTAGCTGCAAGCCCAGGCCAGAATAGATATGGTTATTGTAGCTGATGATGTAGCTAATGACCAAGGACCCCATTTTCATTCTCGCAACAACAGAAGGAGGTGGGCACTGTTATCACCCCCTTTAGCAGATGCGGCGACTGAGGCCCAGCGAGGTGGGTGACGTGGCCTGGAGAGGTTCAGACTTGGCAGGTCTGTCCTTGCTGTCTGGTGGTTTCTGAGGGACTGCTCCGGTCAGATGAAGCTGACTTGCAGAGGCACTGGAGATGCGGAAGCAGTCTGAGCTGGCCAAGATGGAAAGGGATGTGTCTGGAGGTGTGGAGCAGAATCCTGCTGCTCCTCGCTGAGAAGTAGTGGAGACCTGAGAGGTCTGGCTCCATGAGGCGTAGCATGGATTCTCTTCACTTGTGGGCCGGCCAAGGATGGGCCTGTCAGGGCAGGTCTGGGGTGGCGGTCGGTAGAGGTTTGCTGTGGTTATTACGCAGCCACCTCTGGTTTATGCTGCCTGCCCAGGCAGAGGCCAGGTGAGGCGAAATGAAAGTCGTCCTCGCAGGGCCTTCTCTCTGGCTGCACCGTCTGCCCAGGTCCCCTTTCTCCTGCCCTTACCCTGGGCAGCTCCTGCTAGTGTGTTTACAGGACTGTTAGCATCACCTGTTCACAGACGCTTTCCCTTATTCACCTGCATGTTAAGTCAGTGGTTCTCAAAGTTGGTTTCTGGACCATTGGCATCAGCATTACCTGGGAACTTATTAGAAATGCAAATTATCCAGCCCCACCCCAGACTTACTGAATCTGAAACTGATGAGTTAGGGAGGGGGGAATCCAACAATGTAAGTTTCTCAGGTGATTCCGATGCATGCTCACCTTCCAAAAGTACTTGGTTGGGTAATTAAAAAAAAAAAAAATTGATGCTTCTCTGGGCTCTGAACATATACAGACACCAGCAAATGCAGGGGACCCAAAGGAAAGCCCAGTTTCTCTCTAGCCTGACTTCAGAGAGTCTCCATCTTGTAACAGCTTCCTCTGACTGGGAAACAGTCTTGTGCCACAGTGATAGGGTTCAAGAGAACCCCAACATGCTTACAGGAGACAGTGCCAGGGCCACTTGGGAGGTTGGGGGACTTGCAGGTGGCAGACTCTGTGGGTGGCAAGGATGGGTGCCAGGGATAGGCTGGCTGACTGTGTTCTAGCACTGGGGGCAGAGAGTGGTTCCTGCTGCAGAGAAGGGTGTGTGCTGGGGTCGGGGGCACATGCATGCATGTGTGGTCACAGTGACCAGATGTGGTCCAAGAGGGCCACGGGGCCTTAGCTGTTACCAGTCCAATGGTTTTAAAGTGTCTCAGTCATTTTAATGATGGTGATCGTATAATTGCCACTCACATTTGTGGAGAGCTTGTCAATGCTTGCTAGGCACATCCATGTAATCTCTGGAGTAATCCCCAGAGTAATCTTATAAGGTTGGCATCATTATTGGCCCCATTTTACAGATGAAAATACTGAGGGCACATAGTCATAGGTGGTAGAAATCTAGGAATTTTATTGTGGGGGCCTTAGAAGCATGATCTCCTTGGAAGAGAGGCTATGGAGGATTGTTTTGGTGTGTTTGTGTAGCAGGCTTTATAGAGCTGCATTCTATCATAGGAGTAAGTCAGGCTTTACTGAGGAGGGGTAATGGGATTGTGTGGGGGTGGTTAGGGCTCAAGCCTCCAAATCATGGCCTCCACTACAGACACTATCATTCTCCCTGTCTCATGGATGGGCCATTTGAGGCTCAAAGAGACGCTGACCTGAGTTCCAGGCCCCACAGCTAGAGCAGGAAATAAAATCAGAGAGAAAAAACCCGGGTCTCCTCTGGTTTTAGCAGGAGGGTTTGGGGAGTTGTGATCAGAGAGCCCAGTGTGCACCCTGCTGTTCTCATCTGCCTCCATGTCTTTGGGTGCAGTGCAGGAGCATCCCTGACACAGTATAGGAAACCCTTCATCTCTCAGTGGGGAGCAGGGACCCACACAGGGCCACCCACCGTGTCACGATTGGGACCAGACCTGCAGCGCTCTCTGTTCTGACCAGGGGAGGCTTTGTTTCCTGAAAACTGTCCCTGCCCCCCACCCCTCCTTTGGCAGGCTGGGTAGCCATAGCCCTCAGGCTGGCCCAGACCAGTGCTGGGCTGGGGGTAGAAAAGGGTGTGTCCGGAGGAGAAAGCTGCCAAGGAGGGTGGGGCGGCATCCAAGGGGAAGAACACCAAGAAGCCCAGACCCCAGACGGAAACCAAATGTATTTTCTAGGTCCTGAGAGGATATTTGAAACAATGGAAGTAGATTGGGGGAAGTCAGACTATAAAAAGGGCTTCTTGATATCCTTACAGGAAAAAAAAAAAAGTCTTTAGGTTTGACTTTTGTTTCTCCGAAGGATGTTTATGTAACTTCCTGAAAGCAGGATCCCAAGGCTCTGTGAAATTTGTCCAGTGCTGCTGTTTATAGACTCGGGGCTGTGGCGCTGGGTAGGACTTGATACGTTCGTCTTCCCACTTTATAGTTGGTGAAACTGAGGCTCTGACAGGTGGGGGTGCTGCCTGAGGTTGCACAGTGAGGCAGCGGGAGACTTGGGACGGGAGCCCGGGTCTTGCAGTACCTTGTAAGGGGCAGTTGTCGTCACCTCTTGCTCCCATGGCACCAGCTGGCCTGGAGCCCAGTGGAGACTGTGGAGGGTCCCCTCTTGGAAACAGAGCCGCTAGATCCTGGGCAAGGCCAGGTCTAACCTATAGACAGGTGACCCATTGAATGGTGACTCGCAGGGTGGGGAAGCATGGTGGTAAGCTTGGCGATGCCACCCCCCGTCCAGATGCTGGGGCCCAGCTGTGCACTGTCTGCCTAGCAGCTGGGAGCTGTGAGTCACTCCCAGTGGGTGCAGAGGCGGGGGCTATTGTATATCGTGATTCATTCTCTTCTCCCAGCCCTGAAGAAATGACTAGGCCCTGGGCCCTAATGCATGCCCACGCCTGTGGACTAACGTGGCTGTCCATCTGGGCTCCAAGTTTAGAGATGAGGGGCTCAGAGAGCCTCGGGGAGTCCCCTTCCTCCTCTTCCCCCCAACTTTGGAGTATTCCATGCTTTGGATCCGCTTTGCTCCCCAGCTCAGGGCTGTGTGAGCCCCTCAAATCTCCTGCAATGTTTTGTAGGCATTTCTGTGGATTATTTTTCTGCAGAGAGAATCTGTAGGTTTCATCAGGTTGTCAGAGGATTCGGTGGCCCCCAAAGTGCTGACAGGAGGGCAGGGGGCTGCATGCATGCCCTGAGGGCTTGAGAGAAGGAAGCTGAAAGCCAGTATGGTTCTCGCAGAAAGTAGCCTGATGGCAGTGTAGTTTCATGGTTCGTTGTGTGGTCTTGGAGGCCACTGTTGGGTTCTGAAAACTGGCTCCTCCTCTGAGCCAGCTCTGGCATCACCTTGGGTAAGTTAGTATGCCTGTGCTTCAATTCCCCATCTGTAAAGTGGGAAAAATGAGAGTAGTTATCTACAGGTGTTGTGGACTTTTTATATAAGATAAAGATAATATGTGTAAAGGATTTGTGCTCTGCCTGGCACAAAGTAACCACTTGGTTAAAGTTTGCTGTTATTATCAGTTTCAGCTTTGCTGCTAATTTGCTGTGTGATCCTGTTAAGTGCCTTATCTTGGGGTCTTAGTCTCCACCCACAGCTCTGTTGAGCTTTTCAGGAGCTGCGGGGCAGGGTTGAAAAGCAGCAGTGGGCAGGGGGAGGCGGGGGAACCTTCTGCATCCTGGGTCTCCCCAGCCCAGGCCCTCACAGGTGCCTTGAGGCAGGATTATGTAACAGGTGGGGCCTGGCCAGGCAGGACGGGATTCTCAGCCTCATTTTGTCCTCCATTGTCTCTTCCTCTCCCTTCCCCCCCGTGGGGCTGTTACATTAGCTGACCTGTTCCTCAAGCTCCAGGGATGAAATCAAACCCGTGCTATTCTGCCACCGACTGGTTTAGTTAGGAGGTTTGCCGGGCAAGTGGCCCCTCCTGCGGCCACCTAGGGACAGACAGAGATGATGCCTCTGTGCTTGCTTTGGGGATGGAGACCAGGATTCCTTTTTAGGGGGATGGGCAGGCTATAGGCTGGCGGGTGGTGCCCTTGACCCATGGTCCTTATGGCTTGAATTGGTACGCCGCCTGCCCCCCACCCCGCTATGACTCCCTCCCCAGGAGTGACCTACCCGTTCCTGCAGCCCAGCGCCAGGCCTCCTCTCCCAGGAAGCCTTCCCTAGTATCTCGGCTACAGGAAGCCGCCTCTTCTGAGCTTTGCATTCTGTTCTCTTTAAGAAAACAGAGGCCGCAGACTGGCAGGCCACATCCACCCCAGGGGCAGATTTTACTTGGCCCACACCAAATATTGGGCTAGTTGCCAACAGGAGATTTTACGTAAGATCTCAACTTCTGGCTTTACTTCAAAAATGAGAAGATTGTAAAACTTTGAGCCTAGTTCTCCAATGGCCACTACTGGAGATGCAGCACGTAAGCTCCACTTTGCCCCATCCCTCCCAAGCCACTTGGCACACTTGCACAGTCTTTCTAGCCTCCTAGGCATCTGAGTTTTCGACCCTGTCCTGTAGGCACGGCTGGCTCGCTCTCCTGTGCTGTGGTATGGTGCCCTGTCTGTCAGCTTTGTGGGCTCTTTGAGGGTGGTGGGGGGTAGCTGACACCTCTCTCTGTCCCTTCAAGCACTGTGCTCAAGCTCAGGACTGCATACACAGCAGGAGCATAATAAATGTTTCCCTTATGAACGAAGGCGGGGCATTGCTGAGCCTCACCAGCTGTGAAGATTCCATTTAATGGAAGCCTCTGGATCAGCCTGCCCCGTGGCCTGAGAATCCTCCTCCCAGATAAGCTGTGACTGCTTAGCCACTGACCCCGGCAGCTTCTTAAGCTGGGGATAAACAGTCACTCAGAGAGTCATCCCCATGCTGCAGTATATGCAAGGAGAGGGACATTTCCCCTGCAGCTGTCTCCACCTTCCACTCTCCCCCGGGGCTTGGAGGAGCTTCGGGGCAGAGGGAGGCTGGGATCAGCAGCCTTTGGATGGCATCAAGTGCAAACCTCTGCATCCTGGGGAGATGGGAGATGGTGGGGGAGAGTCAGTTCAAGTGTTTACTGGACTGGGTTTTCCCTCCTTCAGGCCTTTCTCTGCTTTATTCTTCTCCTAGAGAATGTGCTTTAACCCCCAGCTTCTTTGTTCAGCTATCTATCTGTGTAAGGCTTATTTTACTCTCTTAATGGAAATCCTAACCTTCCCTGGAGACCAGCTAAGATGTCCCCTTTTGGAAGAGGTCTTAGCTGAGAGGTCACAATTGTTCTGGGTACAAGAAAAATCTGGGAAGCTTTTTTTTTTTTTTTAAAGAAAAAAAGCATGCAGGTTTCTGACCCTCATCTTTGAGTCCTTCAGTACAGAGTATAGTATCCCCCTCCTAGAGGATTTAGATGCGAGGCTCTATAGACATGCCTTGAAGACCCTATCTTGGCTTAGGGAGCCCAGGGCTGGAAGGGTGGACCTCTGGGTATGTTTGTGCTATATGACATCTCGTGCCCCTTTCCCTCTCTGGGCTGCTTGTTCACCTTTTGTGCACTGACACGCTGGGCTCCTCTGGTGGTTGTGACTGAAAGTGTCTGGAACACCATCCTGGGAGAGGTTCACGGGGGGATCTGGGCAGGTGTCAGAGTCTGGGCCAGGCCCAGAGGGATTCAACACTGCTCAGGTGACAGACAGCTCAGGAGAGGAGGGCCCTGATGGCAGGGGAGGAGGCAGGCTGGAAGCCCGGGTCCCAGTGGGCAGGGCCTGTGCCCAAGAAGGTTGGAGGACTGTCCTGGGCTGCCAGTGACCTGGCCACAGGCTCAGAGGTACCTCACTGGGTGGTCTGGTGGCAGACAGGCTGAGGCTTCAAGCACAGGCCGGCAGAAGTCATTTACAGGTGGGTACATCAAGATACGCAGAGGGAGGGACGTCCCCTCCCTCCCACGCGTCTCATGTGGTTATGTGGAAAGCCAGGCTTGGACCCAGGTCTTCTGACTCTCAGGCGAGGATCCACTCCTCCGTCCTCACCTCCCTCCTCAGGGTCAGTGCCAGCACCCCCCACCCCCCCACCCCCCCCACCCCCCGAGCTGGGACAATCATCTGGTTGTCTGTGACAACCTCGAGGCTTGGCCTGGAAAAGCGAAGCCACCATCGTCATAGCCACCCTGGAGGCATGAAACCTGTTGGGTGTGCAGATTACCCCTCAGACATCCTCCATCCCATTTTTTTTTCATTTTTCCTTAAACTGTCTCCAATGGGCCAGCTGCCTCTGTGCCCGTTTCCGCCTGGCACTGGGATTCTTGCTCTTTATTCTGAGAACAAAGCTTCCTTCTGAAGGTCCTCCTGCTGACAACAGGAGAAGGGCAGGCGTGGCACTGGGCCTCCCTCCTCCACCTCCCCTGGCTGGGGGCCTGGGGCAGCCTTTGTCAGATGCCAGACCCCGGCAGCACTGGCAGGCTGGCGGGGGGGAGCCCAGCTGCAGCCCAGTCCGTGTTCCCGCTGGGATGGGAGCTGCCCCATGGGCCCAGCTGTCAGACCCAGAAGTAGCCAGAAGAGTGGGCACAGGCATCGATAGGGACCAGTGTAAGTCCTGTTCAGGTTCAAGGAGTTACTTGTTCCAGGACTGCCCATGTGACAACTGTCAAGATTCCAGCTGGTACAGGCAGAGTCTCACTTCACCTCCAGGCTCTCCTGGTCTCCTCGGGGCTGAAGAAACCAACAGATGCTCAGATGAGGGCAGTCATAGTCCTTCCGCCAACACATTTTTATTGAGCATCTACTTTGTCCCGGGCACTTTTCTGGGCACAGCAGTGAACAAACAGACCGGTCCCTATTTTGGACTTGGGGGTGACATTCTAGTGGTGAGAGTGAGTCAACAAACTGATGAATAGTGGCTATTAGTCAGGTGGCCAGAGTGCCTGCCACAAAAACAAAGCTGTGTTGAGTGAGTGGCTCTGCTGTGTTAGGGGTGGGGGTCATGGAAAATCTCTGGTGAGGGGACGGGAAACTCCAGGAGGGAGCTAGGGAGCCACAGGGTGTGTGGGGAAGAGCATTCCAGGCAGAGGGCGCAGCTGCACAAGGCTTCGCGGCAAGAGGGTTTGGGATGTGCTTGAGGAGCAGAAGACTGGCGTGGGGAGGGGCAGAATGAGAGCGGCCCTAGGAGGAGAGGCGGCCAGCGCGGGCCGGGGAGGACCGCCTAGGACCTCTTGGGCCTTCCAGAGGACTTTGCTGTTGAGTCTGAGTTAAGGGGAAGCTGCTGAGGGGCCAGGGCCGGGGCCGAGGGCTGACTCACGTTTGCGGGCGGGGAGAAGTCAGGAGGGTGGAAGCAGGACATGGCCAGGCCGGGAGGGAGCGAGGTGTGACGGTGGCAGTACAGCTCAGCGTGGCAAGGGGTCGGACTCCTAATGGGTGTCTCAGGATGGTGTGCTGATGGATCAGATGGGGGGTGTGGGAGGAAGAAAGTGTCAGCGGCAAGGTTTCTGGTCTGAGGGACTGGAAGGACATTTATGGAGATAGGGAACGCTGCAGGATGGCAGGTTTAGGGAGAGAAATGGAGATTTCAGATCAGATATGCTAGTTAGGGGCACGCCTGGGGGAAGGGAGACGCACGGGTAGAGGTTTGTCCTGGGCATTCCTATTGTTGGAGGGGTGTGGGGGTGCCCTGGAGGACCTTCCAGACTCTTGAGAACCTGTCTGTAAAAGCAGCATTTCCTGGGCCTTTCATGTGCTTTTTCTTTCTTTGTAAACCTGCTCCTTTCTCCCCCTTCCTTCTGGACAGAGGAAGAAGGCAGATTCTGAGGGCTCATTGTCTTGGCGGTGGTCCTGGCCTTTCTGCCTGGTGTGTTTCCTTGGGTGGGGGTTCCTCCTAGGGTGGGTGGCGTGGGGGGAGTCCTCGAAGAGGAGGCCAGAGGCCTCAGGCCTTTCCCTGTCTTGGTTACCAACAGAGAGGCTTTTCTCTGTGCTTTGGTTTCCCCTCAGGCATATAGAAGTGTTAAGCTGGCCCCAGGGTTCTGAGGGTGGCAGGGAGCACTTGAGTAGGCTGAACTCAGAGGTTAAGAACCTGGCTTAAAGTCCAGTGTGGATCAAGTCCTTGTTCTGCCACCTGGCTGTGAGACTCTGGGCCACTGGCATAACCTCTCTGAGCCTCAGTTTTCTCATCTGTGGAAACAGGCCAACCATGGTACCTGCATCCTGCATCAGAGTTTCTGTGAGGGTTAAACGAGAAAACGCACACAGCCACGGCCTCGGCGGACACCACCCGCAGTGAACAGAGGCTATTAGTAACAGTGGCTGTGCAGTGGGTCAGGTTAAGGGGCTTTAGGTGGTGGGAGCCATGGCAGGCTGTAGAGCAGGAGACGTTCACACGTGCTCTGAGGAGGCAGCTGTGAGTTTGGCTGAACCCCGTCCACCTGCAGGAGTGACAACTGAGGGCCACCCCAATGGACTCTCCGCCCTTCCTTTAACTGGTGGTCTTCACTGACGTGGCGTGGGCAGCTTCTGCCTTGCACACGTCCCGTGGGAATGGAGGTGGTCATTTTCCCTAAGATCTCCTACAGAACCCCTTGTCTCTGCATCCCAGTGGCTGACCTTGGGGAATGTGAGTGTGGGGCTTTGAGAGGTGGGTGACGTTGAGTGTCCTCAGGTTGTCTGGACAGGATCAGGGCAGGGCAGGCCTGGAGTGACATTCCACTGGGCACTTGGATGTGACCTCGGTTCCTGGTCTGGGTCCAGCCCGGCTGCTTACTCCACTGGAGCCATGGAGGGGTTGACAATGGGTGGAATGTGGCCCCCTTAGGACCCACACTTCAGTGGTGCCCAGGCATGCTGACCGAGCCCTGTGCTTTTGCAAGCCTGTTACCCAGCAGTTGAATCGTGCCAGGACAGCCAAGGACATTTCAGATTCCCCCGTGGCTGGCAGCCAGGCTGTCACCAGGCATTGCTTGTTTTCCCAGGGTCCAAGAGTTTTTCGAGGTGGAGAGGGCTCTGGAGATATTCCAGGGACTTTTCTTAACAGCTGGGTAAATTGAGATCCAGAGAAAGCAAGGCACTTGACCAAGGTCTCACAAGGCCGCCCCCCTCCCATCTGTCACCTCCCTCTGTTCCCATGTCCCCTGCTCAGACTCCTGGCCTCCTGCCTGGACGTTTGTAACAGCCTGCATCTTCTGGGCTCTCCAAGAGCTTTGTTTGTCTTCCTGTTATCCTAATCTCGCCATAACCTGCAGGCACACGTGTTGTTTGAGTGTGTCTGCTCTCCTTTCCCCTCTGGTCCCAGAGCGAGCACAGAGATTCCAAGGGCAGGCCTCAGAGCCAGACTGACTTCCGGTTGAATCTCCTCTCTGCCCCATTCTAAAATGGTGAACCGGGGAAGATACGCCATGTTTCTGAACTGCAGTGTCTGAAATGAGAACAGTGGTAGTAGTTTGTGAAGCTGTGTTGATGGTTAAATGAGATAATAACGTGAAGTGTGGGTGTAACACCGACTCAATGGACACGAGTTTGAGTAAGTTCCGGGAATTGGAGATGGACAGGGAGGCCTGGCGTACTGCAGTCCATGGGGTTGCAAAGAGTCGGACACGACTGAGTGACTGAACTGAACTGAATACCTGCACAGAATGAGCTCTCAGAAACGTTCGTTAGTGGGAGCTCCTTGGTGGTCTAGTGGTTAGGAGTTAGTGGTTTCAGTGCCATGGCCCAAATTCAGTCCCTCATCAGGAAACTGAGATCTCACAAGCCATGCAGCATGGTTAAAAAAAAAAAAAAAAAAAAAAGCCTTTGTTACATAGGCCCATCAGTGCTGGTTGAACTGAAAAGGGCATGGAGGAGTAGACAGAGCTCCAGACCTGAGGCAGAGGGTGTGGGCTTCAAGTTCACTGCCAAACATTGCCTCACTGTGTACTTCTTGGGAAGTCACTCTTCCTCCAGGAACCCCACTTTCCTCATAGCAGAAAGAGGGAAGAAATCCCTGCCATGATCTTAGAAGCTTGTCATGTGATGCCAAAGCAGCATCTGTGAAAAAGCTTTGCATTTGTGTGATGATTTAAAAATGGCACAGTGGTGGCGGTGGTGTGCTGGTGGTGACGAGGACTTTATGGTCACAGTAGTGGACAGCTGGCCAGGCTGGAGGCTGGTCAGTCTGCAGATGCTCAGCACCCACACAGGCTTCCCGTGCCTGCCTCTGCTCCCGCCACCTCCGGCAGCCCGCCTTTTGCATTAGCCTCAGCATTGCACCCTCAAAGACGTGGGAGGTGCAAAGACCCAGTAGCATCTTCTGAGCCGTAGTGAGTTCTGGGTCATCTGGCGGATCCCGTGGAATGCAGGATTACAGCCAGGCCCTGGTTCGAATCTCAGCTTAGCACTTCCCGACTGGAAGCTTGAGCCAGTTGCTTTACTCCCGTGAGCCTCATTTTCCACATTTGTGAAACGAGGGCTTGACGAAGCAGAGGCCAAGCATATAGGAGAGGACAGAGCACACGGTTACATAGAGGTGTTATACCATGCTTTCTGCCTGGAGCATGGTGCCTGATGGGCTTCTGGATGGCGGGAGTGGCCGCCACTGTGCCCGTTTCTGGGGCTGAGAGGGGAGGTCGGTTATGCTCCCTGCAGAATTGCCCAGCTTGGGGTTAGGTTGGCCCATGGAGTCATCTGGCACCATTCCATTTTACTGGTGAACACAGCAAGGAGAGAGTGCTTGGCTGGGCTCACTGGCAGGTTAGTGGGAGGCTGGGCCTAGGGTGAGGTGAGGGAGGCACTTAGAGGCAGACTGAGAGGAGCACTCAGGTGCCGCAGTGAGACTCCTGGTGCCGGGCAGGTGCCCGCCAGCACCAGAGAGCGGGCGCCTGCTGCCTGGATGCCTCGTCCTGGCTCAGCAGAGGACTAGAACACCAGTCTCCCGACCCCAGGAATCAGCCCCCAAGCCTTGCGGGTGTGCAGACACCTGCAGGGTACTTTGTAGAGCCTCACCCAGGCCCCTTGGCCTCTTTAAAAGGGGCCTTGGATAAGTAGTCACCTGCCCGGTGCTGTTTACTCTGTCTCTGCTCTCTAGCTGTCTGTGATCTAGAGAGAGCAAGGCCCTCCCCCTCCCCCACCTGCTGCCCCTTCCCCTGCCAGCTGCGCCTCGTGTGAGCATCGAGCCCTCACCCGGGAGGGGAGGCATGTTGGCAGCAGACTCCTGTCGCGGTGACAAGCCCCAGCGAGTCTGGAGGGATGAGGGTGCTTTCATGTGGGCCCTGATGAAGCCTCCTTGGTATCAGCAGGCCTGGCTGGTACCCACCAGACCTCCAGGAGATTAGGGGGCTTCTGGGTCTCCAAGTGCCTCAGGCTTTCCTTTCCTCTTTGTTGACCCCAGAGCTCCTGGCTTCCCTCCACTCTGGCCACGGGGCCCGGAGGCTTCTCAGCATCCCCCAGGCTTTTGTGCCTCTAGGCCAGTCTCCCCATCACTACCGCTGAGCCACAGGTGACTTGTTATGAGGTGGCCAAGGCTGCTTATCCCTGCAGGAGTTCCTGGGATCACTGCGGGCTGGCAGGAGCTTGGGCCACCCTTGTGGTGTGATGTGAGTAGCCTTGGACAGTCAGCAGTGTCAATCCCCGGACCCTATACGTTCAAACATGTCATTAACGCCCCCCCACCCAACTGCTACTCTTGGAGCCCGAAATTCTATCCTCTCGTGCTCTCCTTGGCATCCTCTAAAAAGGCAGATATGTTCGCAGGTGGATGCTCTTACATGTTTGCAGCTGAAGAGCAAACCCAGGCTAGCCTGGCCCTTGTCCAGCTGCTTATGTGACCATGGCCCAATTGCCTCTCCTCTCTGGGCTTTGTTAAGGCCCTTTTCTGCTCTAGAGCCTCCACGCTCTGGCAGTTATCCTTCTTTCTCCTCTGTTGGGGTTGGTGGGGGCAGTGACAAGGGCCTGGCAGCTGGGGTGGGGGCCAAAATGAGGCACTTTGACCACCTGCTGGCCCTGTAGGGGCTATCAGTCCTGCTTCCTCTTCATCTCAGGACAGGTGGGGAAACTGAGATTTGGATTGGGGGACGGGCCCTGCTTTGATCACATAGGAAGTCAGGCAGAGCTGCAGTCAGAGCCCAGTTACCCTTGCTGACGGCAAGGGCTCATCCACTCCGGGCTGCCACCCTTGAAAGGAACGTGAGGGCCATCGGCATAGGGTCAGGGACATACTTTCTCCTCTTCTGTGGAAGCCACCTCTCTCAGGGCGGGGGTGAGGGTGCGGGGTCCCTGCCTGCTGTAGGGTCCCCTGGCGTGGGATGGAGTCAGACGAGGCATCCTCTTCCTGAGGTTCAGGATGGTAGGGATTGGTGGCCTCTGGCAAGGGATGCAGTATGGGGGAGGCCTGGAGGCTTCCGGGAATATGGTTGGTGGCGCGGGGTGCCCTCGGGCCACCCCCTCCCAGGGAGGGGACTGGGCTGACAGTAATGCCATTTGTCCTGGCTCTGGGATTAGGCGCGGCTGTGTTAAGTGAGGAGCAGGGAGCCATTACAAGGACACGGCGACATAAAGCGGAGCGGAGCTGAGTGGCTGCCTGGAGCTCTGGTGGGTGCTGTCATTTTCTCCCGGCCTTCCTGCCCCATCTGACCACAGCCTCGTGTGTCCGCCCTCCTGTGCAGTCCTCCCCGGTCTTTCTGATGTGTGCGTGCCCACAGTGTGTTCATGCTCATACCACGCAGGACGGGGCCTGGGGTGCAGCAGTGGCCCCCACGCCTGGCCCTGGGGGTCCTGTCTGCATACAGGACCAGAAGCGGGTACCTCAAGGATCTCCACTACCAGGACTGCCCCAGGGAGACAGCCCAGGGCCAACCTGGCAGACTCCTGACTGAGGAGAAGGAGAGTGTGGCTGAGGGGTGGAAAGGACGGGCTCAGCTTCTCTCTGAGCTTCTCCTGACAGCTCAGCAAGTCCACAAATCCACCTGAGGCCAGCAGGTCTGGGAGTTAAAGATTTACCACAGGCCCTGCGGGCGCTGGGGTGGTGAGGTCCCCGGGTGCTCTGACGATACCTTCGTGGCTTCAGTCCTGTCTAGATGGTGAGGATATGGCTTGTCAGAGTCAAAAGGCTGCTGCAGACTTTCTGTGTTCGTTCTTTGTTTTGGCTGTGCCAGGTCTTAATTGGGGCATGTGGGATCTAGTTCCCTGACCAGGGATCGAACCTGGGCCCCCTGCATTGGGAGCACGGAGTCTTAGCCACTGGACCACTAGGGATCCCTCTATGTTCTTAACTTGACTTTTGGGGAGAGGGTCGTTCACAGTCTCTGTGAGTTTGTGTGGAATGTGGCATCTGTCTGCAGAGAGTCTGCTGACAGCCTTCATGAGATTCTCAAAGGGTGCCGTAACCCCCAGAGGTCACAAACTTCTGATCTAATCTGTACCCCTTGCTGTCCAGTTGAGGAACAGGCTCAGAGAAGGAAAGATATTGCCCAGAGGGAGCCGGTGGACACACTGGGATGCTGATGGTACTCCAGGCCCATGTGGAGTTTGCTACTTCCTCCAGGAGTTGGAGGCCCCCATCCCATCCTGAGTACACATGTTTCTCAGGATCTGTCCAGGGGTCATATGGCAACCTGGGATGGGCAAGAGAAGGTGGGCAGGGGCTGGGGTTGGCCAGCGTTTCCCAGCTCCCCTGCAAGGCTGGCAGACGGGGAGGAAGGAATAACGGTAAACTCGTATGTACTTCCTTGAAAGAAAACGACGAATAACTGAGATCATGGTTGGGCGGTGCTTGCCGTAGTATCTGGTGTGTAGCAGACCTGTGAGGCATGCTGGTCCCCATGATCCTTCGAGTTGGCCTTGTTAACTCAGATCTCCTGCTTCTGACCCTCACCACCCAGCTCTCCTCTTCCTCAACACGAGGCCTCTGCCTGGGGCATGGAGGCAGCCTTCCTGTCTCATGTTGTGGGTTCTCTGCCTGTCTGGGATGGGGCAGGGGATGGTCAGGACCCTCAGGCTGAGGTCCTGCCTCTCTGGGGACCTGTGGTGCCTCATCTGTCCATGAAGGAAGGCTTTCCTGTTGCTAGGGATGCCGATCAGCCTGCATTGAGGCAACTGGGGCCGGTCACCTGCAGGGAGCAGGAACCTACCCGTCCCTGGGTAGGTTCTGGGCTGCAGACCTAGTTTAGGAATGGTGTGGAGTGCTGGGCAGCTGCACAGAGGCTGGGGCTCCAAGTGGGCCGGCTTCGGGTAGTCCTAGCTCTGCCCTTGCCCAGCTGTGTGACTTTGAGTCAGTTGCTTCATCCCCTCTCTGAGCATAGATTTCCCCTCTGTGAAGTGCACGTATCAGTGACACCACCTCTCAGGGTGTGAGGATTGGGTGTGATGAATCAGGGGAAGCCAGCGTCTGGCTGGCAGGGTACCAGGAGTTCAGTCAGTGTCGGCTGCCATCAGCGAGGGAGGTTAGGATATTTGCAAAGAAATATCTTACTGTTTTTTTTTTTTTCTTTCCCCCAAGTGCCAGTGATCCAAGCCTAAGAGAAATAGCTGGGAATGAATTTGACTGCATAGGTGGATTTGGGCGTTGGGTGGAGACAGCCCTATTTTGAGGAGCTCTGTGGGCTAATGAAGAGCGTACTCCGTGAGGGTCCTGCCCGCCTTGGTTTGCCTGAGAGCTCCAGTGGGGCCAAAGGGCAGCTGCTCCTGCGCCCTCTCACTCCCCACTTTGCTGCCCTGCTGTCTTGTTTGTTTGCTCAGTAAACCCTATTTTCAGAGCTGGTGCAAAGGTACACTCTCAACTCAGGCCTTGCGGAAGAAAGACAAATTCTCAACAAGTAGGAGGTCTTGGTTCTTGAGATTTTTGTTGGGCATTCCCCTCTGGGGAACCCAGAACAGATCCTAGGTTGGGTGCTGGGGAGTGAACCAGTGCTTTATGGTTTGTTTGCTTGTTGATTGATGCGTGATTTGTGGGTCTGCTTGCAGGCAGGATCGTGAGAGGCTGCTTTTGATGTTAAAAGACACATAAGATGCTTGAAAACAAAAACAGAAAGTGCAGCATTTGAAGGGAACAGAGGACGGGGTGTGCAGGCGCTGGCCTGTGTCAGCTGTCCTCAGTGGACTTGGAGGGCACGTGCTGCTGAAGGATGGATGGGCTGGGGAGATTCCCAGTTGCCACTCGTTAGCAAGCCCCAGACTGCTCTGGGCCTTGGTTTCCTCATCTGTCAAATGAAGGGAATGTTGTTCATAGTGGTGTAGTGAGGGGTAAATAATAGCATGTAGTACAGGCATATCATGTCTAATACATGAGAGTTCATGCTTTAATACGTTTAGCTTGGCAGTTCCTTGTAGCAGATTGAAAAAGGGAAAGGTCATTGGCAGGGGTTCTTCACTCTTATGTACCTACCATGGGTGGGTGATCACTTCTGTCTTGGAAAGCTTTTGGTGAAGTTGGGGCCCAGTGTGCTAGTCTTGATTGCAGCTGACATCTCTGGCACATCAGTCTGGCCCTGCATGCCCTGCCATGGTACAGGGCAGGAGAGCTCATCCAGGACTTCTGAAATTCAGAGCTGGTAGAGTCAACTCTCAGCTGAGGCTGGCCTTGGAGGAGGATGTGTAGGCTTTCTTTGTGGATAAGAAAATGGGCCAAGGCAGGTGGGGGTGGGGCAGGCCTGGCAGGGCAACCCGAGGTGGTCCTTTCATCTCTCTGGGCCTCCGTGTCCCCGTGTGCTCACTGCAGGGTGGGCCATACACTCTGCAATCCTGAGACCCTTCAGCCAGACTGCCGACCGTCCCTTGGTGGCAACCGTGGACTCCAGGGTGACGGATAGGCAGCCCTTTGGCCCCCAGCCAGGCGGCACTGCGGGGCTGTGGGGGGTGGGGCGTGCGGCAGATTCCAGCAGAGGAAGGGATTTGCTTCTGGTCTCGGCCTCCCAAGGGTGTGATTGCGCCAGAGAAACTCCTGCACAGCTGGGAAGCAAATGTGAAGGATTTTCTTTGCTATACATGTGGTGGGTGGGGCAGGCTGGGGCAGGGTAGCTGGTGGAACAGAGTGACTGTGGGGTGTGGCTGGGTAATGGGTGGTGGTGTGACTATGCTGGGGGTGTGACAGGCTGGGAGGGGCCGAGTCAGCTGTGGGGAACGGCCCTGGGATTGCGTGTGGGGCTCCCAGTGGCCAGCCAGCAGCCACTTCTCCTCCCTGAGGCTGAATGCCCATTCACATACTTTTGAGCCTGTTTGCGGGCTCTCCCCGCACTTCTTCTCAACTCCCCACCCCATCCTTGTGCCTGTGGCCCAGAGGCCCGTGTTGACCCATTTGAACATCTCAGCACCATGTAAGTTTGCTTGTCCATTCATGTGCCTGTGAGTGTGGAGGAAGTAGGGGGCATGGTCAGGAGTGACCCAGGCAGGAAATAAAATCTGGGCTGGGTGACCGTGCGGGGCTCTGGGTCCTGGCCTCCATTCAGCCTGCAGCAGCAGCAGCACGCCAGAGACCTAGGACCGTGGAGCCCAAAGGCCTGCACCTTCAGTGCCCAGTGCCCTGCTTGGTACCTGTCGGGGCTCGGTAGGAACCAAATGAGGAAGCAGAGAATGGATCATCTGCTTGTTCCCGACTTCCAGTGTGCGCCCAAACCTGACCTCTCTTCCTGTTTCTGGATCCACTATCAATTTGATATGTGGTCTTTGGCCAGTTCTTTCTTGAGTTTCAGTTTCCAAATCCATTAAGTGAATAATCATCTTGTTAGCCTGTAATCACCATGTGCCAGGCACTGAGCAGTTTTACACAGATCATCTCTCTCAGTCTTGGCAATAGCCCTGCAAGATAGATAAGTAGTATAAACCCCATTTTACGCTGGGGAAACTGAGACTCAGAGAGGTGGAGAGATTTGCACAAAGACCTTTAACAAGGATGCTAGCAGCTACTGCATCACTGCCCCACAGATGTTTGGGATGACACAGCATGATGCATGCAGCTCTTCATGGGAGGCTGCTGCACATGGAGGCAGCAAGTGCACGGGAGCTGGGTTGTTAGGTGCACTTCACCGTCAAAGGCTCAGGGGGCTCTTGGTCTCACTTCAGAGCCCACCTGTCCATCCAGGGCAGAGCTCAACCTCCTCCCCAGTCCTCCTCTCTAGACAACTTGGTTTCTGAGAAGTTCCTTGTAGCTTCTGCCTCTTTTCTCTTTGCGTCCTAGAGAGGATTCTGGGGGCACCTGAGCATTTTGGAGTGGGGGGTGGGGTCATGAGTGACTTTGAACAGAGCAGTGGCCACAGTTACCGTGGTATTTCCCGAAAGTGCAGCGTTGCCATGGCATCTCCATGACAACCAGAGCATCTCATTCATTATCCCCAGCACCTTGGCAGGGAAAGCTGGGCCTAGGGCTGAAAGAGCACAGTTGGAGGCTTGGTTGAGGGCTTGGTAGCTGAGGTCCCCTCATGCTCTCCCCTGTCCCTGCCAAGATTCCCCTATAGGCTCTGGAGCCATCACCATTTCATGGGGTTTGGGTTCAGATTTCATTTCTGCCACTGACTAGCTGTGTGGTTTAAGTGGCTTAACATCTCTGAGCCTTATTTTCTGCAACTGTAAATGTGAATGACAGTATTAGTTGTAAGGATTAATTGAGATAAAGTATGTAAAAGTGCTTAGCACACTGCCGGGCACAGGTCATAAGTTCCGGTCCTGCTGCCATCTGCAGGCTCCAGGGTACAGAGCCATGTGTAGAAACACTCAAGTCTGCTTCTCCTGGACTGCATGCTCGGGTGTGCTCAGGGGTTGGTATGTGTGTGTGAGTGTGTGCACTTAAGTGCTTAATTGCTCAGTTGTGTTCCACTCTTTGCAACCCTTTGTTGCTTTTTACTTTTTATTTATTATTTTATTTTTGGCTGTGCCGGATCTTCGTTGCTGTGTGTGTTTTTCTCTAGTTGTGGTTTTAAGGGGCCACTCTCTAGTTGTGGTATGAGGGCTTCTCATTGTAGTGGCTTATCTTGTTGCGGAGCATGGGCTTTAGGGCTTGCAGGCTTCAGTAATTGAGGCATGTTGGCTCAATTGTTATGGCTCCCTGGCTCTAGAGCACAGGCTCAATAATTGTGGCACACAGGCTTAGTTGCCCTGACTGTGGGATATTCCCAGATCAGGGATTGAACCTGTGTCTCCTCCATTGGCAGGTGGATTCTTTACCACTGAGCCACCAGAGAAGCTCTTTTTGTGACCCAGTGGACTGTAGCCCACCAGGCTTCTCTGTCCATAGAATTTTCAGGCAAGAATACTGAGTGGATTACCATTTGCTTCTCTGGGGATCTTCCTGACCCAGGGATTGAGCTTGCATCTCCTGTGACTCCTGCATTGTAGGTAGATTCTTTACTTGTTGAGCCATCAGGGAGCTAAATGAGGGAGGGAGGTCAGCTATGGGACTGTGTTCACCCACCTGAGGCCGGAGCTTGAAGTATAAGCTACAAAGGTAGCCAGTGGGTGTGCATGCCCCATGCTGAGTTCAGCCATTCAGTCGTGTCCAACTCTTTGCGACTCCATGGACTGTAGCCTGTCAGGCTCCTCTGTCCGTGGGATTTCCCAGGCAAGAGTACTGGGGTGGGCTGCCATTTCCACAGGCGTAGTGTCACTAAAACGTGTTTTGTTTTTTAATGGACTTTTTCTTTTTTATTTTGCCACACCATGCAGCGTGTGGGATCTTAGCGCATCAACCAGGGATTGAAACTGTGCAGAGTCTTAATCACTGAACTGCCAGGGAAGTCCCTCAAATGTGCTGTTTTTCAAGAAGTTGGAAGTTCTTTTTTTTTTTTTGCCAGTAAACAACTTAGTCTTCTATTTGCCTAAGGCCAGCTGTTGCAGGCGCTGAGGCCCCAAGACTTCCAGAAGGGATGAGGGGTGGGGTGGCGAGCCATCCTGCCTCCCAGCTGCTGCCTGCCCCATCCTGCTTCCTGCAGGAGATGGGAGAGTGGATGAAATGTACCCTTTTGCCATCAAGTATCTCCTCAATTTTGTGTGTGTGTCAGTAGCTCAGTCGTGTCCAACTCTGCCACCCCATGGACTGTAGCCCATCAGGCTCCTCTGTCCAAGGGATTCTCCAGGCAAGAGTAGTGGAGTGGGTTGCCATTTCCTTCTCCAAGAAGTTGGAAGTTCTGACTTTTATATGAAATCTCCTGATTTTAAGATGCTGATAGCTAGTCTCAAAGAAAAATGCTGTCAAAGAATTTTGCATCCTGTTTTGGCTGGGGGGTCCTGGTTCTCAGCTTCTATGCTATAGAGTAGGGATGGGGCGGGAGCCCGAGGAATGGGACGTGAGGGCAGGAAAGGGGTTGGTGGGTGGAGATGACTTCAGAGACATGATGATATTGGAACTGGGGTCTTGAAGGATGAGTAAGTGTCCCAAGGGGTAGGGGAAGACATTCCAAGCAATGGGAACTTCATTAACAAAGGCCTAGATGCATGACCAAGACTGGTGACTGGTTGGGCGAGGCTGGAGTTTAGGAAAATGGCTGGTGATGTCGGCAAGGCCCAGGGCAGGAGGGAAGTGTTGAGGCCTCAGCCCCTAGATGTCCCTGAGGCCTGCGTGGCTCCACAGAGGTTTGAAAGCTTTGGTTGGCATCCCTTGAGCCACAGGAGTGCAGGAATTCAGGCAGACATGGAGGGCCTTGGATGGCTGGTGCCAGGCCCTTGAGGGGTTGCAGTGGGGGCCGCACTGGAGGCCCCCGTGGCCAGCTCGATGGTGGTCAGCGATTTGCCAGGATACTCGGCCTTCTCTGGGGCCAGGGGCCAGTCGGTCACCCGCTTTCCCCCTTTACCCTTTCTTGGGCTTGAGCTTTGCATGGCCTTCTCTCTAGCCTTATGGCTTCTATATGGCCTCTGTTCATCCATCCAGTTCCCCAGCAAGGCATGGCTCCTGAAAGTGGGGATTTGGGATTCCAAGGGCCGTTAGAGACTTAGAGAGTGCCCGGAGCTTCACGGTGCTTTGTGGGCTCAGGTGTTACCCACGTTATGAGTACGTTAAATAGGAATACATGAAAACAGCAGCTGGGCCTTCCTCAGGGTTGTGTGCCAGGCTTGACACTTCCTATGTATCCACTCATTTAATTTTCACAACTTCGGAAAGTATGTCAAGTTTTCCAGTTTTACAGATTAGGAAACTGGGGGCACTTAAAGAACTTGCCCCAGATGACACAGTTACTGGGTGGTAGGGCTTGGGTTTAAACGAAGCTGCCTAGCTCTAGTCTGCTCGTTAAGCTCTATTGACCTAGGGCTTTAGGGAGTTGGAGGCCCTGGGTTTGGACTATGAAGTTGTTGCAACATTTCCCAGCATACGTGCATTTTTTTAAATAGGGAAATGTCTGATTCCCACAGGGGTCGGTGACCCCAAGACGCCTGAGACCGCTGGTTGTGTCATTAGCACACATGTTGAAAGGCTGTTAATGCAACAGGCTGAAGGCCGGTGACCAGAGCACCCAGGCCAGCAGGGGAGGTGGGGTTAGATGGCCTGAGTAGGCAGGTGCCTCCCCACCCACTGTGCTCCTGTCCTGGCCCTGGGCCAAGGGGTGGGGCTCGCTGTGGCTGCAGGGCAGAGGGCTGCCCTTATCAAAGGGGATCAGGACATGGGTGCACCCTGGGAATAAGCTGGACCAGTTGCCCCAGCTCTCTTGGCCCCACCCAGGAAGCCTGTCCCGCCTTGCCCTGCCCTCAGCTGGAATTGCAGGGACTCCCTGGAAAGCTCTGCCTGTTCCCTTACGTCTGAGCTTCGCTGTGTGTCCCTCCCTCTTCCTACCCTGGGTCAACCCTTGCTTGGCTTTCTGGCCAGTTCAGGTACCACTTCCTTCAGGAAGCCTTCCTTGATCCTCCCCCTTCCTCCTCCAGGGGGATTAAGTGCCCCTCAGTTCCCTCAGATACCCTCCCTGCTGTCACACTCGCCTGTTTTCTTGGCCGCCTTGGGTTCCCTGTGATGCTGGTACATCGTAAAAGACTGAACTGTAGAATATCAGAGGTGGAAAAGTCCCCAGACGTCATCTGGCCCAGGCCCCTCGCTGACCAACAAGAGGCCCAGAAAGGGGCAGAGTGTGCCGAGGCCACACAGCGCATTATGGCAGAACTGTGAGCAGACCCGGCGTCTGAGACACGTCCTCGTTTCATACCCCTGCCTCTTTGCTGAGCACATCTCTTAAAAATATTTGTTTTCACGTATTCACAAAATAACAAATGATTATTATAGGAAATCTAGGAAACAAAGGAAAAGAAAAGTCAGAGATAATTGTTACTGTTTTTTGTTTTGATTTTTGGATTTAGTACCAGTTTCTGGCTTACGCGTAAAATTTTTCACAAAAATAAGACAGTATGGTCTTATAAAAATGTTTTCTACTTTAACAATATATATGGTAATTCTATTTCTGTGTCAGTAAATGCCCTTCTTCAACATACTATAAATGGCTGCCTGGGATTCCATCACATGCTTGCATTATAATTGCTAAAGACAGTCCCCTATTGTTGGGCATTTGCTATTATAAACAACACTCTGGGCTATTATGCAGCGCGGGGATTCGTTTTCTTCTGGGGAAATCTTTGCACACTTCTGCAATTACTACCTCTAGGATGAGTTCCTAGAAGTACAGCTTTAGGGTCTCTGGTAGACTGTACCCACGCTGAGCAGACCATATAGTCTGGGGGCTGGGAACGTTTTTGCGGGATCTTCATCCCTGCCTCTGGGTCTGAGACTCACATTCCCCTCCGGGCTGCGCCAGCCCAGTCCCTCACTCCTGTCCTTATCCCCATCTCCCATCCTGCATGGGAGCTCTCCTGCCAGCTTTCAGCAGCTGCCTCCACTTACGTTTAAGGGAGACTAGAGGGCCGTGGTCGGGGTGCTGTTTGGGTGAGGATGTTGGGCGAGCTTGGGATCCTCAGGGCAGGGGGTTTGGTCGCCTGCTGTGCTGGGCTGGTGTGTGCTGCTGCGGGCTTGTGCCCTGAGGATGAGAGATGCCTGTTGTATTTGGGGCAGATAGCGGCAGCTGCCATCTCTTACATGTGGCTTACTCTGTGCTCCTCCAGTAGGTTTCCTCGGTTACCCCTCGGCCCCAGCCTGGTGCAGCAGGCCTGGCAATGTCACACGTGAGATCGCTGATGCTTGAGAGGCCTTCTCGCACAGCCAAGCCGCTGATGCCTCACAGCCTAAGTCTGAATCCTGGTCTGAGCCTTAGGCTTTAATCTGTCAGATGGCGCTGCTGGGCGCATTCCGAGAGAGAAAGGGGTGGGAAGCATGCGGGTAAGGGAGTGGGGGAACGCGGTGTTGGGTCGTGATTTAGAATTCCACCTCTAGCTGCCAGGCCTTGCGAACGTTTATTGTCCCGCTTTATTCTTCCTGCTTCTGGAGTCTTCTTGGTGCAGTCTTGGGCTCTGGTAATCATGATAAACAGCATCTATCACTGAAGACACCATATGCAGGTAACTGCTCAGCGTGATGTATACATTATGGGATGAAACCTCCCAGCCTCTGGTGAGGCAGGGACTGTTGTTAACACATGGAGAGACTGAGGCTCAGAGAGATGGAGAAGCTTGCCCCAAAGCATGCACCCAGGTCGAGCGGCAGTAGTCGAACTCGGGCTGGCCTAGATCAGGTCCTGTGGGTCCACAGTCGGTGGAGACCCCCAGGGCCCACACTCCGACTTTCTACCTTCTGACTCTCCTTCTCTCTCCACAGCCTTGGCCCCGGGGGCCCCACTGAGCGAGCGGCATGTGGCCCCCCCAGGCCTGCCCAGCATCCTTCTGCCCGCTGCCCAGCCCCCCCAGGAGGCCCTGACGCCCTGGGGCACTTCTGCTGTGCACAGGACCACGTGGGGGGTTTGCCATGGTGACATAAAGGGGTGCGGAGGAAGGAAGGAGCGCAACCAGCCGTGGACTGCGCCCCTGGCTGGGAGGAAGGGCCAGGGCCCGGATCCTCCTCTCCCCTGCCCACTGCGGGCCTCACTCACTGAGTCTCTGTGAATCTCTTGGCCGGTGGACAACTCGGGCATCTCCTCCTGCGTGGGGCCTTGGGGCAGGCCGGGGCCCTGGTGGCCACGGTCTGGGGGCCAGGATGCCCGCCCTGGCGCGCCTCCGCAGGTTGTGTCGGCACGTGTCCCCGCAGGCCGTCCTTTTCCTGCTGTTCGCCTTCTGCCTGTTCAGCGTTTTTGTCTCGGCCTACTACCTTTATGGCTGGAAGCGGGGCCTGGAGCCCTCGGCGGACGCCCCCGAGCCTGACTGTGGGGACGCTCCTCCCGTGGCGCCCAGCCGCCTGCTGCCACTCAAGCCCATCCAGGCGGCCACCCCTTCCCGCACGGACCCTTTGGTGCTGGTGTTTGTGGAGAGCCTCTACTCGCAGCTGGGCCAGGAGGTGGTGGCCATCCTGGAGTCCAGCCGCTTCAAGTACCGCACGGAGATTGCACCGGGCAAGGGCGACATGCCCACACTCACTGACAAGGGCCGCGGCCGCTTCGCCCTCATCATCTATGAGAACATCCTCAAGTACGTCAACCTGGATGCCTGGAACCGGGAGCTGCTGGACAAGTACTGCGTGGCCTACGGTGTGGGCATCATTGGCTTCTTCAAGGTACGCGGGGGCAGGTCTGAGCAGTGAGGAGCTCCAGCTGAGCTCGATTCTCATCCCACACTCGCTGGCTGAGTTCCTGACTTTCCCATCTGTACAATGGGGGTAATGACAGCGCCTCCTCCCAGCTTGCTGGTCGTGAAGGGTGAGCGGGTGAGTGTAGATAAGGTGCTTGGGGCACATGGTGCCTCGTGCCTGGTAGGTGCCTTTTAAGTATTAGCTTTATTAGGAGCATTGCCTGCGTTGCACAGGCCTTGCACGCTGCTGGCCCACTCTTAAGAGTGGCCCTAGGGATGGGGTGCAAGGGAGAAGAGCATGTGCTCTGCTGGGTCATTCAAAACCTGTCACGGCAGTTCTCCCAAGGGCGGGGGTATGTCCCTGTTTTGCAGATGGGCAAACCAAAGCTCAGGAGGGTAAAGTTAGGTTACAGGAAGCTGTGCTGCCTGTAAGTGAGAGAGCCAGGCTCTGAGCCCAGATTTAGATGGTTGGGGCTCTGGGTCCTATACCCTTTCCTCTTGGCTGTGGAGGGGTATATGGAGTTCATGCACCCCTTGGACCAGAGCCATTTTGCGTTGGAAGAAGGAGGGGAAAGAAATCCCAGAGGACAAGTGAGCTACTCTGGGCTTGGTGGGGTACCCGGAGCGACTGCTGGGACCACGGTCCTTTCTGAAATTGTCATGGAGAAGCTGTCCTTGGGGAGGAGGTTGGGGACAGCCGGATAGGAGACCCAGAGGCTATGGCCAGAGAACTCTGAACTGCAAGGTGGGTGACTGGGACTAGCTGGGTGCTTGAGGGTGTTTGTTCCTTCATTCAGCAAATATTTACGAAGTGCCTACCATGTTTGTTCTTCGGTGGACACTGGGGACACAGTGGTGATCGAAGTGTGCCAAGTCCTTGCGATTGTGCTGCTGACATTTCTGTGCAATGGGTGGGGTGGGTGACTAGACAGTGAGCAAATGAACATACCAGGTGGCAGGTGGTGATAAGTACAAAAAAAAAAAAATAAATAAGCAGGAAAGGGCACGTGGATGATGGGTATGGGCAGTGATGCTGGTTTTGATAGACTGGCCAGAGACGTTTTCTTTGATTAGGTGACTGGAAGGGCATGAGAGGAGCCCATGGCTCTGTGCAAAGGGCCTTCCAGGCAGAGGAGATAGTAAACACACAAGCCCTTGTGTGGCGTGAGTGGAGAGAGGAGCAGGAGATGGGTCAGAAGTAGCAGTGTGCGCCGGTGGCTACTCGTTTGTGCCCAGGCGTTGGTGGCACAGCCACGCCCTGGCCCTGTGCCCTGTGCTGGGAGGACTGTGGTCTAGATGAGGGTGTCTTACGGTGTGTTCTTTCACGCACTAATGGAGCAGGATGCTCTTCCACTAGAAAAGGTTTTGTGGGCCAAGAAATTGAAGGCCCGTAGAAGTCCTGCAGTGGACCAACCCGGTGAGCTTTGTTCCCCAGCTGGCTTGATGACAAAACCCTTTATTTCACATCTCAGCATCTGGGAAACGCTGGCCTGGTTTATGGCTGGGCAGTGGCGTAGCGTCAGACGGCTTCATTGTCTGCTTTCCCTTTGCTCCTGGACTGTGTTCCGTTCCTGCCACGAACTTCATTATGCTTGATGCAGAGCCCCACGCCTGAGAAACGTCGGCGTGGCTGACAGTTATTGAGTGCTCATGCACAGCCCCACACATGCTATGCACTTTATGTGAGCTAACACATTTGGCACTCATAAACCATCCTCCAAACCAGGCGGAGGTCATCCTGATTTGAGAGAGAAGAAAACTGAGGCACGGAGGGGCAAAGCAATGTCCCCGCACTCAACACCTCTAATGAGCATAGGTGTAGTATTTGAACCTAGGTGATCGGGTTCTACAGACTTTATTCCCAACACTGGGATGGGTCCAGGAGCATTGAAAACCACGTATTTAGTAGCATTTGCACCAGAGCCCACGCCCAGTGCCCAGAGCTCCCCTGGTTTCTGGGGACCAGTCTATGGACTCTGGTCATTGGGCGCAGTGGGTACAACAGAGCTGGGATCCTCTTAGGCCCTGGTTCCTTGCTATACAGAAGGTGAACATTTGGCCCAGGGAGGGGCAGTGGTATGCCGAGTCTCCTGTGGGGGGCCTGTGGTCGCTCCAGTGCTCCATGCTCTTTCCACCCTTCTGTGTAAGACAAGACCCCTCCTTGGTTTTCATCAGGGGCCGGTGACTTTCCATTCCGACTGGAGCCATCTGGTGGTCAAGCTGCATGTTTCTGCTCTTCTGCAAGAAACATGCAGGTTGGGGATTGGGACTCCAGGGGTCTGGAAGTGCTCACTTTCTAATGCCCACAGCACTGGACTCCGTGGTCAGTGGGAGAGCAGGGGCTGGAGAGTCCAGACTGTGGGTCAGTTCTTTCTGTCACTTACAGACAGAGTGACCTTGGGCAGGATATTCAGCCAGTCTGTGAAACGGGGACAATCACAGCACCCGCCTTTGTTGCACCACATTGAAGATAGGACAGTGGACAGGAAGCACTAGCACAGTGCTTGGTACCCAGAGCCACCAGGAAGTGGCAGCTGGCTGGCCTTGCACACATGACTGGGGGTGGCTGTCTGTCTTGTGGCTCAGCCAACATGTGCCCCTGAAGTCCCTGAGGGCAGAGTCGGTCTTCGTCCGTAGCCCTGTTTCCTGGCTCAGCCTGGCAGCTCCAGGTTCCCCCGGGGTTGAGCACATCCTGGCAGAGGCCTGACAAGGGCCACTAATGCTTTCTGTGCACACTTGTGTGTGTGTGTGTTAAGTTACCTCAATCGTGTCTGACTCTTTGCAACCCCATGGACTGTAGTCTGCCAGGCTCCTCTGTCCATGGGGATTCTCCAGGTAAGAATACTGGAGTGGGTTGCCACGTGCTCCTCCAGGGGACCTTCCAGACCCAGGGATCAAACCCCTGTCTCTTTTGTCTCCTACAGTGGCAACTGGAGTCTTTACCACTAGTGCCACCTGGGAAGCCCTGTTTGTACGCTTACTCTGTGCCGCACCCTCAGCTCATTGCCTTGCAGGCCTTGTTGTTCAGTTGCTCAGTCATGTCCAACTCTTTGTGACCCTATGGACTGCAGCACACAGCACGCCAGGCTTCCCTGTCATTCACCATCTCCCAGAGATTGCTCAAACTCATGTCCATTGAATCGATGACACCATTCAACCATCTCATCCTCTGTCACCCTCTTCTCCTCCTGCCTTCAATCTTTCCCAGCATCAGGGTCTTTTCCAAAGAGTCACCTCCTCCCATCAGGTGGCCAAAGTGTTGGAGCTTCAACCTAAGCGTCAGTCCTTCCAATGAATATTCAGGGTTGATACCTTTAACATTGAGTGGTTTGATTTTCTTGCTGTCCAAGGGACTCTCAAGAGTCTTCTCCAGCACCACAGTTCAAAAGCATGAATTCTTCAGCGCTCAGCTCTCTTTATGATCCAAAACTCACATCCATACATGACTACTGGAAAAACCATAGCTTTGACTAGACAGACTTTTGTTGGCAAAGTAATGTCTGTGCTTTTGAATACCATGTCTAGATTTATCATAGCCTTATTTCCACAGAGCAAGCGTCTTTTAAGTTCGTGGCTGCTGTCCCCATCCCCAGTGATTCTGGAGTCCAAGAAAATAAAGTCTGTCACTGTTTCTACTTTTTCCCTATCTTTTTGCCATGAAGTGATGGGATGGATGCCGTGATCTTAGTTTTTCGAATGCTGAGTTTTAAGCCAGCTTTTTCACTCTTCTCTTTTACTTTCATCAAGAGGCTCTTTACTTCCTCTTCGCTTTCTGCCATTAAACTGGTACCATCTGCATATCTGAGGTTGTTGATATTTCTCCTGGCAATCTTGATTCCAGCTTGTGAGTCATCTAGGCCAACTTTTCACAGGATGTACTGTGACAGTATACAACCTTGATGTACTCCTTTCCCAGTTTTGAGCCAGTCCATTGTTCCATGTTCGGTTCTGTTGATTAAAGGTGGTCTGGTATTCCCATCATTTTAAGAATTTTCCACAGTTTGTGATCCACACAGTCAAAGGCTTTAGCATAGTCAATAAAGCAGAAGTGGCTTTTTTTTTTTTTTAATTCCCTTGCTTTTTCTAAGATCCAACGGATGCTGGCAGTTTGATCTCTGGTTCCTCTGTCTTTTTTGGATCCAGCTTGAACACCTGAAAATTCTTGGTTCACATACTGCTGAAGTCTAGCTTGAAGAATTTTGAGCATAATCTTGCTAGCATGTGAAATGTGCAGTTGTGTGGTAATTTGAACATTCTTTGGCATTGCCCTTCTTTGGGATTGGAATGAAAACTGACCTTTTCCAGTCCTGTGGCCACTGCTGAGTCTTCCAAATTTGCTGACATATTGAGTGCAGCACTTTAACAGTATCATCTTTTAGGATTTGAGATAGCTCAGCTGGAATTCCATCACCTCCACTATCTTTGTTCATAGTGAGATTTCCTAAGACCCACCTGACTTCACATTCCAGGATATCTGGCTCTAGGTAGGTGATCACACCATCGTGGTTATTTGGGTCATTAAGACCTTTTTTGCACAGTTCCTCTGCGTATTCTTGCCACCTCTTCTTCTTCTCTTCTGCTTCTGTTAGGTCCTTGCTGTTTTTGTCCTTTATTGTGCCCATCTTTCCATGAAATGTTCCCTTGGCATCTCCAGTTTTCTTGAGATCTCTAGTCTTTTTGTCGTATTCCTTTATTTCTTTGCATTGTTCATTTACGAAGGCTTTCTCATCTCTCCTTGCTATTCTTTGAAACTTTGCATTCAGTTGAGTGTATCTTTTCCTTTCTCCTTTGCCTTTCTCTTCTCTTCTTTTCTCAGCTATTTGTAAGGCCTCCTCAGACAACCACTTTGCCTTCTTGAATTTCTTTTTCTTAGGTATGGTTTTGGTCACTACCTCCTGTACAGTGTTACAGACCTCCGTCCATAGTTCTTGAGGCATTCTGTCTACCAGATCTAATCCCTTGAATCCATTCATCAGCTCCACTGAATAACCAGAAGGGCTTTGATTTAGGTCATACCTAAATGTTCTAGTGCTTTATCAAATATATCACTTTATCAGATATATCACCTATCACTTCATAGGTCCTGTGAAGTGAGTACTTTGTTTTTAGGTGAGGAATTGAGGCTCCAAAAGTAACCTGGCTGTCTAGACTGACACAGCTCATAAGTCTGAGCCAAGATTGAGCCAGCATGCTCAGTTCTTCTAACCCACTTGTAGGAGCAAACTAACCGATAGCTGTGAGACCTGAGGCCCTAAGAAGTAGTGCCTTGGGAAGCAGGGCCCTGAGGTTCCCAAGGTCATGCAACCAGTTACTCTCAGTCGGTACTGCTGCTGCTGCTGCTGCTAAGTTGCTTCAGTCACGCCCGACTCTGCGACCCCCTAGACGGCAGCCTCCCAGGCTCCCCTGTCCCTGGGATTCTCCAGGCAAGAATACTGGAGTATTGCCATTTCCTTCTCCAATACATGAAAGAGAAAAGCAACTCTTAGCGACCCCATGGACTGCAGCCCACCAGGCACCTCTGTCCATGGGATTTTCCAGGCAAGAGTACTGGAGTGGGGTGTCATGTACTAGGCCTTCCCATTCCTGGGTCAGGGCTATTCCTTCCTCTGCCTGGTGACCCCACTGGAAGACTTGGTGTCTCCTGTATGGGTCCCCAGTGCTGAAGAACAGGAGGGATTCCCCTCCCTTGGGGCGAGGCCCACAGTGGGAGTTCAGTCTCTGCCATGCTTATGCTTACTTTCCCTTCCCTTCCCAGATGGTTGCTTTCACTGCAGGCTGGGGTGGACAGCCAGTGACTTGGCTCTCTCCCTTCCTCGCCGTGTCCTAGCTGGCCAGCTGCCTGAGCTGCCAGCGCCTGGCAGTCAGTTCAGGATCGGGGCTTTGAAATGGGATCCCCCAGTGCCTGTGGTCCACTGTGGCCTCCCCGGCCACAGCAGGTGATAGACAGGGTCTGAGATGTCACTGGCCCCCACTGCCTTTGTCCCCGGTGCTGGCTTAACAGTCCTGGGGACCCTGGGGCTGGGGGAGGGGCCTCTCAATTTGGGACTCTCATCACAAGGGTGGGGAGTTGGCAGGTGTTCCTGGTGTGTGGAGAGTGGAACACAGGCCCCTTACCTCAGCTTGTGAGGCCAGGGCCCTCCAGAGCCTTCACGGGAATTACAGAAAAGCAGTTTTGCATGGAGGTTATTACTGAAAGGTGCCCTGGCACAAGGCTTGGCCCTCAGCAAGTGTCCTTGCACGGCGCTCACAGGCCAGCTCTCCAGGGCGGCCCAGCGCACCACCCTGCCTCCCTCTCCAACCTCATTTGGCGCCCTTTGTCCACTCTTGCTTTGTCCCACCCCACACAGTGGCCAGATGGACCTTTAAAATGCAAATAGGAACCTGTCATCCCTCTGTTCAGATCCCTTTGATGGAGTCTGTTGGCTTCCCAGTGCCACTTCCAGCCTCCAGGGTCCTGCAGGTCTGGCCCCAGCTGACCTTTCTGCCTCTTCTCCCTGTTGATCACTCTGCTGGCCTTTCCATGTTCCTTGACTGTGCCACACTCTGTCCCATCTCAGGACCTTTGCACTTGCTGTTCTTTGAACTTGGCTCCCACTTCTGCCCTAGTTGACACTTACTCATTCTTTAAATCTTAGTTCAGAAGTCTGTTTCCTAGCGAAGCCTCTCTTGAGCTAGCTGACTATGCTCAGTTACCTACTCTTCTAGAGCTCTGAGCCTCTTCTGTGTAGTTGTGCCACATTGAAGTTTTATGTACATTTCTGCTATTTTGATTTCTCTCTCTCTTCTCTGCTTGCCTTTATAGTTCATAAGGGCAGGAGCAGTGTCTGTTTTTCTCACCACATGCCTGTTACTTAACACAGTGCCTGGAATAGTGAATAATTGTGGGATAAACAAATGAAACGTGTAATGAATAGCTGTCATGTGCCAGGTATTCGGGATCTGTTCTTTCTTTTTAAAAATTCAGTTACTCATCAAATATGCCTTTTCTCCCACTGGGTGTCAAGCCTGTGCTGGCACCAGGAATCCAACGTAGAAATGACATCGTCCCTGCCCTTGAGAGGGCGTGGACTGGCAGGGAGACTCTGAACAGATAGTGCTGCAGCCGAGGTGAGAAGTGCTGCAGCTGAGGCTTTAATGTGGTCCCAGGGATGAGAAGAGAGGAGATGCTTTGGGTTTTGAAGGATGAGCAAGAGTTTGTCAGGCCAAGAAGACTCAAAGGAGGTGGCACAGGGACAAAGACAGATTGTACTACAACCAGAGGAATGTGACTGGGAGGGTGAAGGACAAGGGGCAGGGGCTGTGAGTCCAGGGAAGAGGAAGGAGAGGGTGCTTTGGGTACTGTCTGAAGGTCCCCAGAGAGCTGGCAGCGGTGGATCCTGGGAGGAGACAGAGGCACCGGGAGCTGGACTCCTGTGGGGCATGGCCTCGGGAGTGCTGGGGCGTCTAGGGGTTGGGAGCACTCTGCGGCGGAGTGTCTACTCCTGCACCCCCAGCAGTTTCCTGCTCCTCCAGCAGTCTCCTGCTCTCTGATCTCTTCTCCATGGGCATTCGCCCAGGCTTTCTCCTGAAGAAAAGATGGTGTGGCAAAAGCCAGCTTGGAAAGCCCAGGCAGGAAGCCTGGTGGTCAGGTGGGTGGGCTCTGGGGTCAGCCATGTGGCTGTGCAGTGCGGCTCATCCTGACCACTGTGTGACCCAGGATGGCACTGCGCTCGGAGCCTCGGTGTCCTTGCCTGTGAAGCGGGATGACAGAGGCTGATGTGAAGACTGAAGGCGCGATGGTGATGCTGCCAGTCCTGTTCTGATCACTTTGCCAGGATTAATGCTCACTCTCCTCCACCAGCCCTGAGGGACTTGCTGCCATTCTTGGCCATGTTTTATAGCAGAAGAAACTGAGGCGTGGGGAGGTTACATAACTTCCTCAAGGTCAGGCAGACTGGTGGCAGAATCTGTGCGCTCCACTGCTAGCTTTCCCGTGTGTGATTTTGGACAGGTTACCTAGCCTTTCTGGGACTGGTCTCCTTGTCTGTATAACGGAGATGCCTCCATCGTGGGGCTGCTGGGAGGATTACAGGGCCTCTTCACGTGAAGTATGCAAGCCTGGTTCCTGGCTTTGGGAAGCCGTCCCGTGTGTGAGCTGGTGTGGTACTGAGATGGGCAGAGTGGGGTGTGCTATGTTCACAGAGGCTCAGGAGTGTGATGAGGCCTCCAGGAATGAGAGCGGGTACTGCTGACATTACTGTTCTCTGCCCATCTCAGTATTACACCTGAGATTCCATGGTCCCGGGGGCTGTGGATCTGATGGCTGTCTTTCCCCTCCCCTCCTTTCCCCTCCCTGCTGCAGGCCAATGAGAACAGCCTGCTGAGCGCACAGCTCAAAGGTTTCCCCCTGTTCCTGCACTCGAACCTGGGCCTGAAGGACTGCAGCATCAACCCCAAGTCCCCGCTGCTCTATGTGACCCGGCCCAGTGAGGTGGAGAAGGGCGTGCTGCCCGGCGAGGACTGGACCGTGTTCCAGTCGAACCACTCCACTTACGAGCCGGTGCTGCTGGCCAAGACGCGCTCGTCTGAGTCCATCCCGCACCTGGGCGCGGACGCCGGGCTGCACGCCGCGCTGCATGCCACGGTGGTCCAGGACCTGGGCCTGCACGACGGCATCCAGCGTGTCCTCTTTGGCAACAACCTCAACTTCTGGCTGCACAAACTCGTCTTCGTCGATGCCGTGGCCTTCCTCACGGGCAAGCGCCTCTCACTGCCTCTGGACCGCTATATCCTGGTGGACATCGATGACATCTTCGTGGGCAAGGAGGGCACACGCATGAAGGTGGAGGACGTGAAGGTATGGCTGGGGTGCCAGCGGGGGCAGGGGAGGCCTCACCACCATCAACCTCTGCTGTCCCCACTGTGACTTTGCTCTTTGTACTCCTTTATGCTGTCCGTCCCCCTCCCTTGGCCATTTGGTTCTATTGTCTTCTTCGCAGCAGGTAGCCATTTAAAATTATTTGAAGTACTGAATATAGAGGAATTTTGCATCTGGATATGTGGGGCTCAGGAACATAACTACTGAGAGATGGGAGCTGTGCGGAGTTGTTTACCTACCTCTTAATCCAGACATGATTTTTAACTCTCAAAAATGTGTATGTCAGTATCAAAGCTCCTCCAAAACTCATAAAACAAGAATTAGAGCTTAAATCATACACAAGGCATACTTTAACTGAGCTCTGTATAGATGGTGGAAGGCATGTATTTAATTCAAAAAATGTTTACCTAACTTAACTAACTATATGTAAAAGCATTTTGCAAGCCATGAAATTTTACACATGTTTCACTGTAAAAGAGACACCTACAAATTAAGACCGTTAAGCATTCTCTAAAAGACAGCTTCCGTCTACTCACTATTTTACTCAGGGTTATATGCAGAGGGAACAACATCACTTGTGTAAATGGGGAAATCAGTATCACATGCCATAAATAGAGGGCAACCATAACAATAGATCCAGTGAAAACAAAACAGGGGATTAAATTCTACTGAAGTACTGCTGCCTACTGACCGCCTGTCCTCTCTTATGTGAGATTAGTGAGAGTTAGAAATGTATTAGCACCAAACCAAGACTTTTTTTTTGATGTTAGGAGGAGGAGTGAAAGAGACTTTACAGCAATGCTTTCCTCCCATGGGTGCTATGTTGGGATTGGCTGTAGGTCCTGAAAGGGCCATAGCGGGTGGGGCCCCCGGGTGAGGAGCAGGGGGATGTGTTGACCTTTCCTTGGTCCAGAGTGAACTCTCTGCTCCTCCTTACACCTCCAGAGGAGAAGAGCAGAGCAGAGGCTTCTGGGGAGCAGGCAGTGTCTGGGGAGTCAAGACCTGGGTTCAAGTCCCAGTCTGCCCCTAAGTGGGTGACCTGAGCACACCCCTTCCCTTGTCTGAACCTCAGCAGTGAAATGACAAGATGGGGTGGGTGGGAGGGGCCTGGATGGCTGGGGTTGGGGTCGGGGGCGTGTGCAGGTGCCAGGCTCTGAGCCCTCTGCCCCACTTTTAGGACAGGGCAGTATTGCTGTTTTATGTGTCTGCTTCTGAGATTTCACCTCCTCGAGGGCTCCTCTGTTGGAAGAAAGTTTTGCGACAGCTCCTCTTGAGCCTTCCAGCTGAGGCTTCATACGATGCCACGATCCACCTCCAGCAAAGCAGATTACTCTGTTTTCTACCTAGGTCATTCTTCTGGTGGCCCAGCCTTGCTCTCTCCTCTGTAACTTAGGTCTTTGCTCCCTGTCCAGGATGAGTCCTTGAGAGGTCCAGTGTTGGCCCCAGAAGGAAATCAGGCTGCCAGGCTCACTGTGTCTCCCATGAACCCCAGACTTGGCCTCTTGGTTCTTATTTTCCCCATTTTTAGAGTGAGAAGAATGCTAGCAGTTTGGAGCTGTTTCTGTAGAAGAGTACCAACAGAGATGCCCTCTTCCATGCATGCAGCTCAGTGGAGACTGCCGAGCCCTCCAGCAGCCAGGTCCCATTTGCCTTAAGCATCCTTTTTTGAGTCAGAATGGACAGTTAAAAAAAAATTTTTTTTTCTTCAGTCCCAAGCACTGGCGACAACTGAGCTTTTCTTTCAGAAACATGAATGTTGCCTCATTAACTTGTACAGTACGGGCTGTCCAGTACAACTTAAGTAATACCAACAGCAGCTTTTATTCAAGGCTTGGCAAGCGCCAGGCTCTGTGCTCAGCCCTTTCTATGTGTTGCCTCATCTGATCCTCACAGCAGCTTTGTGAGATGGGTGTTGTTTTAAATCCCGTTTTATGGAGGCAGACACTAAGATTCAGAGAGGTGAAGTGACTGGCCCAAGGCAGCACAGCTAGGGCATGGATGTCCATGAGGTAGTGCATGGCCCCAGGAGAGCCAGGACTTTCTGTTTGCAAAGTGTTCTGATAGCAGGCTCTTCTTGCAGGTTTCCCAGCAGCCTTGCACATCATGCCTGGTAGGGACTTTTTCAGTCCCCACTCCAGAGGACAACTGAATGTTTGTTTCACAAGGGTCAGCATCCCTTCTCTGACATGCAAAGCACTGAGTGTGCCGTGCATGGAAACGCTGCATTGCTGGACACACAGTATATCTTTAGAAAAGTTGTGGTCCTTTGGTATCAGCCTTTTAGTCACCAGTGATGTGAAATCCCCCTCATTTGACAGATGAAGACATGAGGCTAACAGTGGCAGTGACTTCAGACATGACAATGCTACCATTTTTCATCATTTGCCAAAATGCCAGGCTGTTTTACATGTAGTATCTCATTTAGAGTCCCGTGAGAGAGCTGTTGTTAACCCCATTTCACACCTAGGGAAACTGAGGCCTGGAGAAGTTGCTAAACTTTCTCAAGGACACAGCAGTATCAGGCTAGGGTCTAGGCCTTGTCTTGCCGGAGGCCTGGTGGAGGTGGTAGCACAGGCTGGCTTCGTGGGAATGGGGCCTGCACAGTCACACAGGGCCCCATGCTTGGAAGATGCCCACACAAGGTGATCCTCCGCTGTTCCCTTCCTGACATTTTTAACAATTTTTGTGCAGACATCCCTATTCTTATTTTTCCCTGGGCCCTGCAGCCTTTGTAGCTGGTCCTGTAGGAGCCAGACCCTTGATGTGGGCCCTCATGGGAGGAGCAGGGAGCTCCTGGCTTCCTCTCACCGCACTGTCCCCACTCTGCCTATCCTAGGCCCTGTTTGATACACAGAACGAACTACGGACACACATCCCAAACTTCACTTTCAACCTGGGCTACTCAGGGAAATTCTTCCACACAGGTAAGTGGGCCTGGCTCTGCCCCTACTCACAACTTCCACGGGCCCTCAACATCCAGACCCTCGGAGTGCAGTGCCGTGGGGACAACAGGAGGGTGCATGGGCCCACTGAGGGTCACATTTGACCTGACCCCTGTGGCCTCTGCCAGAACCAGACAGCCCACAGAGCAGTCGCAGCCCCAGGTAGAGGGCACTTGGGGGTAGCAGTGACGCGACGATAGCCCCCAGTTCGTCCCCGGCGCTCAGGCTCTGCTGCCCTGGGGTTGGGCATCTTCTCCCTCTTGTCTGTCTCACCCCCACCTTTAATATTCTTTGTACTACTTCTGCCTTACAAAGGAATTGTTGAATTATAAGAACATTACAGAAATATATAGCAGAGAAAGTGAAAAGGCACTATAATTGTACCCCCCAGAGACGAGCACTGTCATGAGTTTATTTTCTTTCTTTCTTTTTAAAATTTTATTCATGTATAGTTGATTTACAATGTTGAATTAGTTTCAGGTGTGCAGCAAAGTGATTCAGTTATACATATATACGTGTTCATTCTTTTTTAGATTCTTTCCTCATATAGGTTACCACAGAATATCGAGTAGAGTTCCCTGTGCTGTACAGCGGGTCCTCGTTGGTTATCTGTCTTATTTATGGTCATGTGTACATGTTAATCCCATACTGCTGATTATCCCTCCCCCTCCATTTTCCCCTTTGGTAACCATAAGTTTGTTTTCCATATCTGTAACTGTTTCTGTTTCGTGACTAAGTTCATTTGTGTCATTTTGTAGAAATCTGATTCCGCTTATGAGTGATATGATATTTACTTTGGCTTATTCAGTATGATAATCTGTAGTATCCCTGTGGCTGCATATGGCATTATTTCGTTCTTTTTAATGGAGCAGTAGGTACTGTCAGTTGCTCAGTCGTATCCGACTCTCTGTGATCCCATGGGCTGTGCCCACCAGGCTCCTCTGTCCATGGGATTCTCCAGGCAAGAATACTGGAATGGATTGCCATTCCCTTCTCCAGAGGCTCTTCCTGACCCAGGAGTTGAACTTGGGTTTCCTGCATTGCAGGCAGATTCTTTACCGTTTGAGCTACTACATGTGCCTCTTCTTTATCCGTTCCCCTGCTGGTGGATGTTTAGGTGGTTTCCTTGGCTCAGCTGTTGTAAATAATGCTGCAGTGAACATTATGGTGCATGTATCTTGTCAAATTATGGTTTTCTCTGAATATATGCCCAGAACTGGGATTGCTGGATCATATGGTAGTTCTATTTTAGTTTTTTAGGAAACCTCCATAACATTCTCCCTAGTGGCTATACCAGTTTACATTCCTACCAACAGTGTAGGAGGATTCCCTTTTCTCCACACCCTCTTCAGCATTTATTGTTTGCATATTTTTTCGATTTTTTAATTGGAAGAGAATTGTTTCAGTGTTGTGGGGATCTCTGTCTTACATCAGTGCAAATCAGTCATAATTATATATATATATCTCCCCTCCCTCTTGAGCCTCCCCACTCCCTGACCTGTTCTCCTCCTCTGCATCATCACAGAGCGCCATGCAGAGCTCCCTGTGTATGGTTCACATGTTTTTTGATGATGGCCATTCTCACTGGTGTGAAGTGATGCGTCACTGTATTTTGCTTTCCTTTTCTCTGATATTTAGTGATGTTGAGTATCTTTTCATGTGCTTTTTGGCCATCTGTATGTCTTCTTTGCAGAAATCTCTGATCTTCTGCCTATTTTTTTTATTGGGTTGTTTGTTTTTTCGACCTAGAGCTTCATGAACAGTTTTGTGTATATTTTGGAGATTAATCCCTTGTCAGTCACTTTGTTGGCAAATATTTTCTCCTATTTTGTGGATTGTCTTTCTGTTTATGGTTTCCTTTGCTGTGCAGAAACTTTTGAGTTTGAATACCATTTGTTTATTTTTGTTTTTATTTTCATTACTCTGGAAGGTTAATTCAAAAAGATCTTGCTGCGATTTGTGTCAAAGTGTTCTGCCTATGTTTTCCTCCAAGAGTTATAATGTCCAGCCTTATATTTAGTTTTTGATCCATTTTTAGTTTATTTTTGTGTCTGGTATTATTTCATTCTTTTGCATGTAGCTGTCCAGTTTTCCTAGCACCATTTATTGAAGAGACTGTCTTTTCTCCAATGTGTAGTCTTGCCTCCTTTGTTATAAGTTAATTGAGCATAGGTGCGGGGTTGTATTTCTGGGCTTTGTGTCCTGTTCTATTGATCTATATTTCTGTTTTTGTACCAGCAGCATACGTCTTGGTGACTGTGGCTTTGTAGTGTAGTCTGAAGTCAGGGAGCCTGATCCCTCCATCTGCATTTTCCTTTCTCAGGATTGCTTTGGCTATTCAGTCTTTTGTGACTCTGTACAAATTTAAATTTTTGTTCTAATTCAGTGAAAAATGCTATTGGTAATTCAGTAGGGATTGCATTGAATCTGTAGATTGTCTTGGGTAGTGTAGTCATTTTGACAGTATTGATTCTTCCAATCCAAAAACATGGTGTATCCCTCCATATGTGTCATCTTCTATTTCTTTTCATCAGCATCTTATAGTTTTCATAGTACAGATCTTTTGTCTTCTTACATAGGTTTATACCTAGGTATTTTATTCTTTTTGATGTGATAAATGGGATTGTTTTCTTAATTTCTGTTTCTGACCTTTATTGTTCGTGTGTAGGAAAGCAAGTGATTTCTTTGTATTAATTTTGTACCCTGAAACTTTATTTACCAAATTCATCGATGAGCTGTAGTAGTTTACTAGTACCATCTTTAGGATTTTCTGTGTATAGTATCATGTCATCTGCAAACAGTGGCAATTTTACTTCTTCTTTTCCAATTTAGATTCCTTTCATTTCTTTTTCTTCTCTGATTGCCGTGGCTAGGACTTCCAAAACTATGTTGAATAAAAGTGGTGGCAGAGGACATCCTTGGCTTGTTCCTGATTTGTAGGGAATGGTTTCAGCTTTTCACTATTGAGAATGATACTAGTGGGTCTCCCACATTGTAGGCAGATGCTTTACCGGCTGAGCCACCAGGGAAGTCTGAGTTTGTCATATATAGCCTTTATTATGTTGAGGTAAGTTCCCTTTATGCCCACTTTCTGGAGTGTTTTTTTTTTTTCCATAAATGGGTGTTGCATTTTGTCAAAAGCTCTCTCTGCATCTGTTGAGATGATCATATGGTTTTTGTTCTTCAGTTTGTTAATGTGGTGTGTCACATTGATTTGTGGATATTGAAGAATTCTTGCATCCTTGAGATAAATCCCACTTGATCGTGGTGTGTGATCCTTTTAATGTGTTGTTGGATTTAGTTTGTTGCTATTCTGTTGAGTGTTTTGTGTGTCTGTTCGTCAGTGATATTAGCATGTAATTTCTTTTGTGCGTGTGGTATCTTTGGTTTTGGTGTCAGGGTGATGGTGGCCTCATAAAATGAGCTTAGGAGTATTTCTTCTCTGCAATTTTTGGGAATAGTTTCAGAAGGATAGGCGTTAACTCTTCTCTAAATGTTTGATAGAATTTGCCTGTGTAGCCCCCTGGTTATGGACTTTTGTTTTGGGGAGTTTAAAAATCACTGTTTCAGTTTCAGCACTTGTGACTGGTCTGTTCATATTTTCTGTTTCCTCCTGGTTCAGTCTTGGAAGGTTGTGCCTTTCTAAGAATTTGTCCATTTCTTCTAAGTTGTCCGTTTTTTTTGGCAAATGGTTTTTGTGTAAGCGTGTGGTCATCTTATGATCCTTTGTGTTTCTGTGGTGTTCATTGTTACTTCTTCATTTCTAATTTTATTGATTTGCCCCCTTTGCCACTTTTTCCTTATAAGTTTGGCTAAAGGTTTATCAGTTTTGTTTTATCTTTTCAAAGAACTAGGTTTTAGGTTCATTGATCTTTTTTATTGTTTTCTTTGTCTCTATTTCACTGATTTCTGCTGTGATCTTTATGATTTCTTTTCTTGTACTAACTTTGGGTTTTGTTACTTCTTTTCACTAGTTGCTTAGATGTAAAGTTAGGTTGTTTATCTGAGATTTTTATTGTGAGGTAAGATTGTATTTGCTGAGTCCCATAGGTTTGCTATTTTTTTATTTGTCACTTGTTTCTAGTTATTTTTTTATTACCTCTTTGATTCTTTCATTGATCCATTGGTCGTTTAGTAACATATTGTATAGTCTCCACATATTTATGTGTTTTATATTTTTTCCCCGGTAATTGATTTCTAATCTCATAGTTTTGTGGTCAGAAAAGATGCTTGATGTGATTTCACTTTTCTTAAATTTACCAAAGCTTGATTTTGGCCTATGGTGTGATCAGTCCTGGGGAATATTCCATGAATACTATAGAAGAAGATTTTTCTATTTTCTATAGATATCAACTAAGTCTATTTGGTCTAATGTTTCTTTTAGGGCCCGTGTTTCCTTGTTGATTTTTTTCGTCTGGCTGATGATTGATGAAAGTGGGGTTTAAAGTCCCCCACTATTGTGTGTCACTGTTTCTGTTTTTATGACTATTATCATTTACTTTATATATTAAGGAGCTCCTGTTTTGAGTGCTTATATATTTACAACTTAAAAAAAAAGACAAGAAACAAGGAAGGGGGCACCATGTAATAATGATCAAGGGGTTAATCCCAAAACAATGTGTAACAATTGTTATATTCACATGCCCATTATCCTCTAAACTCTTTCCCATCCAGGCTGCCATAGAGCACTGAGCACAGTTCCATATACCATACAGTAGGATTTGGTGCTTATCCATTTTAAATATAGTGTGTTCACATGTATCCCAGACTCCCTGCAACCCCTTCTCCCTGCCCTTCACCCCTGGCAACCATAAGTCATTCTTAAGTCTGTGAGTCTATTTTGTTTTCTAAATAAGTTAGCTTGTATCCTTTCTTTTTAAATTCCCCATACAGGGAATATTATGTGGTATTTCTTTCATCTCTGTCTGATTTTCCTTACTCAATAGGAAAATCTCTTGCTGCAAATTGCATTACTTCATTCTTTTTAATGGCTAAGTAATATTCCCCAAATAGGTGTTGCACTTTTCTTTCTCCATTCCTGTGTCGATGGACATTTAGGTGGCTTCCCAGTCTTGGGTATTGTAAACAGTGGTGCAGTGGACCTGAGGTGCAGGTTTCCTTTGGAATGCTAGTTTCTTCTAGATGTGTGCCTTGGAGGAGGATTGCTGGATCATAGGGTAGTTCTGTATATGGTTTTATAAGGAACCTCAGTGGTGTTCTCTGTAGTGGGTGTACCCATTTACACTCCCTCCACCAGTGTAGGGGGCTCTATTTTCTCCACACTGTCTCCAGCATTTATTGTTTGTAGATTTTTTTTATAATGGCCATTCTCACCCATGTGCAGTGGTATCTCATTGTAGTTTTAATTTCCATTTGTTTAATAATTAGTGATGTTGAACATCTTTTCACATTCTGTTGGCCATTTGTATGTCTTCTTTGAGACATGTCTGTTTAGGTTTTGGGTCCAGTTTTGCATTCTGTTGTTGGCATCTTTTATATATTCTGAACATTAAACCCATAGGAGGCCTATGGTGTTCCAACATTTTTGCCCTCCTCTAGGTTGTCTTTTCACTCTTGTGAGAATGTCCTGTGATGCGTGGAAGTTTTTTATTTTTTGTTTTTTTTTAAGGCCAATGTCTGATTTTCGTTGTTTTCTGTGCCTTAGGTGTCAAATCGGAGGTTCCAGCACCAAATCGAAGGTCTGGGAGATATTCAGCCTTTTTTTCTTCTACAGTTCTATAGCTTAGTTCCAAAATTTTAGGCCTTGATTCATTGTGCATTAAATTTTGTCTATGGTGTGAGGGAAGATCCACTGTAAAGGTTTTGCACATGCCATTTGTTGCATCTGCAGTTCTTGCCTGGCAGATCCCATGGGCGGAGGAGCCTGGTGGGCTGCAGTCCATGGGGTCACTAGGAGTCGGACACAACTGAGCGCCTTCACTTTCACCTTTCATTTTCATGCATTGGAGAAGGAAGTGGCAACCCACTCCCGTGTTCTTGCCTGGAGAACCCCAGGGACGGGGGAGCCTGGCGGGCTGCCAGAGTCTCTGGGGTCGCACAGCGTCGGACACGAGTGCAGCGACGTAGCAGCAGCAGCAGTGCCATTTGTTGGATCTGTTCTTGGCCCAGTGACCAGTCTTAGCACTTCTATCAGCAATCAAGTGAAATTAGAAGTGAGGGTTTGTTTCTTGGTTCTCAAGTCTATTCCATGGTCTGTATGTCTATGCTACTGCAGTAATACACATCTGGAATACTATTTGGCTCTTCAGTGTCCCTTGGAATTCCATGTGAATATTATGATGTTTTTACCAATTCAGAAAAAAAAAAATCAGATTGAGTAGGAATGAAATGAATCTCTGTTTTTACTGAATAGTATTATTATTTGAACATTACTAGGCATTCTAATATATTTAAACATGTTGTTTTCCAATTATTTAGGTTTCTTTAAGCAGTGTTTTAGAGTTTTCAGGGTAGAAGTGTTTCACTTCCTTGACTGAATTCTGAAATATTTTGTATTATGTTTAAATTTTTTTTTGGAGTATAGTTGGTATTCAGTGTTGTATTAGCTTCAGGCATACAGCAAATTGAATCAGTTAAATTATTTGTATATCTACTCTCTTTTAGATTCTTTTCACATAGGGGTTAATGCAGGGTACTAAATAGAGTTCCCTGTGCTGCATAGTAGGTTGTTACTAGTTATCTATTTTATGTAGAGTAATGTGTATATGTTGATCCCAGTCTTCTAGTTTATCCCTTCCAGCCACCCCTCACTTTCCCTACTGGTAACCATAGGTTTGTTTTCTGTATCTGTGTTATCAATAATGGCATTTATGGCAACATTTTAGATTTTGGATATAAGTGACATCATATGATATTTGTCCTTTTCTATCTGACTTACATCACTGGCTGTGAGAATCTCTATGTCCATCCATATTTTGTTCATTTTTATGGCTAGTAATACTCCATTGTATATATGTACCACTTCTTCTTTACCCATTTGTCTGCCAGTAGGTATCTGTGTGGCCTCCGTGTCTTTCCTGTTGTAAACAGAGCTGCCGTGAACCCTGGGGTGCATGAATCTTTTTGAATAATAGTTTTCTCTGGATATATGCCCTGGAATGGGATTGCTGGATCTTATGGTATTAGTAGTTCTGTTTATTGTTTTTTAAGGAACCTGTATTTTCTTCTCCATCATGGTTATACCCACCTACATTCCCACCATTCGTGTAGGAGAGTTCCCTTTTCTCATTACCCTCTCCAACATTTATTTATAGATTTTTTTTTTTAACTTTTGTATGCATTTATTTTTTGCTGTGTTTATTTCTGGACTATCAATTTTTATTTCTTTACTTTCTTCTGGGATATCTTTTTCTGCTGCACAGCCTCCTCTTCTGGTTTAGGAACAATGTTTTCCTCCAGTTAGCATCATCTCAGTGTGGCAGGGAGGGCTCACTTGTGGGTCGATCTGACCATGAGTCTCTAAGTCCTGTGCTGCCTCCTGGGGTCTTTGTTCACCTGAATGTGCTCAATGACCAGAGAATCTATATCTTTGCCCTTAAGTTCAGCACTCTCTGCATGTGCGTGAGCATGTGCAGTAAAAATTCGGCACTTTTTTTGGGTCACTGACCCTGCGTCCAGCCCCACTGTTTGGCTTGTGGACACCGACCAGCTCCACACTGGAATGATGGAATGGCACACATCGCTTGTTTCCTGTGACATCCTTCAGATACTTGGTGGCTTTTCAGATACGCATACACTTAATGGCCTGGAACCTCTTGATCTGCATGATTTGTGGGGTTTTCTGGGTCAAGTGTATTGTGCTCCATTTTTAGAGATCACTTCAGACCCCGTTGGTTTTATGATGATGGCCATTGTGACCTGTATGACAACATCTCATTGTAGTTCTGATTTCCATTTCTCTAGTATTGGTGGTATTGAGCATCTTTTCATTTGCTGTTGGCCATTTGTATGTCATCTTAAGAGAAATGTCTGTTCAGATTTTTGGACTACTTTTAAATTGTGTTCTTGGCATCTTAAACCCGTAGCAGGCCTCTGGTTTGTAAATATTTCTGCCAACCTCTAGTTGTCCTTTCACTCTCATGAGAATGTCCTGTGACACATGAAAGTTTTTAACTTTTTTGATGACCACTGTATCTAATTTTCATTGTTTTCTGTGCCTTTGGTGTCACATTTTAGGACCCATAACCCAGGCCATTGTCATGGAGATGCGTGTCTGTTTTCATCTGTGGTTCTTAGCTTAGGCTGAGGGTTTCTTTCTGTGTTCCAAGTAAACTCTATGGTTTGTATGTCTATTTGAATGCAGTAGCACACTTTCGCAAGGTAAATTTGACTCTTGAGCATCCCTTGAAATTCCAAATAAATATTAGGAATTTTTCTTCCACTTCAGGGGAAAAAAAAGTCTCTGATTGAATAGGAATGAAATGAATCTGTATATTGGGCTGACTGCTGCTGCTGCTAAGTCGCTTCAGTCGTGTCCGACTCTGTGCGACCCCATAGATGGCAGCCCACCAGGCTCCCCCGTCCCTGGGATTCTCCAGGCAAGAACACTGGAGTGGGTTGCCATTTCCTTCTCCAATGCATGAAAGTGAAAAGTGAAAGTGAAGTCACTCAGTCGTGTCTGACTCTTAGCGACCCCATGGACTGCAGCCCACCAGGCTCCTCTTTCCATGGGACTCTCCAGGCAAGAGTACTGGAGTGGGGTGCCATTGCCTTCTCCATATTGGGCTGACTAGTATTGTTACTTGAGCAAGAGTAAGCATTCTAATATTTAAACATGGGTTGCTTTCCATTTATTTAGGTCTTCCTTAAGCAATGTTTTTGAGTTTTCAAGGTAGAAGCTTTTCATTTTCTTGATTGAATTCTGAAATATGTTATATTATGTTTAAATTTTTATTAGAGTTTAGTTGGTATACTGTGTTGTATCAGTTTCTGGCATTCAGCAAAGTGAATTAGATCTGTACCTGTATGCACTCTGTTATAGATTCTTTTCACATAGGGATTAATGCAGAATACTGAATAGAGTTCCCTGTGTTATATAGTAGGGCCTTATTGGTTATTTGTTATACAGATATAGTATAGATATATTAGTGTGTATATGTTGATCCCAGTCTCCTAATTAATGCCTCCCAGCCACCCCTCACTTTCCCCTCTGGTAACTATAGGTTTATTTTCTATATATGTGACTCTATGTTGTAAATAAGTTCATTATACCAACTTTTTAGATTTTGCATGAGTGATATCACGTGATACTTGTCATTTTGTGTCTGACATATCACTGACTGTGAGAAGCCATGTTGCTGTAAATGGCAGTATTTCGTTCATTTTTATGACTAAGACTCCATCGTGTATGTGTACCGCTTCTGCTTTACCCATTTGTCTGTCAGTGGATACTTAAGTTACTGCCGTATCTTGGCCATTGTGAACAGTGAACCTTGGCATCCATGTATCTTTTTGAATAATGGTTTTTTCTGTACTCTTGCCTGAAAAGTCCCATGGACGGAGGAGCCTGGTGGGCTGCAGTCCATGGGGTCGCTGAGTCGGACACGACTGAGCAACTTCACTTTTCACTTTCATGCATTGGAGAAGGAAATGGCAACCCACTCCAGTGTTCTTGCCTGGAGAATCCCAGGGATGGGGGAGCCTGGTGGGCTGCCATCTCGGGGGTCGCACAGAGCCGGACACGACTGAAGCGACTCAGCAGCAGCAGCAGCTGGATATATGTCTTTGAGTGGGATTGCTGGCTCATATGGTAGTTCTGTGTACAGATTTTTAAGGAACCTGAATATTCTTCTCCATCATGGTTGTATCCATTTACATTTACACCAGTAGTGTAAGAGAGATCCCTTTACTCCTCACCCTCTCCAGCGTTTATTGTTTGTAGATTTTTTGATGATGGTCATTCTTTGTTTTTTTTTTTTTACCTTTTTATTTTGTACTGAATTGTAGCCGAATAGCAATGTGATAGTTTCAGGTGGCTAGCAAAGGGACTCAGCCATACATATAAATGTATGCATTCTCCCCAAACTCCCCTCCCATCCAGGCTGCCATGTAACACTGAGCAGAGTTCCATGTGCTACATTATAGGTCCTTGCTGGTTATCCATTTAAACTATAGCAGCGTGTACTTGTCTATCCCAAACTAGTCATACCCTCTATCCTTCCCGCCTGGGAGTTACAGGTTCATTCTCTCAAGCCTGTGATTCGGTTTCTGTTTTGTAAAGGAATTCATTTGTATCATTTCTTTCTAGATTCCACATACAACAGATGTTATGTGATATTTCTCCTGTGTGTTACTGTATGACAGCCTCTAGTTCCATCCATGTTGCTGCCAATGGCATTGTTTCATTCTTTTTAATGGCTGAGTAGTATTTAATTGTACATGTACCACATGTTCTTTATCCATTCCTGTCAGTGAACGCTGCAGTGCATCTGTCTTTTAGAGTACTGTTTTTTTCCCGGATATATGCCCTGGAGTGGGATTGCTGCATCATATCGTACATAGTTCTATACATAGTTTTTTAAGGAACCTCTATATTCTTCTTCACCATGGTTGTACCCATTCACATTCCCACCTGTAGTGTAGGTAAGGTCTCTTTTCTCCGCATCCTCTCCAGCATTTATTGTTTGTAGATTTTTTGATGATAGCCATTCTGATCCGTGGGAGGTTGTATCTCATTATAGTTTTGATTTCCATCAGTCAGTTATATTCTGCATCTTTTATGTGCTCTGGGCCACTTGTATTTCTTTTCTAGAGAAATGTTTTTTTTAGTTTTTTGCTAATTTTTAAATTGTGTTGTCGACATCTTTTACCTATTCTGGATATTAATCCCATAATCAGTCTGTGGGTTTGCAAACATTTTTTGCCATTCTCTTGCTTGTCTTTTCACTCTTTTGAGAATGTCCTGTAATGCGTGAAGGTTTATTTTTTTGAAAGCCAATGTATCTATTTTTCATTGTTTTCTGTATTTTGGGTATCATATTTGGGTATCATATGAACTCTGAACAAAGCCAAGGTCATGGAGATGTTCACGTATGTTTTTCCTACATAACTGTAGGTTCAGTTCAGTTCCATTGCTCAGTCGTGTCCGACTCTTTGTGACCCCATGAACCAAGCACACCAGGCCTCCCTGTCCATCACCAACTGGAGGGAGTCTACTCAAACCCATGTCCATTGAGTCGGTGATGCCATCCAGCTATCTCATCCTCTGTCATCCCCTTCTCCTCCTGCCCTCAATCTTTCCCAGCATCAGGGTCTTTTCAAATGAGTCAGCTCTTCACATCAGGTGGCCAAAGTGTGGAGCTTTGGCTTCAGCATCAGTCCTTCCAGTGAACACCCAGGACTGATCTCCTTTAGGATGGACTGGTTGGATCTCCTTGCAGTCTAAGGGACTCTGAAGAATCTTCTCCAACACCACAGTTCAAAAGCATCAATTCTTCAGCTCTCAGCTTTCTTTATAGTCCAATTGTCACATCCCTACATGACCACTGGAAAAACCATAGCCTTGACTAGATGGACCTTTGTTGACAAAGTATTGTCTCTGCTTTTTAATATGCTGTCTAAGTTGGTCATAACTTTCCTTCCAAGGAGTAAATGTCTTTTAATTTCATGGCTGCAATCACCATCTGCAGTGATTTTGGAGCCCGAAAAAATAAAGTCAGCCACTGTTTCCCCATCTATTTCCCATGAAGTGATGGGACTGGATGCTATGATCTTAGTTTTCTGAATGTTGAGCTTTAAGCCAACTTTTTCACTCTCCTCTTTCACTTTCATCAAGAGGCTCTTTAGTTCCTCTTCGCTTTCTGCCATTAGGGTCATGTCATCTGTGTATCTGAGGTTATTGGTATAGCTTCTGTCAATCTTGATTCCAGCTTGTGCTTCATCCAGCTTGGTATTTCACATGATATACTGTGCATATAAGTTAAAACCAGAGTGATGATATTCAGCCTTGTTGTACTCCCTTGCCAATTTTGAACCAGTCTGTTGTTCCATGTTTGGTTCTAACTGTTGCCTCTTCACCTGTACACAGGCTTCTCAGGAGGCAGGTAAGTTGGTCTGGTATTCCCATCTCTCTAAGTGTTTTCCATAATAGGTTTGTTTTCTATATCTGTGACTCTAATTCTGTTTGTAAATAAGTTCATTTGTATCAACTTCTTAGATTTTGCCTATAAAGAGATATCATATGGTGCTTGTCATTTCTGTTTGATTTAATCACTGACTATAAGAGTCTCTTGGTTTATTCATGTTGCTGCAAATAATATTATTTTGCTCATTTTTACTGCTGGGTAATACTCCATTGTATATATGTACCACTTCTTCTTTACCCATTGGTCTGTTGATAAGTTGCTTCCACGTCTTGGCTGTTGTAAACGGTGGTGCAGTGAACCCTGGGGTACATGTATCTTTTGAATAATGGTTTTCTCTGGAATATGGCCTGGAGTGTTATTGCTGGATCATGTGGTATTAATAATTCTGTATATAGTTTTTTAAGAAACCTCTGTATTCTTCTTCATCATGGTTGTACCCATTTATATTCTCACCAATAGTATAGGAGCATTCCCTTTTCTCTGCACCCTTTCTAGCCTTGATTTTTTGTAGATATTTTAATGATGGCCATTCTGACCTTGTTGTTGTTCAGTTGCTCAGTCGTGTCCAACCCTTTGTGACCCATTGGACTGCAGCATACCAGGCTTCCCTATACTTCACTGTCTGCTGGAGTTTCCTCAAACTCATGTCCGTTGAGTCAATGATGCCATCCAACCATCTCATCTTCTGTTGCCCCCTTCTCTTCCTGCCCTCAGTCTTTCCCAGCATCAGGGTCTTTTCCAGTGAGTCGGCTGTTGACATCAGGTGGCCAAAGTACTCGAGCTTCAGCATCAGTCCTTCCAGGAAATAATGAAGGTTGATTTCCTTTAGGGTTGACTCGTTTGATCTCCTTGCTGTCCAAGGGACTTTCAAGAGTCTTCTCCAGCACCATAGTTCGAATGCATCAATTCTTTGGACCTCAGCTTTCTTTATCGTCTAAATCTCATATCCGTACATGACTACTGGAAAAACCATAGATTTGACCAGATGTACCTTTGTTGGCAAAGAGATGTCTGTGCTTTTTAATACAGTGTCTAGGTATCATAACTTTTCTTCCAAGGAGCAGGCATCTTTTAATTCATGGCTGCAGTCAACATCCACAGTGATTTTGGTGCCCACAAAAATAAAATCTGTCATTGTTTCCATTTCCAGCCCCCCCCCCACCCCCCCGCCGCCCGACATCTATTTGCCATGAAGTGATGGGACTGGATGCCATGTTCTTTGTTTCTTTTGGTCTTGAGTTTTAAACCAGTTTTTCACATTGCTCTTTCACCTTCATCAGCAGGCTCTTTATTTAGTTCCTCCTTGATTTCTCCTGTTAGGGTGGTGTTATCTGCATATCTGAGGTTACTGATATTTCTCCCGGCAATGTTGATTCCAACTTGTGCTTCATCCAGCCCGGCGTTTCACATGATGTACTCCGCATATAAGTTAAATAAACAGGGTGACAGTGTGCAGCCTTGACGTACTCCTTTCTCAATTTTGAACTAGTCTGTTGTTCCATGTCCAGTTCTCACTGCTGCTTCGTGACCTGCATACAGGTTTCTCAGGAGGCAGGTAAGGTGGTCTGGCATTTCTGTCTCTTTTAGAATTTTCCACAATTTTTTGTGACCCACAGTCAAAGGGTTTACTATAGTCAATGAAGCAGAAGTAGATGTTTTTCTGGAATTCCCTTTCTTTTTCTATAGTCTAATGGATATTGGAAATTTGATCTCTGGTTTCTCTGCCTTTTCTAAATCCAGCTTGTACATCTGGAATTTCTTGATTCATATACTGTTGAAGACTAGCCTGCAGGGTTTTGAGCATTACCTTTTAGCATGTGAAATGAGTATAATTGTGTGGTAGTTTGAACATATTTTGGCATTGCCCTTCTTTGAGATTGGAATGAAAACTGACTTTTTCCAGTCCTGTGACCTCTGCTGAATGTCCCAAATTTGTTGGCATATTGAGTGCAGCACTTTAACAGCATCATCTTTTAGAATTTTAAATAGTTCACCTGGAATTCCGTCACCTCCACTAGCTTTGTTTGTAATAATGCTTCCTAAGACCCTTCCTAAAAGAGTCTGTTGTAAATAGCATGTGTGTATATGGGTCTTATTTTTGTATCTATTCAGCCAATTTATGTCTTTTGGTTTGAGCATTTAATCCTTTTACGTTTAAGGAAATTATCAATATGTATGCTCTTAATGCCATTTTGTTAGTTGTTAGATTTATTTCTAAAAATTTTTTTTCTTCCTTTCCTCTTTTGTTCTTTTCTCTTGTGATTTAATGTCTATCTTTACTGTTGTATTTGGATTACTTTTCCTTTTTTGTGTCTTTACCTTTTGTAGATATTTTGTGTGTGTGATTTCCCTGAGGTTTTGATATACTAGTCTACATATGCACAAGATTGTTTTAAGTTGTTGGTCTCTTACTTGCCAATATTCTTCATTTGTACTCTCCTCTTTTCTAGATTTATGGTTTAATATCAGATTTGTATATGAATGATTTCCTGCCTTTTGTTTGCCTTTACGGTGAGCTTTCCCATTTTGTACTTTTTCTGATTCTCATTGTCCGCCCTTTATTTTCTGCCTAAAGAAGTTCCTTTAAGATTTGTTGTAAGGCTGATTTGGTGGTACTGAATTCTCTTAGCTTATGCCTGTCTGTAAAGCTTTTGATTTCTCCATTGAATTTTAGTGAAAGCTTTGCTGGATAGAGTGTTCTTGGCTGTGGATGTCTCCCTTTTATAACTTTAAGTATATTGTGCCATCCCTTCTGGCCCCCAGAGTTTCTGCTGAAAAATTAGCTGATAACTCTGGGGAGTTCCCTTGTATGTTATTTGTTGCCTTTTGTTTTCAATGTTTTTTTGTCTTTAATTTTTGTCTGTTTTATTAATATGTGTTGGGGATTTATTCAAAAGCAGAGACTTTTACTTTGCCAACAAAGGTCTGTCTAGTCAAGGCTATGGTTTTTCCTGTGGTCATGTATGGATGTGAGAGTTGGACTGTGAAGAAGGCTGAGCGCCGAAGAATTGATGCTTTTGAACTGTGGTGTTGGAGAAGACTCTTGAGAGCCCCTTGGACTGCAAGGAGATCCAACCAGTCCATTCTGAAGGAGATCAACCCTGGGATTTCTTTGGAAGAAATGATGCTAAAGCTGAAACTCCAGTACTTTGGCCACCTCATGCGAAGAGTTGACTCATTGGAAAAGACTGATGCTGGGAGGGATTGGGGGCAGGAGGAGAAGGGGACGACAGAGGATGAGATGGCTGGATGGCATCACTGACTCGATGGATGTGAGTTTGAGTGAACTCCGGCAGTTGGTGATGGACAGGGAGGCCTGGCGTGCTGCGATTCATGGGGTCGCAGAGTCGGACACGACTGAGCGACTGAACTGAACTGGGGGGTTTATGGTCCTCCTTGGGTTTATGTTGTATGGGATTCTTTCTGGACTTGGGTGATTATTTTCTCATGTTAGGAGACTTCTCAGCTATAGTCTCTTCATATATTCTCAGTCCCTTTCTCTCTCTCTCTCCTCCTTTGGGACCCTATAAAGCGAATGTTGGTGTATTTAATATTATCCCAGAGATTTCTGAGACTGTCCTCATTTCTTTATTTTTTTTTCTTTATTCTGTTCCATGGCTGTGATTTCTATCATTTTGTCTTTCCACTCACTTCTTCTGACTCAGTTACTCTGCTATTGATTTCTTCTAGTGTATTTTTCATTCCAATTATTGTATTGTTTTCATCTCTGTTTGTTCTTTACATCTTCTAGCTCTTTGTTAAACATCTTTTGTATTTTAATGATCTATACCTCCATTCTTTTTCCGAGATTTTGAATCATGCTTACTATCGTTACTCTAAATTCTTATTCCCTGGTGGCTCAGAGTAAAGTATCTGCCCACAATGAGGGAGACTTGGGTTTGATCCCGGGGTTGGGAAGATCCCCTGGAGAAGGAAATGAAAACCCACTCCAGTATTCTTGCCTGGAGAATTCCATGGACAGAGGAGCCTGACAGGCTACAGTCCATGGGGTCGCAAAGAGTCAGGCAAGGTTGAGCAGCTCACACTTCAGCATCTTTAAATTCTTCTTCAGGTTGCTTGCCTATCTCCACTTCATTTAGTTGTTTTTGTGGGGTTTTATCTGTTCTTTGCCTGGAATGAGTTTATTTTCATGTCTTAAGGGTTGAGGTTGAAGGCTGAGGGCTGTCTGGTTCATACTTGCCCTCCTCTTGGTGACTTTCCCTTGCTCCTCACATGCTACCCTTCAGGACTGGGCAGGAGGGAAGAGCCCATGAGTGGTCATCTGTAGTGAGTATTCACTTGAGCTGCCACCTGCTTGGGCCACAGTGAGGACAGCCTCTCTTAAATCCTAGGCAAACCCTCCTAGTCTGCAGCTCTGGGAGGAAAGTCTGCAGCTTAGCGCCAAAGCCAAAGAAGAGCAACACTGCGTTGTTTGTCAGCATTTTTATGTTCTTAACCCTTAACGGGGCTTCCCGGCTGGTACTAGTGGTATAGAATCTGCCTGCTCATGCAGGAGACACAAGAGAGGCAGGTTCCACCCCTTCGAGTAGGAAATGGCAACCTGCTCTAGTATTCTTGCCTGGAAAATTCCATGGAGAGAGGAGCCTGGAAGGCTGCAGTCCATTGGGTTGCAAAGAGTCAGACATGGCTGAGCCATACACACACAACCCTTAGCATATCAGAGGTAGTTGTGGTGATATACACAAGACAGCTTAAACATCCTGTATATATATATACAAGAAACATCTATAAGTTAATAAGTAAAAGATAGCCCAACAGAAAAACAGGAATAAAATCACAGCAAGCAAGTCAGAGCTAGAGGAAACCCTTGGGATCATTGTATCTGAACTGCATATCACACAGACAGACCTTGAGGGCCCAAATACGGGGAGAACTTGGCCGAAGTCATCCACTGACTCAAGGCCACATGGTTCCAGGACCTGGACTGGGGCTCTGTCTGTGCTGCCCTGTAGCTCTTAGAACTGCTTTGAGAAACTTTTGGGTGGGCAGTGGCCTTCCACGCCCATCCCTGGGCCTTGAGGCAGGTGGGCTGGGCTGAGCAGCCTGTGCTTGGGCTATAGGTACTGATGCTGAGGATGCGGGGGATGACCTGCTACTGTCATACGTGAAGGAGTTCTGGTGGTTCCCCCACATGTGGAGCCACATGCAGCCCCACCTTTTCCACAACCAGTCCGTGCTGGCTGAGCAGATGGCCCTGAACAAGAAGTTCGCTGTCGTGAGTAAGATTCCCTACAGGGCAGAGCCGGGTGGGCTTGGGGCTGGACTGGGGGTCAGAACTGCTGGCCTCCCGCTGCTTTTGCAGTTCCATGTGACAGCTTTTTATTAACATCTTTATAGCCACTGTCTCATTGAAGACTCATTGATACCCAAGAGCCTGGTATCTCGATAGCATCATTTTAGATAAGAAACGGAAGCTCGGGGAGGCCACCCCAGCTTATAAGAGGTCTAACCAGAACTTAAACCCAGGACTGTTGGCTTCCAGAGCCCAAGCTCTTGTCTTGGGCTAGACTAGGAGCCCTGGACAGCTCCAGGACGTGCCCAGCAAGGAGAGAATAAGGCCTGGTTCTGGTGCCCCCTGAGCTACCAGCCAGTCATAGAGACCACAAAGGCAGAAGGGTGCCCATCCTTGCTTCTCACTCCTGGAGCAGGAGGAAGTGAGTGCTGGGCTGAGAGCTCAAGCCCCGGCTCGGCCGGTTTCCTCCTAGACTCTGGGCCCTGAGCCTCAGCTTCCCCATCTGCACCTCGAGGTCTCGGACCTGCCGCCTTGCCTTGCCTAGTCTCTGATTTCTCTCCCCTGCCCTACAAAGGGGAAGTAAGGCCCAGAGGAGCAGGAACCCTGTGCTCACCCTGCCCTGGGCCTCCTCTCCCCAGGAGCACGGCATTCCCACAGACATGGGGTACGCGGTGGCACCCCACCACTCGGGCGTGTACCCTGTGCACGTGCAGCTCTACGAGGCTTGGAAGCAAGTGTGGAACATCCGCGTGACCAGCACGGAGGAGTACCCCCACCTGAAGCCAGCCCGCTACCGTCGTGGTTTCATCCACAACGGCATCATGGTGAGTGTGGCCCGGAGCCTGAGAGGCAGGACTTTGGGGAACTGGTTAGGGGTTTCTGCTGTCCTCTCTGTCACCTGAGGCTCTCTATCCCAGGCAGGGAGGAGGCCAGTCTGCCTCTTTAGTGAGCGACTCTTATGCTTTTGTGACAGGATCAGGTGGATGAACATTTTTTAAGAGGCCTCTAGGGGACAGGCCTCTGTCTCATCCATTTGTTGGCTTACGTGAAATGTATCTGTCCCTTTTTTACACACTGGGAATACTGAAATGCACAAAGTCAACAGAAGTCCCCACCTTTGTAGACCTGACATTCTAGTGACAGGAGACAGTGCATTCATAAGTGTGTAACGTGTATAATGGTCAGATGGTATAAGTGCTGTGGAGAAGAATCAAGCAGGGGGATGGAGACAGGGTGTGCTCAGAAGAGGAGAGGGCTTCCCAGGTGGTGCTAGTGGTAAAGAACCTGCCTGCCAGTGCAGGGAGACGTAAGAGGCACGGCTTTGATCCCAGGGTCGGGAAGATCCCTGGAGGAGGGCCTGGCAGGCCAGGCCAGTATTCTTGTCTGGATAATCCCATGGACAGAGGAGCCTGGAGGGCTGTGGTCCGTAGGAATTACAGAGTCGGACACGACTGAAACGACTTAGCATGCGTGCTGCAAGAGAAGACACTTAAACAACATGGTTAGGGAGAGCCTTTTGGGGATGGAGCCATGCTGCTGCGCGAGGAAGAGCATGCATGGCAGAGAAAACACGCGCAAAGGCCCTGAGGCAAGCTTATGCAGGTGGTTTTGAGGACCAACCAGCAGGCGACTGTGGCTGGAAGACAAGTTGGGAGGTGGCAGGAGATGAGGTCAGAAGGGTGATTGGTGGACCAGGTCATGTAGGGCAATATAACACCCCTGGATGGACTTTAGCTTTTAGTCTGTGGTGGGAGGGTTTTGAATGGAGTGCTCTGATGACTTGACTCATATATTAAAAGGATTTCTATCATTCTGGCTGCTAGGGGATAAAGTGGGGAGCAGGTGGAAGCTGCTGCAGTCTTCCGGTTGAGGTACAGTGGATGGCCCAGGGTGCGGTGCTGGAATGTGATCAGATTCTGGACTTATTTAGTAGTTAGAGCATACAGGAACTGCTGATAAGTTGGATATAGCAAATAAGAGAGAGAAAGATTATTCCCAGTTTTTGACCTCAGCCTCTGGAGTGGCTGGATAGTTCTCATCAGTCCAGATGGGCAGCTATGGGAAAGCCAGAGTCACACCTCCATCCATCTGTCCACTGACCTCCTCCTTTAAGGCATTCCTACTGACTCTGGGGATGAAGGTGGTGATGGAGAGGGTGGATCACATAAGAAACAGCTAAATCAGTGCACAGCCAAGAGTGCCATGAGGCAAGTGCTAAAGCCAGGAAAGGAGTCACAGAGCATGCCTGGGGGTGCTGCTCTAGAGAGGGAAGGGGCCCTTGCTGGGCACACAGGCCAGGTTGCCAGAAAGAGTCTCCCTTGCCAGTCCCTATTACCTTGGAGTCTGCTCATTTTGTACAGAGAAATATGAAAAGTATTTACGTATGTAAACGGGCAAGGCCGGGTGGGCTCACTTGGGGGACTGTCACGGGCGGCAGACGTTCTGTCGTGGGGAAGACCCCCAAGGGTGGGGGCTGTGTGGTCACACAGGAGGCTGCCTCTCTGAGGAGACACCCTGCCTGCCACCGCGCGGACCTGGTGAAACCATAGCTCCTCTCCCGCCCCATCCCCAGGTCCTCCCGCGGCAGACCTGCGGCCTCTTCACACACACCATCTTCTACAACGAGTACCCGGGTGGCTCCAGTGAGCTGGACAAGATCATCAATGGGGGCGAGCTCTTCCTGACCGTGCTCCTGAACCCTGTGAGTGCTCCCCAGCCCTTGGCTGGCGGTGAGGAGGGGCTGCCGGCCCCCATCCCTGGGGGAGGGCAGGAGCAGGTGTGCAGCTGGGAGTTAGAAAGCCCGCCTTCCGGCCCCGGCCCTGCCCCCACTTGCTGTGCGACCTTGGCAGAGAATCTGAGCAGTCTTAGTTTCCTTCTATCACCTTGCATTTCTGTACAGTAGTGTTGGCATTTTTGTTCATGTTCTTTTTCCAATCCTTGTGTGTATAAATATATAAATATTGCATATTAACATACATAATAAACTGAGTATGTTAAACTATATATCACTATCCATCTGTATACATTTATATATATGTACTGATATATATAGAGATTAAAAGGCACTCGCTATAGATGTAGAGTGCATTTTAAACTTTTCACCTCTTTTCCTAGGCCTCTCTTTCCTTATCTGTAAAATGGAAATAATCGTCCGTGCTTTGATAATGTTAGATAGATATCAAGTGGTGGTCTTATCAGCTTTGTGGGGTAACTGTGTATTCCTCATGGTTCATGTACCCCCTCACTTTCCTGCCAAAAAAGTACAAAAGAGCACCCACGTGTCTGCACAGGAGGTCTGCTTCCCTCTCGGGGCTGCTGTGCTTGGTGTCAGACTGGATTCTCCTGGTGCACATAGTCCAAGGTCACGTGGCAAGTTTACTGATGACCCTGGTAAACTGTGGACTGGTCATCGAGTGGCACCATAAGCTTAAGCAAGGCCAGCGGGTCAGAAGTGGGGGTGAAGGTAGTGAGGGAGGCTCAGAGGCTGACAGCCCGTGCCTCCCATCTTCCCTCCCTGGAGCAGATCAGCATCTTCATGACACACCTGTCCAACTACGGGAATGACCGCCTGGGCCTGTACACCTTCAAGCACCTGGTGCGCTTCCTGCACTCCTGGACCAACCTCCGGCTGCAGACGCTGCCCCCGGTGCAGCTGGCCCAGAAGTACTTCCAGATCTTCTCCGAGGAGAAGGACCCGCTCTGGCAGGTGAGTGGGGCTGGTGGTCTGGATGCCTCGCTGCAGGGAGGGAAGGCCCACCACCCACAGGCCTGCACTCCAGGCACAGGCTCAGGGACTCAGTCCTCAGGCCCTCATACTCCAGTACACTTGCTCACCAGGTGTATGCTTGCTCACCAGGGGTACACTTGCTTACCGGGCGTACACTTGCTCACCGGCTGTACACTTGCTCACCAGGGGTACACTTGCTCACCGGGTGTACACTTGCTCACCAGGGGTACACTTGCTTACCAGGCGTACACGTGCTCACCGGGTGTACAATTGCTCACCGGGTGTACACTTGCTCACCCGGTGTACACTTGCTCACCAGGGGTACACTTGCTCACCGGGTGTACACTTGCTCACCGGGTATACACTTGCTCACCAGCGGGGGCACTGTCACTTGTTATTGTGCACGTGAGACCTCCCATGCAGAACCTATGTGAATGCACACTCACACACAGCCTGTGAAAAACAGCATCGTAGAACTTCTCAATCCAGCAGGCTCTGAGCCTGGGAAAGGGAAAGTTAGAGAGCTTAAGGGACAGTCCTTTGGGAAGTCTGCCCCAGTTGTTCAGTTGCTTAGTCGTGTCCAACTCTTTGCAACCCCATAGACTGTGGCATGCCAGGCTTCCCTGTCCTTCACTGTCTCCTGGAGTTTGCTCAAACTCATGTCCATTGAGTCCATGGATGATGCCTTTCAACCATCTCATCCTCTGTCACCCCCTTCTCCTCCTGCCCTCAATCTTTCCCACCATCAGGGTCTTTTCTGATGAATCTGCTCTTTGCATCAGGTGGCCAAAGTATTTGAACTTCAGCATCAGTCATTCCAATGAATATTCAGGGTGATTTCCTTTAGGATTGACTGGTTTGATCTCCTTGCAGTCCAAGGGACTCTGAAGAGTCTTTTCTAGCACCACAGTTCGAAAGCATCACTTCTTTGGCCCTCAGCCTTCTTTATGATCCAGCTGTCACATTCGTTCATGACTACTGGAAAAACCATAGCTTTGACTGTATGGACCTTTGTTGGCAAAGTGATGTCTCTGTCTTTTAACATACTGTTAGGTTGTCATGACTTCTCCCAAGGAGCAAGCGTCTTAATTTCATGGCTGCAGTCACCATCCACAGTGATTTTAGAGCCCAAGAAAATAAAGTCTGTTTTCCATTTTTTTCCCTATCTATTTGCCACGAAGTGATGGGACTGGATGTCTTGATCATAATTTTTTGAATGTTGAGTTTTAAGTCAGCTTTTTCACTCTCCTCTTTTACCTTCATCAAGAGGCTTTTTAGTGCCTCTTTGCTTTCTGCCATTAGGGTGGTGTCATCTGCATATCCCAGCAATCTTAATTCCAGCTTGTGCTTCATCCAGCCCAGCATTTTGCATGATATACTCTGCATGTAAGTTAAATAAGCAGGGTGACAATATACAGCCTTGACATAATCCTTTCCCAATTTTGGATCAGTCTGTTGTTTCATGTCCAGTTCTAACTGTTGCTTCTTGACCTGCATACAGGTTTCTCAGGAGGCAGGTTAGGTAGTCTGGTATTTCCATCTCTTTAAGCATTTTCCACAGTTTGTTGTGTTCCATACAGTCAAAGGCTTTAGTGTAGTCAGTAAAGCAGAAGTAGATGTTTTTCTGGTTTTTCCTTTTCTTTTTCTATGATCAACAAATGTTGGTAATATGATCTCTGGTTCCTCTCCTTTTCTAAATCCAGCTTGTACATCTGGAAGTTCTTCATTCACGTACTGTTGAAGCCTAGCTTGAAGGATTTTGAGCATTGCATTGCTAGCATTTGAAATGAATGCAATTGTGTGGGAGTTTGAACATTGTTTGGCATTGTGCTTCTTTGAGATTGGAATGGAAACCAACCTTTTCCAGTCCTGTGGCCCCTGCCGAGTTTTCCAAATTTGCTGGCATTTTGAGTGCAGGACTTTAACAGCATCATCTTTTAGGATTTGAAATAGCTCAGCTGGAATTCCAAGACCTCCACTAGCTTTGTTTATAGTAATGCTTCCTGAGGCCCACTTGACTTCACACTCCAGGATGTCTGGCTCTACATGAGTGATCACACCGTTGTGGTTATTGGGTCATTAAGATCTTATTTGTACAGTTCTGTGTATTCTTGCCACCTCTTCTTAATATCTTTTGCTTCTATTAGGTCCATACCATTTCTATCCCTTATTGTGTCCATCTTTGCATGAAATGTTCCCTTGATATCTCTAATTTTCTTGAAGAGATCTCTAGTCTTTCCCATTCTATTGTTTTCCTCTATTTCTTTGCATTGTTCACTTAAGGCTTTCTTATCGCTCCTTTCTATTCTTTGAAACTCTGCATTCAGGTGGGTGTATCTTTCCTTTTCTCCTTTGCCTTTCCCTTCTCTTCTTTTCTCAGCTATTTATAAGGCATCCTCAGACAACCATTTTGCCTTTTTGCATTTCTTTTTTCTTGGGGATGGTTTTGATCACTCTCTCCTGTACCGTGTTACAAACCTCTATCCATAGTTCTTCAGGCACTCTGTCAGATCTAATCCCTTAAATCTATTTGTCACTTGCACTGTATAATCATAAGGGATTTGATTTAGGTTATATCTGAATGGCCTAGTGGTTTTCCCCACTTCTTCAACTTAAATCTGAATTTGGCAATAAGGAGTTCATGATCTGAGCCACAGTCAGCTCCTGGTCTTGTTTTTGCTGCCTGTATAGAGCATCTCCATCTTTGGCTGCAAAGAATATAATCAGTCTGATTTTGGTATTGACTTTCTGGTGATGTCCATGTGTAGAGTTGTCTCTTGTGTCGTTGGCAGAGGTTGTTGGCTATGACCAGTGTGTTGTCTTGGCAAAACTCTGTTAGCCTTTGCCCTGCTTCATTTTGTACTCCAAGGCCAAACTTGCCTGTTACTTAAGGTGTCTCTTGACTTCCTACGTTTACATTCCACTTCCCAGTGATGAAAAGGACATCTTTTTTTGGTGTTCTAAAAGATCTTGTAGGTCTTCATAGAACTGTTCAAGTTCATCTTCTTCAGCACTAGTGGTTGGGGCATAGGCTTGGATTACTGTGATGCTGAGTGGTTTGCCTTGGAAACGAACCGAGATCTTTCTGTTGTTTTTGAGACTGCACCTAAGTACTGCATTTTAGACTCTTTCTTTGACTATGAGGGCTACTCCATTTCTTCTAAGGGATTCTTGCCCACAGTAGTAGATACAATAGTCATCTGAATTAAATTCGCCCATTCCCATCACTTTAGTTCACTGACTAAGATGTTGATGTTCACTCTTGCCATATCCTGTTTGACCATGTGCAATTTACCTTGATTCATGGACCTAATGTTCCAGGTTCCTGTGCATTGTTGTTCTTTATTGCATCAGACTTTAATTTCACCACCAGACACTTCTGCAACTGAGCATCATCTCCACTTTGGCTGTCTGCCCCAGTGGGGATTGTCAAAAACTAGGAGCAGAAGCTTGAATTGATGGTCTCACAGTTCAGACCAGGAGTCTATAACCTAGCTTTTAAGTCAGTATGGCCTGTGGTCTGTTTTTGTAAATAAAGTTTTATTGGGACATGGCCATGCTCATTCTTGTACATACTGTCTGTGACTACTGTCAAGCTCCAATAGCAGAGTTGAGTGGTTGTGACAGACCGGATAGTACCCAAGCCTAAAATATTTAATAAACATTTCAAAACATTTACTATACTTGATAGAAAAAGTTTTCTGACCTCTTGCTGAACTTTTAAATTCAACAGTAGGAGCCTGTGAGCTCCTGTTATGTGCCAAGTGCTGGGGTGAGCATTTTTTAAGGCTTTGTCTGGGAGCAGGAGACTGACCAGAAATCGTTGCTGCCTACCAGTAGCTCAGTGTCCTGAGGGGGGGATGTGGCAAGGACATGTGTAGTTACACTTGTCACTCAGGGCTGTGAGAGCCACACATCCATGTGCAGCGGGAGTCTGGAATCCATTCACTGAGTCCATTCTTCCGCCCGCCCTGACGTCTCTTCCACTGTCATTTTAGGATCCCTGCGAAGACAAACGCCATAAGGACATCTGGTCCAAGGAGAAGACGTGTGACCGCTTCCCAAAGCTCCTCATCATCGGCCCCCAGAAAACAGGCAGGTCTCTCCACTCTTGACCAGCTTCCCCTACTGTCTTGACGGCTTCCCCTACTGTCCCAGCCACAGAATTCTGGAGACCATCATGCCCTGGTCCCACTCCCCAGTAATCTACACGCTGTTTCCCAGGAAGTGGGACCGAAGCTGGGGTGACCATGAGTTGCCCATCACTGTGGAGGTGGGAAGGGTAGAGGTTGGGCATTGAATTCTCCTGTTGTGAACCACAGCCTCAGGGAGCTCTCTTGGTGTCCTCTTGGGAGTTTCTGAGTCCAAGCAGAGAAGCCCAGATCAGATGCTCTGCAAGACTGAGCAGTGCCTGGCAAAACTGGGTCAGGGCAGAGAGGCTGTGACAAGTTAGTCATGTCTGCAGTGGTGACATGCACACCTTTGGTATGGATGGCTGTTCCCACGTTACAGACAAAACACTCGAGGCTCACAGAACTTGTCACTTTCTCTAACACATTTAGTTAGGAGATGGTATATCCAGGTCTGGAACTCTGGTCTCTGTGCGCCCAAAATATATACTGTGAACCACCGAACTCTGTAGTCTCTTCTCTTCTGAAACCTCTCATTAGAGCATGTTAATTGTAGATCCGTGTAGGAAAGGAAAGGGAGGGGGTCAGCCCTGTACTGTCAAATGGGGAGGGAGTGTGAGTGAAGGAAGGGTACTCAAAGAGGAGGCATCTGGGCCAGATTTCTTAGCCCTTCAAGAATTTCACACCAGCAGACTGGTGAGTCTGGAACTCCCTTGTCCTTGAGTTCCTCCCAAGTGCCAGAGAGGACCAAGGCCCAGGGCTTGAAGGGGCCAGCAGAAACCATCTTCTTCTGGGGTTTTGAGGGGACCGTAATCAAGTGGATGTGAATGCCACAGTACAGTGCTGAGAAGGATTCTGAGGCCAAGTCTTTGTGATGAAGAGTGCTGTGATAGGCTTGTGATGTCTGCAGTGGTGATGAAGAGTGCTGTGGTGGGCTAGTGATGTCTGCAGTGGTCTGAGGCCAAGTCTTCGTGATGAAGAGTGCTGTGGTGGGCTAGTGATGTCTGCAGTGGTCTGAGGCCAAGTCTTCGTGATGAAGAGTGCTGTGGTGGGCAAGTGATGTCTGCAGTGGATTCAAGAGTTGGGGCGCCCACCTGCAAGCTCTGTATTTGCCTGTCCTGAGTTTATTATGTTTCCCTCATGGTAGAGATGAGGAAGCTAAACCCAGAGAAGAGAAGGGACTTTTCCAGTGTCTCCCAGTGAGTAACGGAGAGCCAGGACCAGAACTCAGGATTTCAGACTCTGTCTTTTCGCTGGGGGCCTGGGCCCAGGTCTCACCCGCCTTCCTTCCCTGCAGGCACCACTGCCCTCTATCTGTTCCTGGGCATGCACCCCGACCTCAGCAGCAACTACCCCAGCTCTGAGACCTTTGAGGAGATCCAGTTTTTTAACGGCCACAACTATCACAAAGGCATCGACTGGTGAGTGGGTCTTTCTGTCAGCAGTGGGACAGGACGGCCGCCATGGAGGCTGCCAAGGAGGAGGTCTGCTGAGGCCACAGCAGGAAGCAGCTGGCGCTTGCTCACACGCAGCCAGTTCCTGTAAACAGGGACAAAGTCCAGTGACCCTTGAGTCATGATGTTGGAGCCTGCACACAGATGGGACACTTGATGAGGAAGCCCTTTGCCCCTTTATATTATTGCCTGGACTCAGGGAATACTAGACGTTAGAGTCCATCCCCTTCCTTGCCTTCACGAGTCCAAGAAGAGAAGAGGGACACGACTGAGGCCCTGAGAGCTGAGGACAGAGCAGGGGTTAAAATCCAGGTGTTCTGACCAGAAAGCTGGCCCTTTCCACTGTGTGTGACTTTCCACTGTGTGTGAGCAGGAGGCGTTCTTGTGAGCCCTTCAGAGGTGGCTCGTTAAGTCTTCAGGGAGTCTCCTGGGAACGTGGCTGGAGTTGCAGATTCCTACCAGAAGCTGTCCCCAGAGGCTACCCCAGGGTGTGGGTGCTAGGGGGATGCTTTCACACCGTGTTTCTTATGTTTACCTCTCTCTTATTTGTCTTTTCTAACCTTATACATGTATTACTCTTGTTTATTATTTTTATGTCTGTGGTTTACCTGAGTAGAGACCTCATGGGCGTTATTCTGTTTGTTTTCTGGTACTTCTCTGTGTATTTCCATCAGCTTATTTCTATTTCTATCCTTCAGTCTTCTGTCAGGCAATCTAGCTGTCTTTTTCTCTCTCCGATATTGCCACAATCTCTTATCTAAAATCCACTGTAACCAGATGCATGATTGGAAGTCACCTCTTTCTGGATTTAGAGAAACATAAAGCACCTTCACCAAGGTCTGGGGCAGCACCCATTAGCAAGTCTATTAATGTATCTGTAGCAAAGTATGTGAACATTTATGCCAAGTAAGATTCTTAAGTCAGGGTTTGCTGCCAGATGGCTTTGCTACAAGCTTAGCAAAAAAGCTTCTTTCTCAGAGCTTTCTCCCTTTAGGTACAACCAACAATGAATTGTGAACATAAAGGTGCTGTTTTGTAAAGAAATTTTGGAAATGTGAGAGAACTAACAGTTTCTCAGTTCCACTCCAAATATTTTGTTTGTAGGGGTACAGAAATCCCCTAGGCCCCCAGGTAACTCTGAATTCTGATAAATGGGTCCCTGGGACCACCCAGGAGAAACCTCACCTCACAGGGTGGAGTAGGGCTCCTATGCCCTTAACTAAGACGGGCTCTGTGGGCTTTGATTCCCAGAAAGTTCTGAAGCTGTAGCTCCGTCTTGCATGAGTAGGTGCCCCTGGGAGGGTCTGGAGTGTTTATTTTGTTTTCTGCTGCTGCTGCTACAGCTGCTAAGTCGCTTCAGTCGTGTCCGACTCTTAGTGACCTCATGGACTGCAGCCTACCAGGCTCCTCCGTCCATGGGATTTTCTAGTCAAGAGTACTGGACTGTTTTCTGAGGGGCCCTCAACCTAGAGGTGATCTCAGAGGACTGGTGTGGACAGTCACTCTGGGCGGGATGTGGGAGGTTCATCTGGGAAGCTGTGAGGTTCACCCATATGAGGCAGGCGGAGTCGGGGGTGCACAGATGGTAGGCAGTCAGTCGCCTCCCCTCCTTGTCTGCTGGTCTACAGTAACAGCTTAGAAAGTACTATCAGGTCAGGAAGGAAACCCTGCAGCCTGGAGGCAGCAGAGGGCGTTCTTCCCCTCAGTGCTGGGGTTCCCGGGTCAGAAGCGTCCCCGCTCGCCCCCTAGTGGCAGTAAGGGTTAGGGCCCTGTCAGTTTCACTCCGGGAGCATCCCATTTAAGAAGAGAAGACACAACCCCTTCCCATGCGTACACACCTGCCCCCCACCCCCACCCCCGCCCCACCCGCCACATACATCTTCAGATCCTCTTGATCCCAAGTCTCCCCGAAAAAGGAGCTGATTCATAAGATGGAGTCTGCCAAGTGGCCACTCTGTCTCGGATCCTGGCAAGTAAGTCCTTGTCAGACTGAGAGCAGTGTGCCTGCTTGCTTTCTCACGTTCCACGCCCAGTGAGCCCGGCCCTCCTGGCTGCGTTCCTCAGGCCCCTCCTGAATCTTGCCTGTGAGCCCTCTTCTGTGGGCTTCCTGCAGGTACATGGAATTCTTCCCTATCCCCTCCAACACCACCTCCGACTTCTACTTTGAGAAAAGCGCCAACTACTTTGATTCGGAAGTGGCTCCCCGGCGGGCAGCTGCCCTGTTACCCAAGGCCAAGGTCCTGACCATCCTCATCAACCCAGCGGACCGAGCCTACTCCTGGTACCAGGTGAGCTGGGTGGGGCCCTGGGCAGTGGCACAGGCTGTGTCTACCACTCAGCCACTAATAAACATCAGCAAACATTTATCCTGTGTCATCTTTGCGCTCGCCCTCAGCTGGGCTCCTGCAGTGCACTGGTGGGTAAGAACAGGGTCCCCTCCACTGTGCGTCCAGCCCAGAGGAGCAACCGGGCAGAAATCCACGCTGAGTCCCAGCCAGGTTACCTGCTCCCCCTCCCAGCTTCATCTGGGGACCTGTTCTGACTCTGATTCTCCAAGTAGAGGTGGAGGCTGGTTTTGTCTTGCTGAAGCCAGGATTTGGTGAATAGTGATCTGGGCTTCATGCTATCTGTGGCCTCCTCACTGGGCTCTGGGTGGGGGTGGGAATTCAGAGAAGGACAGAACACAGGACCTGCCATCCCTAGTGGAGGATGCAAACGCCTGATCAGGTAAGGAAGTTACCTGGACTGTGGTTTGTGTGAGGGAACGCAACTTCTAGTTTCTACTTGACTGTGTAAGAACTAGAATTTTCTTTAATATCAATGACCTGACTTAATTTTTTCTGAGCACCTTTCCACTGGGCTTATAGGAAAGCTTAGGCTTAGGTCTTTTGGGGGGTTTCCTCCCCTACCTTCCAGTCTTGCTGGAATTATGCTTATGCCAGGGTGGGGGGCTTCCTGCTGTAGAGCTGGTCCTACTGTAGGCCTGGCCACACTCTGAGCTTCCTTTCTGGGGCTTCGTTGTGACCACAGGCTGGTAGAAGTCCGGGTGCAGATCCCCCCACAGACCTCTCCCCCTCCTCTCCCTCCCAAGCCTGGTTACCCTCCTCATCTGGTATGCAACCCCACTCTTCCTCTCTTCTCTAGGACTTTCTGTCTATACCCCAATATTCTCCTTTCCTCTGGGCTTTGATCCTGGGGGAACGGAAGCCATTTCTCTTGCATGCCCTGCCGCCCCCTACCCTGTGCCCCAGCAGAGACTGACCATCTGTATTTATGGGGGGAGGAAGGAGGAAGGAGAGGGAGGCAGAGGGAAAGCAGCCCTGGGTGGAGGCGTCCGGGTTCTGTCCTAATGCACCTCCTCCTCCAGAGGGCGGAGATGTCTCCTCTCACAGACAGAAGACCAAGGTTCATCAAGCCGGGTGACTAGCTCAAGTTCATGTGCTGGCGTTTTGAACCCAGCTCCTCCAGGTCTAAGCCCCTGTTCTTTCTTCTGTCTGTGGCTGAGGCGGGATAAGGAGAAGGGGAGCTGATTCCTCCCAGGATGGTCCAGGGAGGGGCTGGAAGGAAGGGAAGGGTGATGGCCTGCCTCAGAGGGGAGATCAGGAGGAGGGGGGCTGTCCCCCCCACCCCTGGCCCAGGCTGTGTGTGATGCTCAGTGAGGGTGTGGGGGCTCCTGAGGGTCATCCCTGGTGAGCAGGCTCGTGATCTCTGGACTTTGGCTCTCTGCAGATGCTGACTGCCCGGGGCGTTATTTCAGGTGCTTCAAACCTGGTGTTTTCCCCTTTCCAGTTCTTCCCCAGTCCTTCTGTTTCAGTCTGCTTGGGCTGCCACAGCAAATATTATAGATTGGATGGCTTAAACAGCAGCATTTTTTTCTCACAGTCCTGGAGCCTAGAAATCTTAAGTCCAAGACTGAGATACCAGTCGATCTGGTTCCTGGTGAGAGCTCCCTTCCTGGCTTTTAGACAGCCACTGTCTCACTGTACCCTCATGGCAAACCACCTCTGTGGTGTCTCTTCTTACCAGGACACCAATCCTATCACAGGGGCTCCACCCGCCTGACTGCATCAAGGCTTAGAGCAGATATTTGTAAATGCCTGGTGTGCGAACATATAGCTTTATTTTTATTGTGAATGATTTTACTTATTTTTATGAGTAATTACCTTTATTATCTTTATATATGACAGCTGATTCTAGTTTTCTGTCTGTGAAGGCAGTATTAAGTTTAATTTTGAAATACATTTACGTGAATAAGATGTGTCCACATAAAGAAAATTCTGTTGATTTGGCATGCACAGATGGACATGGCAGAGACCACAGAGATGGTGCAGAGTGACCAGCATTTGGAAGCCCTGACCTAGTCTGACTCCCATCTTGCAAAGACGGGGAAACTAGGGCTCCAGGGGCTGTGACTTCCCTGAGGTCAAAGGGTAATGACAGGTAGAGCCAGATCTTGAGCCCAGGCCTCCTGGTTCCAGCTCGGTGTCTTCTGGCCACCTCCTAGTTCAGATCAGATCAGATCGGTCGCTCAGTCGTGTCCAACTCTTTGCAACCCCATGAATCGCAGCACGCCAGGCCTCCCTGTCCATCACCAACTCCTGGAGTTCACTGAGACTCACGTCCATCGAGTCAGTGATGCCATCCAGCCATCTCGTCCTCTGTTGTCTCCTTCTCCTCTTGCCCCCAATCCCTCCCAGCATCAGTCTTTTCCAATGAGTCAACTCTTCTCATGAGGTGGCCAAAATACTGGAGTTTCAGCTTTAGTATCATTCCTTCCAAAGAAATCCCAGGGCTGATCTCCTTCAGAATGGACTGGTTGGATCTCCTTGCAGTCCAAGGGACTCTCAAGAGTCTTCTTCAACACCACAGTTCAAAAGCATCAATTCTTTGGTGCTCAGCCTTCTTCACAGACCAACTCTCACATCCATACATGACAACAGGAAAAACCATAGCCTTGACTAGACGAACCTTTGTTGGCAAAGTAATGTCTCTGCTTTTGAATATGCTATCTAGGTTGGTCATAACTTTCCTTCCAAGGAGTAAGCATCTTTTAATTTCATGGCTGCAGTCACCATCTGCAGTGATTTTGGAGCCCAGAAAAATAAAGTCTGATACTGTTTCCACTGTTTGCCCATCTATTTCCCATGAAGTGATGGGACCGGATGCCATGATCTTCGTTTTCTGAATGTTGAGCTTTAAGCCAACTTTTTCACTCTCCTCTTTCACTTTCATCAAGAGGCTTTTTAGTTCCTCTTCACTTTCTGCCATAAGGGTGGTGTCATCTGCATATCTGAGGTTATTGATATTTCTCCCGGCAATCTTGATTCCAGCTTGTGTTTCTTCCAGCCCAGCGTTTCTCATGATGTACTCTGCATATAAGTTAAATAAGTGGGGTGACAATATACAGCCTTGATGTACTCCTTTTCCTATTTGGAACCAGTCTGTTGTTCCATGTCCAGTTCTAACTGTTGCTTCCTGACCTGCATACAAATTTCTCAAGAGTCAGATCAGGTGGTCTGGTATTCCCATCTCTTTCAGAATTTTCCACAGTTTATTGTGATCCACACAGTCAAAGGCTTTGGCATAGTGAATAAAGCAGAAATAGATGTTTTTCTGGAACTCTCTTGCTTTTTCCATGATGCAGCGGATGTTGGCAATTTGATCGCTGGTTTCTCTGCCTTTTCTAAAACCAGCTCGAACATCAGGAAGTTCACAATTCACATATTGCTGAAGCCTGGCTTGGAGAATTTTGAGCATTACTTTACTAGCGTGTGCTGCTGCTGCTGCTAAGTTGCTTGTCATGTCTGACTCTGTGCGACCCCATAGACGGCAGCCCACCAGGCTCCCCTGTCCCTGGGATTCTCCAGGCAAGAACACTGGAGTGGGTTGCCATTTCCTTGTAGTGCAATTGTGTGGTAGTTTGAGCATTCTTTGGCATTGCCTTTCTTTGGGATTGGAATGAAAACTGACCTTTTCCAGTCCTGTGGCCACTGCTGAGTTTTCCAAATTTGCTGGCATATTGAGTGCAGCACTTTCACAGCATCATCTTTCAGGATTTGGAATAGCTCAACTGGAATTCCATCACCTCCATTAGCTTTGTTCGTAGTGATGCTTTCTAAGGTCGCCTTGACTTCACATTCCAGGATGTCTGGCTCTAGGTCAGTGATCACACCATCATGATTATCTGGGTCGTGAAGCTCTTTTTTGTACAGTTCTTCTGTGTATTCTTGCCACCTCTTCTTAATATCTTCTGCTTCTGTTAGGTCCATACCATTTATGTCCTTTATCAAGCCCATCTTTGCATGAAATGTTCCTTTGGTATCTCTGATTTTCTTGAAGAGATCTCTAGTCTTTCCCATTCTGTTGTTTTCCTCTATTTCTTTGCATTGATCGCTGAAGAAGGCTTTCTTATCTCTTCTTGCTATTCTTTGGAACTCTGCATTCAGATGTTTATATCTTTCCTTTTCTCCTTTGCTTCTCGCTTCTCTTCTTTTCACAGCTATTTGTAAGGCCTCCCCAGACAGCCATTTTGCTTTTTTGCATTTCTTTTCCATGGGGATGGTCTTGATCTCTGTCTCCTGTACAGTGTCACGAACCTCATTCCGTAGTTCATCAGGCACTTTATCTATCAGATCTAGGCCCTTAAATCTATTTCTCACTTCCACTGTATAATCATAAGGGATTTGATTTAGGTCATACCTGAATGGTCTAGTGGTTTTCCCTACTTTCTTCAATTTAAGTCTGAATTTGGCAATAAGGAGTTCATGGTCTGAGCCACAGTCAGCTCCTGGTCTTGTTTTAGCTGACTGTATAGAGCTTCTCCATCTTTGGCTGCAAAGAATATAATCAATCTGATTTCGGTGTTGACCATCTGGTGATGTCCATGTATAGAGTCTTCTCTTGTGTGTTTGGAAGAGGTGGTTTGCTATGACCAGTGCATTTTCTTGGCAAAACTCTATTAGTCTTCGCCCTGCTTCATTCCATATTCCAAGGCCAAATTTGCCTGTTACTCCAGGTGTTTCTTGACGTCCTACTTTTGCATTCCAGTCCCCTATAATGAAAAGTAGGAAGTCCAGAAACCTCCTAGTTACTGCCCCACAAAAGCCTGTCCCTTTGGTGCCTCTGTGTGACAAACTGACCCTCCCTTGGCTTGTCTGCAGCACCAGCGAGCCCACGATGACCCGGTAGCCCTGAAGTACACGTTCCATGAGGTGATCACTGCTGGGCCCGATGCATCCTTGAAACTGCGCACCCTCCAGAACCGCTGCCTGGTGCCTGGCTGGTACGCCACCCACATCGAGCGCTGGCTCAGCGCCTTTCACACCAACCAGGTAGGCCTATCCCTGACCCTCGGAAGGGCAGCCATAGCACTGACTTGGGGCAGTTAGCTGAGGACCTCAAGATCTCTTTTACCAGTGACAGGGCCAGAAATGTGGTTGTTGGACACTTAGGTCTTTCCCAAGCCCTTGTCCCATCACAGCAGGCTCTGTAACCTTAAGGGGACCCAGAAAGCCCTGGGATAGGCCCTGGGAGGGAGGGAGAGCCCAGTTGGAGAGGTAAACGGCCAGGTTGCTAAGGCATTTTAGGAAACCCTTGGAGGGTTTAGGCAGGAGAGTGACATGTAGTGCAGAAACTTGGAGAGAGGCGAGGGGTGTCATAGGGGCAGGAGGGAAGGCAGAGTCTTGGTGATGGATTAAATGCTGGGAGAGGACGCATCAGTCAGAAGAAGCTGGCAGAAGGCAGGGAGAAAGACTGCCCAGCACTGAGGCACAGGGACTCCTCCTGTCCGAGGAGGAGGAGGAAGCACTCTACAGAGCGTAGGGGCCCCAGCCCATAACCATGGCTGCTGAAGACTGGGGGCCTGCTGGCCCCTGGAGTGAAAACGGATTCAGATCACGCTCTCCTTTTTCTTTTTTCCAGATTCTAGTCTTGGATGGCAAACTGCTGCGAACAGAACCTGCCAAAGTGATGGACACAGTGCAAAAGTTCCTTGGGGTGACAAACACCATTGACTACCACAAAACGTTGGCGTGAGTGTTATCTTGGCCTTTCAGCAGGGGGATGTCCTAAACAGGCACATGGGCCCAAAAGCCAGAGGCTGGAATGATTAGGAGAGAGACACAGATTAGAGTCAGCAAGTATGAGGAAGTAATCGTGGCCTTGAATGCAGTTTAGCAGAAAAGTTAATATGACTTGAGTCATATAAACAAAGGTATTGACTCAAGAAAAAGGGAGGTGATGACTCTGTTCTCTTCTGGTAGTCCTTCCCCTAGGGTGTTCTTTTCAATCTGGACTGAACATTTTCAGAGTGTTTAAGTTAGACCAGCAATGAGCAACTCTAATACCCTTAAGGGTTTCTCAGCATTAGTTTATGACTTAAATATAATTTAAGGGAAAAGATACTATAAATATTGTCAACAGTTAATAATTTTCATCACTTAAAACCCCATCCAAGGACACTGAGGATGCCCTCCCAAGATGAATAAGTGCCCGCCTGTGTTGAGGGACTCAGGGCTGAGGAGAGGCTGTCTTCGAGGGTGAATCACAGGTGATGCACACAGCTGGATGAGGCAGTCTCAGGAGGAGAATAAAGTCTCCTTCCCCAGCTACCTTCTTCGGAAAGCCCTGCAGCAAGAATATCCCCATCTCCCTACTTTGGAGGATGAAGGTAGAAAAGGAAAGTCAGTCCTCTGCTCTGAGGGTAGAGAGGAGCAGCAGCTAAGGGCATAGCTGTGGCAGCAGAGATGCCTGGGTGAGGATTCTGGACCCATTACTTCTTTAACTGTGGGACTTTGAACTTGTGTCTTAGTTCCTTCAAGCCTCACTTTCCTCCTCTATAGGTTGGGGGTACAGATAATAATAATTCCTACCTCCCGAGGGTCACTATCTTGTGGAGCTCTTGGCTCAGTGCCCAGCATGTACTAATCTCAGTAAATGACAGCTGCCCTCAGCATCACCATGCCTACCCTGTGACCCATTCAGAAACCCCCATCTCGCTTTCCTGCCAGAAGGAAACTGTTCTGCTGTTCTCATGCCCAAGAATCTCCAGATAGTTGCTGATCTGGGACTGAATTCTGATGTCATTATGCCTCCCCTCCCGGTAACAGCACCTTCTCTCCCCAAAATACCCTGGAAAGCCCAGCATGACTTCAGATTCTGAAGGCAGCCTTGCTTTGTCAGTTCTGGAGTTTACTAAACAACAGCAACTTTACAGTGATACACATGCTTAAACACAATTATAGATAGAGCATTTCTTGATAAAGATTGAATTTATTAAAAAGCAAAAGAACCCCTACTAAACGTTCTTCTCCTACTGGGTCTGGCCCCTGAGTTGGAGAGTGCCAGGAGGGTTTCCAGGCTGAGGAACGATGAAGCCTTTCCCCACCCCCACAGGTTTGATCCAAAGAAAGGATTCTGGTGCCAGCTGCTCGAAGGAGGAAAAACCAAGTGTCTAGGCAAGAGCAAGGGCCGGAAGTACCCGGAGATGGACTTGGATGTAAGTAGCAGACATGCCGCCTGTGGCAGGGGAATAAATGATGGGGGTCCCGTACTGGAGAGAAGCTTCTCTTTACCTGACACCCAGTGCTCAATGCATTGCCTTGACATTTCTTGGATAGCATTCTTAGGAGGAAACATGGGCTAGGATTTAGCGACTCAGAGTTGATTTAGTCAGAGTATTTCCTTTCGCAAGGGCTGAATGCTATGGGGCTTTGAGAATGAATCAGACATGTTCTTTGCCTTCAGGGAGCTCCTAGTCTAGGAGGAAAGTGAGTCACACATGCAAATAAGTAGAATACAAGGCAAAAAGTGCTTTGTGTAATTAGGTATGCACGTGTGTGATGGCACTTCAGAACAAGGACGTGCCATGTGAAGCTGGACGGGTAAAGGCTTCTCACATGAGGTGGGGGCTGACTCTGGAGTTGGGCCTGGAAGGATGGAGTAGCATTTGGACCTATGGCATGGATGGATGAGGCATTCTTGTAGGAGAGGACATCCTTTATGGTATAAATGAATGGTAAAACATACATAACTGTGACTGTGGTTATGTTTCCGAGTTTTTTCATTACCCCTTGCTCATTTTTTAAAAATCCAAGTGTAGTTGATTTACAGTATTGTATGTTTCAGGTACACAGCAAAGTGATTCAGTGTTTATATATATACATATATATATATAAATTTTTCAGATTATTTTCCCTTGTAGGTTATTACAAGATATTGAATATTGTTCCCTATGTTATGCAGTAAATCCTTGTTACTTATCTATTATATATAGCATTGTGTATCTGTTAATCCCATACTCCTAATTTGCCCCACCCCACTCCCTTTCCCTTTGGTAACAAATAAGTTTGTTTTTTGAGTCTGTTTCTGTTCTGTAAATAGACTTGCTTTTTAGATACCACATATGAAGTGATATCATACGGTATTTGTCTTTTTCTGTCTGACCTCACTTAGTGTGATATCCTGTAGGTCCATCCACATTGCTGCAAAGGGCAAGAGCGCGTTCTTTTTAATTTTCTAGTGTGTATATACACGTGCCGCATCTTATCCATTCATCTGTTGATAGTCACATGGGTTGCTTCCACATCTTGGCTATTGTAAACAGTACTGCTGTGAACATGGGGTGCACACATCTTTCCATTGCACGTATGTGAAAAGATACACGCACCCCAAGGAGTTGCTTTCTTTCTGGATGTATGGCTAGGCGTTGGATTGCTGGATCATATTCTAGATCTAGTGTTAGTTTTTGTTTTTAATCGGAGGAAAATTGCTTTATGGAGTCGTGTTGGTGTCTGTCATATATCAACATGAATCAGCCATAGGTATACATATGTCCCCGCCGTCTTGAACCTGCCTCCCACTCCTCACCACATCCTGCCCCTCTCGGTTGTCACAGAGCACCACACTGGGATCCTGTGTTACTCAGCAGCTTCCCACTAGCTATCTGTTTAACATATGGTAATATATATGTGTTAATGCTACTCTGTCCCACCCTCTTCTTCCTCCACTGTGACCACAAGTTTGATCTCTATGACTGTGTCTCTATCCCTGCCCTGCTAATATGTTCATCAGTACCATCCTTCTGGATTCCAGATATATATATATATATATATATATACGATATTTGTTTTTCTCTGACTTCACTCTGTATAACAGGCTCTGAGTTCATCCACCTCACTAGAACTGACTCAGATGCATTCCTTTTTATGGCTAATATTCCATTATATATATGGACCACAACTTCTTTATCCATTCAACTGTCAATGGAGATCTAAGTTGCTTCCATATCCTACCTATTATAAATAATGCTGCAATGACTAGTTTTTTAAAAGGAACCTCTCTATTGTTCTCCATAGTGGTTGTGCCAATTTTTACATCCCCACCAACAGTATAGGAGGGATCCCTTTTCTCCACATTCTCTCCAGCGTTTATTTTGTGTAGGCCTTTGATGTTGTCTGTTCTCATCCTTGTGGAGTGATCTCATTGTAGTTTTGATTTCCATTTCTCTAATACTTAGCCATGTTGACTGTCTCTTCATGTGCCTGTTGATCATCTGTATGTTCTCTTCAGAGAACTGTCTGTTTAGGTCTGCTCTTTCAACTGAGTTGTTTTTTTTTGATACTGAGTTACATGAACTATTTGTATATTTTGGAAATTAACTCCTTGGTTGCATCGTTTGTACATATTTTCTCTTTTCAGTTTGTCAGTGGTTTTCTTTGCAGCGGCTTTTAAGTTTAGTTTGGTTCCATTTCTTTATTTTTGCTTTTATTTTTTTTGCCTTGGGAGACTGACCTAAGGAAACATTGCTATGATTTATGCCAGAATGTTTTGCCTGTGTTACTCTTCTAGGAGTTTTGTGGTATCATGCCTTACGTTTAGGTCTTTATATCATTTTGAGTTTATTTTCATATATGGTGTTAGGGGGTGTTCTAATATGTTTCCTTTTTTTCTAAATTTTTATTTCATATTGGAGTATAGTTGATAAACAATGTTGTGTTAGTTTTAGGTATACAGTAAAGTGACTCATTGGTACATATGGATACACCTGTTCTTTCTCATCCCATTTAGGTTATTACAAAATATTAAGCATAGTTCCCTGTGCTATACAGTAAGTCTTGTTGGTTATCTATTGAAAATATAGCAGTGTAAATATATCAATCCCAAACTCCCAGTTTATTCTCCTCCTCCTTTAGTAACCGTAAGCTTGTTTTCAAAATCTCTGAGTCTGTTTCTATTTTGTAAATAAGTTCATAAATGCTGCAGTGAACCCTGGGGTGCATTTTTTTTCCTTCTCATTATGGTTTCCTCTGGTATATGCCTAGGACTGGGATTCCTGGATCACATGGTAGGTCTATTTTTAGCTCTCTAAGGCATTTCCATACTGTTTTCCACAGCGGTTGCACCAGTTCACCTCCCATCTACAGTGTAGGAGGGTTTCCTTTTCTCCACATCTGCTCCAGTATTGTAGACTTTTTGATGATGGCCATTCTGACTGGCATGAGGTGATACCCCACTGTAGTTTCGATTTGCTTTTCTCCAATAATCAGTGATATGGAATATCTTTTCATGTGCTCTATAAGCTATCTTTGCTTATGTCTTCCACCCATGTTTTGACTGGATTGTTTGCTTTTTGATATTGAGCTACATGCGCTGTCTGTATATTTTGGAGATTAATCCCTTGTCATTGCTTCATTTGCAAAGATTTTTCTCCCATTCTGAGGGTTGTCTTTTCATTTTGTTTATGGTCCTGTTTATTTTTGTTGTTATTTTCCTTACTCTAGGAGGTAGATCAAACAAGATCTTGCTGTGATTTATGTCAAAGAATGTTCTGCCCATGTTTTCCTCTTAAGAGTTTTATAGGATCTGGCCTTACATCTAGGTATTTTATTCTTTTCAATGCATTGGTAAATAGGATTGTTTCTTAAATTTATCTCTGATATTTTGTTGTTAGTGTATAGAAATGCAGTAGATGTCTGTGTATTAATTTTGTATCCTGCAACTTTACCGAATTCACTGACGAGCTCTAGTAGCTTTCTGGTAACACCTGTAGGATTTTCTTTGTATAGTGCATCATCTGCAAACAGTGATGGTTTTACTTCTTTTCCAATTTGGATTCCTTTTCTTTCTTTTTTTTCCCCCTCTGATTGCCATGGCTAGGACTCCCAAAGCTATGTTGAATAAAAGTGACGAGAGTGGACATCCTTGTCTTGTTCCTGATTTTAGAGGAAATACTTTCAGCTTTTCACCATTGAGAATGATGTTAGCTGTAGGTTTGTCATTTATGGCTTTTGTTTTGTTGAGGTAGGTTTTCTCTATGCCCACTTTCTGGACAGATTTTAATCATAAATTGGTGTTGAGTTTTGTCAAAAGCTTTTTCTGCATCAATTGATGATCATATGGTTTTTATTCTTCAATTTGTTGATGGGGTGTATCACACTAATTGACTTGAAGATACTGAAAAATCCTTGTATCCCTGAAATAAATCCCACTTGATCATGGTGTATAATCCTTTTACTATATTGTTGGATTAGAATTGCTAGTATTTTGTTGAGGATAAAGATCAGAGCAGAAATAAATGTAATAGTGATGAAGAAAACAGTAGAAAAGATCAATGAAACTAAAAGCTGGGTCTTTGAAAAGATAAAGTTGATAAACCATTAGCCATGCTCATCAAGATAAAAAGGGGAAAAGGTGTAAATCAATAAAATTAGAAAGGAAAAAGGAAAAGCTACAACTGACACCACAGAAATTCAGAGGACCATTGGAAACTACTCTCAGCACTTACCTAAATACCAGCAAAATAGACAACCTAGACGAAATGGATAAATTCTTAGCAAGGTACAACCTGCCAAGACGGAATGAGGAAGAAATAGAAAATATGAACACACCAATCATAAGTACTTAAATTGAAATGGAAAATGTGATTAAAAAACTCCCAACAAACCAAAGTCCAGGGCCAGAAGGCTTTACAGATAAATTCTATCAAACATTTAGAGAAGAGTTAACCTTCTGAAACTCTTCCAAAAAATTGCAGAGGAAGGAACACTCCCAAACTCATTCTGTGAGGCCACCATCACCCACCCTGATACCAAAACCAGATGAGGATACTACCACAGAAAAAGAGAAAATTATCAGCGAATATCACTGATGAACATGGATGCAAAAATCCTCAACAAAATACTCTTGGCTAATTCTCTCTCTCTCCTCCCAATCACGAGTTTCGACCTTGTGCACTATAGTTTGCTGCTTCTACTATATGTTTTCTTTTGAAGGTTACCATTTTGAAGAAGGCTGTGAATAAATAATGGGAGTGGGGGATAATGGCAGCGGGGTGCTGGTTTTCCAGAGGCGGGGGCGGGGGTCACTCGAACCAGCACATGACCAACGTCTGAGCTTCCCTTCCTGTTGCAGTCCCGCGCCTTCCTGAAGGACTATTACCGGGACCACAACGTCGAGCTTTCCAAGCTGCTGTACAAGATGGGCCAGACACTGCCGACCTGGCTCCGGGAGGAGCTGCAGAACACCAGGTAGCTGCGGCCCCCACCGCCGGACTGAATGTGACGGCAGGGACATCCCGCCACACGCTGAGCCAGACTGACCTGCAGAGTGGGGAGTGGGGCCCGGCTGGCCAAGCACTCACAAGCAATACTCCGCCGTGGCCCGGGCCAGCCAGGAGGAGAGCCCAAGCAGGTGCCCACGTGCCTCAGAGCATCCAGCACGCAGTCGGTGGCCTCTCGGACCTCCCTTGCCACCTGAGGTCCATTCCGCTTACAGTCTTTCATGGAGAGGCCACTTCCTGTTGGTGGAGGACCACAGGCTGGTAGGAAGGAGTCTACAAGACTCTGTTCTCTGGCCCTCACTGTGTCTACCCACTGTGCTCTCTCTCCATCCATCACTCCCTGCCCCTGTAGGGCGTCCACTCAGTATTAGCTGCCACATCGTCTCTGTCCTCCCGACAGCAAGGACAAGGGTCCAGCTGGGGCCTCTGGCAAACCAGGGAGAGAAATTGGATGTTTCGCTGATGTTTCAAGCCAGGCTCTTCAGAAGGATCAGCTGGAAACCCAGAGGCAGCCATAGGCAGGGTGTGAGGGTGCCACCTTGAGAGAATGCTGGACCTCCACACCCATTGCAGCTCATACCTTTGCATCTCACCTTCCCGCTTTGGGGATAGAACCGCTGGTTCATACAGTACCCACCCGGTTCTCAAGGCCACCTTCAGGGCCCTGGGGGCACTGCCATGCCATTTGGACCCAGAGACCCAGTCCTCAACCCTGCTCCCTCTCTCCTCCTGGGACATGACATGCGTGGTGTTTCCTGTGGTAAGAGACTGAGGCGGTCATGGGGCCGGCTGTATACATGCTCCAGTGTACATTTGTTGCCCCCAGGCCCCTGCCTTGACCCCAGGCGGATGCTGGACAGAGTTGGTGAGACCACCACCTCTTCCTGATGCCAGCTCCCTGGGGCCGAGGGTACCTAGAGCCCCCCTTAACTTCCCAAGTACTAAGAAGCTAAAGTATTTTAATTTTTTTTTTTTCTTGGTGCCAGAGTTTATACCCTGGGTGCTGGGGTTGCACTGTGTTACATATATATATATAACTGTGTGTATATATATATATATATATATATATATTATATTATATTTTTTTGGTTGGGTTTGTTTTTAATTCAGTCATACAGAATGGTGGCAAGCCCCAGTCCCAAAGGGTGTCCTATCTCAGTGCTAGAGCATGGGATGGGGGCGTGGTATGTATCTTCACGTGTGGGGGCCTCAAGGACACAGGATGGATGTGCCCTTGGAGAGGTCAAGTGCCATGGCTGCCCTGCAGCTACTCCAGAACAGGGGTGGTGAGATGCAGAGGGAAGACCTACTGTCTCCAGGAAGTCTGGCTTCATGAAGTGCGGTGATCCCAGGGGACTTCTGATCAAAGCAAACAGCCAGGCTGAGGTAGGAGACCCCGGGGCTAAATGCTGGCCTGTCCCCCTTCCCCTCACATGGTGCTAGGTTGGGAGCTGCCCTGGGAGCTTGGGGGCCCCCAGGACCCCCCAGAGCTGTCTCCAGGCCCCTCTGCAGACAAGGGGATCTCTGGGCTAGTTTCTGGTGGGGGCCTGCTCCTACCCTCCTCCTAACAATGTGAAGTGACTAAGGCTGGGGTGCCTCTTCCCCAGTCCCTCCCACTGCCAGTTCAGCTTTGAACTGATGCCTCGGAAATCCTTTCTAGAGAGCCTGGTCTTTGTTCATAGGATGTTGGGGCTGAGGGGTCCTTCAACGGGTGTGGACACAGCTCCAGAAAGGGGAGGTGGCCTCCTGGGCTGACGTCACAGAATTGACTGGGAGCAGGGCCAAGAAGCAAACTTGAGGCTCCCGCTTCCATGCCCAGAGCTCTTCTTCCAATGCCACACTGCCTCTGAGCCCATCCTTGGGACCCTGCTCTGCCAGGTTGCTGTCCCTCCCTTGGTCACGCCTTTGGTCATTCCAGGATATGGGGACAAACCACTCCTTCCCAGCTCGGTGCCTTCTCAGTCCCAGATCTGCATCCCTGTTGTGCTCGCCCCACCTCAGAAGGCCCTTCCCCAGCCTGGAAACCCGGATCTTGGTTCCCAGGGTCTCCGTGGAATGGAGAAGTGGAGTGTTCTGCGGAGCCGGCTGCATGTGGTTCTACCGTCCCCTAAGGGAAGTGTTCCCATTATGCTTTTCATGGGGCCTTAGAACCTGGCGCTGCCAGCCCAGCGGGGGCTGAGGAGCGGAGTGTCTGAGGACTGGGTGGCACGCCTGCGTGCATGCTCGTGAGGACTTCCTTGCACCAGGAACCAGGCTCCCAGAGCTGGCAGCGGCTTCCGCAGTGCAGAGCCCAGCCTCCCTTCCCGTCCTTCAGTGTGAGGCTTGTGTTCTGTGATGAGGACCTCACAGCTCCCACCATCTGAGGTCTGTCTTCGAGGGGCGGGTGGGTCCGGTCCCCTTGTCCTCCAGCCTGAGGAAGAGACAGGCAGGTTTGAGACCCTGGGGGAGCAGAGGAAATCCCAGGGACTTGACCTGTCACGTGTTGTAAGTCTGTCTTGTCACTGCTACTTTTTCCCTTCCCACTAAAGGAATCTGTCTCAAGGACCCCCTGCCAGGACTTGGAGGTACTGGGGAGGGAAGAGAGCCCTAGGGGCTCTTTGGCTACTGAGTACACAGATCCCCCTGAGAGGGGAGAAAACCAGAGGTCAGTGGTGCAGCGTCCTCTGCATCCTCCATGTCACTAAGTCACTGTCTGGCCTGAAAACAAGAGCAGAAACTCTGTCCCCCTTCTGCCATCTCCTCTGCACGCCTGTGCCCCAGGCTGGGAGCAGGTGTGCTGTGTCCCCGGGGTTCTACAGCTGCCCACAGCAGGCGTCTTGCACTTGGAGAAAGAGTCTGAGGTGTAAGGATGGGTCTCTCCCGCACCTCTCAATAGGAGCAGCCAGTGCCTCTAGGGCCCAGCAAGGGAACAGTGGTCTGTTCCCAGCAGGTGGAAACTGCTGGGCTGACCTGCAGAGACCAGTTGGTCCCAACATGGAGCTGTCCCCACAGGTATGTTAGAAAGAGCAAGTAAATGTTGTACCAAATATTTTATAACTAACTCCCACTACCCATGGTTTAGACTTACAGTGAACATTTTGCCACGTTTTTTTTAATCTTTTTGTCTGTACGTTTTTTCTGAACTAGTTTAAAAGTTGCAGTTATCATTAAGACTCCACCCCAAATACTTCAGCTTGCATCTTCTAAGAGGTAGGTCATTTTTCTTCAGTTGGCCCGCCATCACACCCAAGACAACAGTCATTTCCCAGCAACATCAGTCCCTATTTAAAGTTCCCCCAAATAATTTATGCCTGGTTTTAGAATTAGGACCTAGTTAAGGTACACAAGTTGCATCTTGGAAGTGTATTTTATAAAATCTCTTTCAAGGCAGTGAAGTTTCCATTCTGCTCACTTTGGTTTTTTAAATGACGTTATTTCTGAGGCTTGACGTCCCACAAGCTAATCTGTTTCTTCAAGGCCCTGTACTGGCAAGGGCAATCTAGGCTATGGGGAGTGTTAGCTTCTGTTGCTGACTTAAGACTTCAGTCCTTTCGCTGTCACCTGTACCAAGTGCCAGGCCAACAGAGGGGTGGGGGAGGCAGCTTCACGACGGGGCTAGGGGAGTCTGGAAGGAAGAAGCTGCACGCGTGGAGGCTGGGCCTGTGGGAAATGAGGCATCTTGGACTCAGAAGGTCCTGTTCTCCTTCTGATCCTGGGACTGGACCACAGGGCACCAAGTAGTATCTCTTTCTCTGTTTCGCATCTCTGGGTTTTCGCTTCCTGGAGGCCCATGGTCTGTGTGCATGAGGGCAGAGCCGCAGGAACGCACCAAAGAAGGGGGGTGGGGCACCTTGCCCAGGCCGCGGTTGCGGAGAAAGAGCACTGGGCTGGAGGCAGATGTGAAGTTGTGTCCAAGTTGTATGCACTGAGTAGCTCAGTGACAGTTTTCCTCCCAGGGACTTAATTTCCCCATCTAGAACAAGCAGATGGGGCTACAGCGTGGGCTTTTCAGACATCAAAGAAGAAAGGGAGTCTGCTCTCGAGGTGGGGATGGAGGTCCCCCTGCGCTTGAGGCAGTGCCGGGCTTCCGGCTTGCTTAGCTGGCTGGGGCTGCCTGTCCCCACGGCTTCCCTTCGCCAGCTCCCACCAGGGAGAGCCGTGGGCCTTGTGCGGTCAGTGTCGAGGGCCCAGGGCAGACTCTGGCTGTGTTTCACCCTAATAAGTTCATCCCTCCCTCCCTCCTCTCTGTGGCCCTTGAGGAGAAGGAGGGCGGTGAGGGTTTTCTATGACTGTGCTAGCTTTTATTATCAGCAAGAGGGCTCCTTTTGTAATTTGTGCATGAAATTCATGTCATTTCCTGGGGAGAGAGGAGAGGGCTGACTGAGGGGCGGGGGGCAGGTTAGGGGAACAGGCAGAGGTTTCCTTCCTTTGTCAGTGGGGAGGAGAGAGGAGAGTGCTTCCCCACTCAGCTGATCAGGGCTCTCAAACCAGCCGTTTTGGGTTGTGTTGAACGTGAGAACCTTCCTCCATTAATGTACAATCTCGAACTAACTGCTAATAAAGTGGGGTTCTGTTTGTACACCTTGGTCACATCTGTCTGTCTGACCTTTTTTCAAGGCCCACAGGAGCAGTAGAGAGAAGGGTATTCACACGATGGCCAGTGTGGCCACCCCTGTACACACAGTAATGATCAGATCAAAGACCAATCCCACAGACGATAAACCGCAGCCTTTCTAGACGGTAGGGGCCTGTCCCAGGACAGCCAGATGGGGTGTCTCAGGTGACAGCTCTCAGGCACGCTGGACAGTTAAGTGCTAGAGTTCTGTAATGCGAGGAGCCTCTGTCTAGAGAGAGTTCTGCCATAAGCGTGTGATGTGATTGAAGACAAGTCACTCTTAGGCTTGGATCCTCAGTTTCTCTCACCTCTTAGGGGCGTGGAAGGTGCTGGGCTCAGCGGCCACTCTGGAGAGCTTGATTCAAATGCAGATTCCCTGGCTGTGCCCCCAAGTATTCCTCTGTGGCAGATGCGTGTGTGGCCCGAGCATCTGCATTTTAACAGCCTCTCCAGCACACCGAGGCGCCCCACTCAGGGAACCCAGGTTCAGATAGGTGGCTCCTGCGGGTTCTAATTAATGACTTCTAATTGATTGCTCCTCCTGCCCAAGAAATGAAAACTTTGGATGAAATGAATGACTTCCTAGTTCTCCCTGCTTGGTTGAGCTCGAGTTTGCCGGAGTGGGGCAGAAGTGGGGAGCAGAGAGGCGAAGCCGCTCCCTCAGAGGCCCCTGGGGAACTTGACAAAATGCACATTCCCAGCCTCCCCCAGTCCCATCCACTCAGAACCTCTGGGAGAGAGATCCAGAGATGTGGCTTTTAAACAGTCCCTGCCTCACAGGAAGGTGTGGGAACACTTGAGGCAAGCCACCAAGGGTCATCCTGAGAAGCTCCCCAGAATTGTGGATGGCTGCCTTGGGGTCTTCTGGGACACCGCTGGGAACATACGTGCTGCCTCGGTGTGGACACTGCCGGTAACAGCAGCTCGGCCCTGAACATTACAAGGCCTGCAGCCCCAGCTCTCAAGAAATATCCGGGGAGAGGTAATCAAAAAAGAATTCAAATCAGGATGACTCTCTGGAGGCCAATTTCAAGAGGTAAATATTAGTTTCACTATTATTTAAAAAAGAAAAAGCACAGGAAAAGATGGTTAACATGGCTAATGATTAGAGATAAGGGACTCAAAATTGCAACAAGGTATCACCTCCCACCAGTCAGTGATTATCTTTAAAACATCTACTAAGGATACATGCTGAACAGGATGTGGGGAAAAGGGACACCTACAGTGTCCTTGAATGCAAAGTGTAAAGAGCCACATGGAGAACAGTACCACGATTCCTCTGCTGCTGCTAAGTCACTTCAGTCATGTCCGACTCTGTGTGACCCCAGAGACGTCAGCCCATGAGGCTCCCCCGTCCCTGGGATTCTCTAGGCATGATTCCTCAAGAAACTGAAAATAGAGCTACCAGTTGATCAGGTATTCCCACACCTGGGGATGCATCCGGAGAAAAGACACAGGCACCCCAGCGTTCACCACAGCACTATTTAGAATAACCAAGACACCAGAGTGGCGAGAATGTCGTGGACTGATGAATGGATAAGGAAGAAGAGAGACAATGGAATCTTAGCCATAAAGAAGAAGAAAAGAAGACCCTTCTCAGCAACATGAATGGACCCAGAGATGATCATACTAAATAAAGCTAACCATCATGTGATGTCACTTACAGGTGGACTCAAAAACTCATCCCATATGAACTAATTTGCAAAAAAAAAATAGAGACTTGGACAAGAAACATGCTTACCAAAGGGGAAAGGTGAGAGGAAAGGATAAATTAGGTGAAAGAAACCTATACGCACATACATATATATATATAATATGATAGTTCATCAACAAAGACCTACTCTATATCACAGGAAATTCTATTCAGCATGCTTTAATAGCTTGTATGGGAACAGAGGCTGAGAAAAATGGCCATGTAGAGATGTATAACTGAATCCCTTTGCTGCACACCTGAAATAAAACATTGTAAATCAACCATACTCCTAGAAAAACCAAAAGTAAGAAACACCAACTCCATGAGAATTCCCTGGTGGTGCAGTGTGGTTAGGACTCCATGTGTCAATGCTGAAGGCCTGGGTTTGATTCCTGGTTGGGGAACTAAGATCCCACAAGCTGCATGATATGGCCAAAAATCCCCCCAAAGGACAGCAAAAACACCCTCGATGGCACGAGGGTAGCACTTTCAGACACTTGGGGTTTGTTGGCTGGGAGCTTGGTAAACGTCATGGAGCAACAATAAGAACATGGGTGGGAGGTTCCCTGGTGGCCCAGTAGCTAGGACTCCGCACTCCCATTGCAGGGGACCGAGGTTCAATCACTGGTCAAGGAATTAGATCCCACATGCTGCAATAAAGATCAAAGATCTTGTGAGCCCCAGCGCAGCTAACAAATTTCTATATATAAAGAGCATGGGTGTAGCATTAACAGGACCAGTGGGTATGCATGATACAGATGGGATTCCTGGGCCAGGTAATGAGTCAAGCCGTATCAGAGTTTTGAATTAAGAATTTTTTTTAAAGAAACGTAATTGAAACCCAAGTAGAGGCAGAGACTTCTCATTGGATTTGGGGTGAGTATCCGGACTCACCAGCTCACCACCTCCATGTCCCTGCACTATTTTGGAACCAGAAGAATCCTTGAAACACCCCAGGGAAGCCCAGCCCAGGTATTCTCAGAGGTCCCAAGAGTCCTGCAGTTCTAACAGAACAAACGCATCGAAACCTCCTCATCTCCCACGTGAGGAGTCCTGACTCAAGCATCATGCCCAAGGGGCAGTGTCAGATCCTGAAAGTGGGTACTTCCCTCAGAAGCCCTGGATCTGGTGCACGGGGCAGTGTGTTTCATCGTAGCAAAGCCCTGTAAACAGCCTAGATGTCCATCCAGAGGGCATCGGCTAAGTAGCCACTGCTGTGGCCACGTGCTGGAACATGGTGATGGAGGAGAAAGTGAATAGCTCAGGCCCCAGGTCCCCATCCAGGGAAATTTGAAGAATGACTGACATCTGTGGAAAGAGGATGCCATACAGCTAAGTACACGTACATACTCTGCTGGCTCCAGCTACTTACGCCATTCTGCACTATTTTTCCTGGCAATGTAGCCAGCTCTCTGTCTCACCAAACTGATAACTGGCTACTTCTGGAAGAGGGAGAAGGAAATGGGGAGGGGGAAGATTTCAAAGGGGACTTTAGCTTTGTCTCAAATATTCTGCTAAAAACAAAAGAGATGTATGTATCATTTGTGGAATGAAAACATCATAAAGGTAAGAAACAGAAATGGGCAAAGCAGAAAATGAAGTCCAGAGAGCAGCTCTGTTGTGGGATGCTCACAGTGAAAATAGCCCTGCTGCTCTCCCAGCCCACAGGCACCCAACATGCAGGGCTGGAGGCGGCCCTGGCTGCGGGGGGAATTCTTGCCTTTCTGCAGGAATCCTGAGCACCTGTCAGGCTCCTGACCGGGGGATCCTGACTCGCTGTGTGACTGTGGGTGACTTGGCTCCACATGCTCACACGGGGGAGTTGGAGTGAACATCAGCCTAGCACCTGTGAAATTCATAACATGAATCTAACCAAGAAGAAACAGCTGCACATCCATGTTGAAGGACATTTTTGCAAAATAACTGGACTGAACTCTCAAAATGGTTGAGGTCATGGAAGGTCAAGAAAGGCTGAGAAACGGTTCAGGAGATTAAAGGATACCAAAGATACTAAAGAGCCCTGGCAAATCAACCATCATTTATAATCCAGGAGAGTTCCTAGACTAGGAAAGAGTTACTTGTAAAGAACACCATACTAACAGCTGGCAAAATGTGAATGTTTCCTGTGTGGATTGGATAATACTATTTACTTTATTATACTGTTATATAAGAGTATATCGTTGCTCTTAAGTAGTACATGCTGAAATATTGATGGGTAAAAGGGAAGAAATAAAGCTGAATTTTGACCCCTGCGCTTTCTCTAATGGGTCAAACTTATCTGGCACAGTTCAGAACATGTCCACCAGGGGACACTGTCGCCCCACCCTCTGACAAACCAGAGTTGGCTTGAACCTCCTCTGGGAAGACTGGGCTGGGGATCAATGGTGGTGAGGTAATGAGACTATAAATAGTTCAATGACAGGATTAATTAAAAACTTTCTCACTCTGTCAGGGAGGCCTTCTGCTCGTCAAGTGCTATCTCTTTTAATCCTTGCCACAACCGTCTGAGGTAGGTATTATCCTTACTCCCACTATGTAAATGAGGAGTCTGAGATTCGGAGAGGTCGAATAATTCTGGGAGTCCTTGGTCTGTGAGATTCCACTGCCTTCAGCCCCCTGAGTGGTCCTGCCTCCTGTCATGAGTCAGCGTGGGGAGAACTCACTGAGCCTGCCCCTGCCCGTCTGTAGGCTGAGCACTTAGAAGTGTGTGTGTGTGTCCCCACCCGTGAGTATAAAGCAGACACAACACTGCCTACTGTGAGATCTAAGTCCAGTTCTAAACAGCAACCCCCCCACCCCCACCTTTCCAAGGGAACGACTACCACCAGTTTCTCTGGGTCTTCCCAGAGATTATTTTTCAGATATGCCAGCTCAGTACATACACATCCTCTGCTGACCTGCCCTGCTCACGCATGTTCCGCACTGTGCTTCTTCCCTGGTACTGGGCACTGTGTGGCAGGTACTTGCTGCTTCTACAGCAGTGGATGGAGATTCTGTGGTGGAGGCACTGAGGGGGCTCCACTATCAAACCTGTGGAGGAGGAGGGAGGGAGGGATAAGCTGGAGCCTAAGCTCTCTAGGAGCTGTTCCCGTTCCAGGGAGCTGTCCCTTGGGAAGGGAGGAGGCTGTGTAGCATAGTTGCTGAAATATGCACAGATAGCAGGCCTGATTTCAAATAGGTCCACATTGGTTTTGTGACCTTAGGCAAGTACCTTATGTCCCTGAGGCTGTCTTATTGGTAAAATGGGAACAGTGATGGGTGGCAGGTGCCAGGGCTGCTGTGAGGAGTAAGGCCTGCTCCACACTGAGTGCTCGGTAAACCCTGGTCCAGTTCTAGGCACCCGACTTTGGCGGCTCCCATGCCTTGGCCTGGGGCTGGCGCTGCCACCTTTGTCCTGAGGCTGAGGAGGATGGGGCTGAAGAGCCAAGAGGAACGCCCAAGGGGGAAACTCATCACGTGTGATCTCTCTGGGAACCCTGAAATCAAATCGGTTAGGTGATCTAGGACACTGAGAATGACCCCTCAAAATATACATCCCCTCAACTACCAACTTCACACAAATGCAAAGGATCATAAAAGAATACTATGAACTGCATGTCAACAAATAGCTTAGATGAAATGAGCAAATTCCTAGGAATACCCAAGCTACCAAAACTGACTCAAGAAGAAAGAGAAAATCTGAATAGAACTGCAGGTCTAGAGATTGGACTTCCCTGGAGGTCCAGTGGTTAAGAATCCCCCTGGCAATGCAGGGGACACGGGTTCAATCCCTGATCCAGGAAGATTCCACAAGCCGCAGGACAGCTAAGCTCATGCACCACAACGAATAAGCCCATGTGCCCTGGAGCCCATGCTCTGCAGCCAGAGAAGCCACTGCAGTGAGAAGCCTGCAACGAGCTTCTGAAAAACTGCAACATCCACTTACGATAAAAATTCTCCAGAAAGTGGGCGTTAGGGAGCCTACCTAAACACGATAAAGGACATCTACAAAAAATGCACAGCTAACATCATTCTCAATGGTGAAAAGTCGAACATTTCCTCTAAGATCAGGAACAAGACAAGGATGTTTTGCCACTCATACAACATAGTTTTGGAAGTCCTAGCCACAGCAGTCAGAGAAGAAAAATAAAGAATTCAAACTGTAAAAAATAAAACTGTCCCTGTTTGCAGATGACATGATACTATATGTAGAAAATCCTAAAGATACTACCAGAAAAGAGTATCAATAAAGTCAGTAAAGTTGCAGGATACAAAACTAATACAGAAATCTCTTACATTCCTATACACTAATGATGAAAGAACAGAGGGAGACATTAAGGAAACAATTTTGTTAACCATCACATCAAAAAATAAAATAATGCCATTTGCAGGAACATAAAAGGACTGAGAGATTCTCATACTAAGTGATGCAAGTCAAAGGAAGACAAGTATATGGTATCGCGTATATGTGGAATCTAAAAAGATGGTACAGATGAACTTATTTACAAAACAAAAATAGTCACAGATGTAGAAAATGAGCCTATGGTCACCAAAGGATGAAGGAGGTCGGCAGAGAGTGAAATTAGGAGATGTGTAGGGAGATCAACAAATACACAATACAACATATATAAAACATAATAAGGACCTACTGTACAGCACAGGGAACTCAACTCAATATTCTGTCTTAATCTATATAAGAAAAGAATCTAAGAGTGGATATACATAATGCATATGAATAATTCACTTTGCTGTATGCCAGAACTTAACAAGATATTATCAACTAACTTCAATAAAAATTAAAAATATAAAATATTTCAGGATTTATAAAGTGAAAGGACTGTACCCTGAAGCCTCTAAAAACATTGCTTAAATTAAAAGGACCTAAATAAATAGAAAACAACACATGTTTAAAGATTAGTATGCTTAATATTGGCCTTCCCTGGTAGCTCAGTTGGTAAAGAATCCACCTGTAATGCAGGAGACCCCAGTTCAATTCCTGGATTGGGAGATCCACTGGAGAAGGGATAGGCTACCCACTCCAGTATTCTTGGGCTTCCCTTGTGGCTTAGCTGGTAAAGAATCCGTCTGCAATGCGGGAGACCTGGGTTTGATCCCTGCATTCGGAAGAACTCCTGGAGAAGGGAAAGACTACCCATTCCAATATTCTGGCCTGGAGAATTCCATGGACTGTATAGCCCACGGGGTCACAAAGAGTCAGACACAACTGAGCGACTTTCACACACTCACTCATACTTAATATTGTTCAGATAATAGTATTTTCCAGAATAACATATAGATTAAATTCAATCCCTGTTAAATCTAAGAGTTTCTTTATTTTCCAGTTTGTATTTAATTTTTAAAAACATTTTGTGTTGGAGTATACTTTATTAACAATGTTGTGATAGATTCAGGCGGACAGCAAAGGGACTCAGCCATACATATCTATGTATCCATTGTCCCCCAAACTCCCCTCCCATCCAGGCTGCCAGATAATATTGAGCAGAGTTCCATGTGCTATATTGTAGGTTTTTATTGGTTATCCAGTTTTAATTATAGCAGTGTGTACATGTACATCCCAAACTCCATAACTATCCCTTCCCCCCATCCTTACCCTCCTCCCCAGCAAAAAACAAGTACCTTCACTAAGTCTGTGAGTCTGTTTCTGTTTTGTAAGTTCATTTGTATCATTTCCTTTTAGATTCCACATATATGGTATGTCTACAACATTTCTCCTTCTCTGCCTTACTTCACTCGGTATGACTATCTCTAGGTTCATCCATGTTGCTGCAAATGAACAGCAATAATTTGCTGCTGCAAATTATTCCATTTTTTAAAAAAGACTTTGAGTAGTACTCCATTACATAATATACCACATCTTCTTTATCCATTCCACTGCTAATGGACATTTAGGTGAACTCCATGTCTTAGCTGTTGGAAACAATGCTGCAGTGAATATTGGGGTGAATAGATCATTTTGGATCATGTTTTTCTCTGGATATATGTGTAGGAGTGAGACTGCTGGATCATATGACAGCTCTATTTTTAGTTTTTCAAAGAACCTCCATACTGTTCTCCATAGTTCAGAGTTACTTTATCTTTTTATTTTAAAAATGGGGGGAAATCCTAATATTCTTTGGAATTCCAAGGGACACCAAAGAGCCCCAAATCTTGCAAAACAGTGGTAATGCATTAGAATAGACTTACAGACCATGGGACAGATATGAGAATCCACAAACAAGACCTCACTTCTGTTTTCACTTGATTTCTGATGTACTAAAACTGGTCCCTGGGCCAAGAACATTTCCAACAAATGACATTGCAAAACCTGGACCTCACGGGCAAAATCTTGAGGGTGGACCTGACCTCATACCATCCACAAAAGTTAACACAGGATGAGTCACAGCCTAAATTTTGGAGCTAACCTATAGATAAGTAGAAAAACATCCGTGAACATCTCCATGACCTGGGCTTGTTCATAGTTCATTAAATATGATACCAAAGGCACAGGAAACAATCAAAAATAGATACACTTGCTTTCAAAAAAAATGCAAAACTTCCATGTGTCACAGGACATTGTCAAGAGAGTGAAAAGACAACCAAGAGAATGGCAGAAAATGTTTGCAACCCACAGGCTGCCTATGGGATTAATATCCAGAGTATACAGAAGATGTCGACAGCACGATTTAAAAATGTGAGACAGCAAGAGACGCAGAGATAAAGAACAGACTTTTGGACTCTGTGGGAGAAGGTGAGGGTGGGATGATTTGAGAGAATAGCATTGAAACATGTATATTACCATAGGTGAACTAGATTGCCAGTCCAGGTTCGATGCATGAGACAGGGCACGTGCACTGGGACAACCCTGAGGGATGGCATGGAGGTGGGAGGGGGGTACACCCATGGCTGATTCGTGTCGATGTATGGTGAAACCCACTACAATATTGTAATTAGCCTCCAATTAAATAAAATTTTATAAAAAAGAACATTTAAAAAATGAGCCAAAACCTAAACATTTCTCAAAAAAGATGTACAAATGGCCAAGAGCACATAAAATATGCAGGATATAACTGATTATTAAAGAAATGGAAATCAAAACTATGAGATACAACCTCACACAGGTCAGAATGGCCATCATCAAAAAATCTACAAACAATTAATGCTGGAGAGGATGTAGAGAAAAGAGAACTCTCCTACACTATTTGTGGGAATGTAAAATGGGTACAAGTGTGATGAAGAAGAATATACAGATTTCTTAAAAAACCATATATAGAACTACCATATGAGCCAACAGTCCCACTCCAGGGCATATATGCAGAGAAAACCATTATTTGAAAATATACGTGCACCCCAGGGTTCACTGCAGCACTATTTACAATAGCCAAGACATGGAAGCAACCTAAGTTTCTATAGACAGACAAACGGGTAAAGACGAAGGGGTACATATATGCAATGGAGTATTACTCAGCCCTGAAAATGAGCGAAATACTACCATTTGCAGCAACGAGGATGGACCAGGAGATTCTCATAGTCACTGACGTAAGTCAGACAAAAAATGATATCATATGATACCACTCATATGCAAAAGCTAAAAAGTTGATATAAATGAACTTACTTATAAAGTAGAAATAGAGTTACAGATATGGAAAATAAACCTACAGTTACCAGAGAGGAAAGGGAGGGGTGACCAGGAAGGATAAATTAGAAGACAGGGATCAAAATATACACACTACTCTATGTATAATCGATAACCAGTAAGACCTACTATAGCACAGGGAACTCTATTCAGTATTCTGCATTAATCCCTACGTGAAAAGATCTAAAGCAGAGTGGCTATACGACATGTCGAACTGATTCACTTTTCTGTATGCCTGAAACTGATGACCATTGTACACCAACTATACTCCAATAAAAATTTATAAATAACATAACATTTCAGAATTCAGTTAAGGAAGTGAAAGGCTTCTACGCTGAAAACTCTAAAACATTGCCTAAGGAGGACCTAAATAATTGGAATACAGTCCAAGTTTAAATATTAGAACGCTTCAAATAACAATACTAGTCAGCCCAATATACAGATTCATTTCACTCCTATTCAATCTGAGAGCTCTCCCTCCTCAAATTGGGGGAAAAAATCCTAATATTCATATGGAATTCCAAAGGACATGGAAGAGCCAAATTTATCTTGCAAAAGTGTGTTACTGCATTCGAATAGACATACAGACCATGGAATAGACCTGGGACACAGAAACAAACCCTCAGCCTAAGCTAAGAACACTGACGAAACACGAACACACATCATCATGATCTTGGCTTGGGTTTTGGGTCCTAAAATATGACACCAAAGGCATAGGAAACAATGAAAATTAGATTCACTGGTCCTCAGAAAAATGAAAAGCTTCTATTAGTTGTGGAACATTATCATGAGAATGAAAGGAAAACTAGAAAATGGTAGAAAATGTTTGCAAACCATAGGCCTGTTATGGGTTTAAGATCCAGAATATATAGAGGATGCCAAGAACACAATCAATAGTGATCCAAAAATCTGAACAGACATTGCTCCTAACAAGACATACAAATGGCCAACAGCACGTGAAAAGATGCTCAACACCACCAATTATTAGAGAAAATTAGAACTACACTGAGATATCATATAGGTCAGAATGGCCATCATCATAAAATTTACAGGGTCTGAAGTGACCTCTAAAAATGGAGCACAATACACTTGTTCCAGAAAGCCTCACAAATCATGCAGATCAAGAGGTTCAAATCTTCGTGTTCACTTTAAGAACACTCGAGAAACCGCCCAGACCATTAAGTGTATGCATATCTGAAAAGCCACCAAGCATCTGAAGGATGTCACAGTAAACAAGCGATGTGTGCCATTCCATCATGCCAGCGTGGAGCTGGTCGGTGTCCACAGGCCAAACAGTGGGGCTGGACGCAGGGTCAGTGGCCTGAGAAAAGTGCTGAGTTTTACTGCACATGCTCAGAAACGCAGAGTGCTGAACTTAAGGGCTTAGATGTAGGTTCTCTGGTCATTGAGCACATTCAGGTGAACAAAGCCCCCAGGAGGCGGTGCAGGACTTACAGACTCATGGTCAGATCCACCCACATGTGAACGCTCCCTGCCACACTGAGAAGGTGCTAACTGGAGAAGTACATTGCTCCTAAACCAGAAGAGGAGGTTGTACAGAAGAAAAAGATACCCCAGAAGAAACTGAAGAAATAAAAATTGATGGCCCAGGAATAAATGCAGCAAAAAATAAATGCATATAAAAGTAAAAACTACGAATAAATGTTGGAGAGGGTAATGAGGAAAGGGAACTCTCCTACACTAATGCTGGGAATGTAGGTAAGCACAACCATGATGGAGAAGAATATACAGTTTCCTTAAAAAACAATATACAGAACTATTAATACCATAAGACCCAGCAATCCCACACCAGGGCATATATCCAGAGAAAATGGTTATTCAAAAAGATAGATGCACCCCAGGGTTCACTGCAGCACTGTTTACAATAGCCAAGACATGGAACCACTCTGTCAATCAGCAGACAAATGAGTGCAGAAGAAGTGGTACATGTACACAATGGAGTATTGCTCAGTCATAAAAATGAACAAAATACTGGTATTTGCAGAAACATGGGTGGACGCAGAGATTCTCACAGCCAGTGATGTAAGTCAGACAGAAAATGACAAATATCGTATGATATCACTTATACGCAAAATCTGAAATGTTGCCATAAATGCAGTTATCAATAAAACAGAAATAGAAACACAGATATAGAAAACACACCTATGGTTACCAGAGGGGAAAGTGAGGGGTGGCCAGAAGGGATAAATTAGGAGACTGGGATCAACATACACGTATTATTCTATATAAAGTAGATAACTAATAACGACCTACTCTACAGCACAGGGAACTCTATTCAGTATTCTGCACTAACCCCTGTGTGAAAAGAGTCTAAAAGACAGTGGATATACGAATATATTTAACTGACTGACTTTGCTGTATGCCTAAAGCTGATATAACACTGAACACCAATGATACTACAATAAAAATTTAAACATAATATAAAATATTTCAGAATTCAATCCAGGAGGTGAAATGGTTCTACCCTGAAAACTCTAAAACACTGCTTAAAGAAAACTTAAATAATTGGAAAACAACTCATGTTTAAATATTAGAATGCTTAGTAATGTTCAAATAACAATACTATTCAGTAAAAATAGATACTCATTTCATTCCTATTAAATCTCAGAGTTTATTTTTTTCTGAATTGGGAAAAATAATATTCATATGGAATTTCAAGGACACCAAAGAGTCAAAATAGTCTTCCAGATGTGTGTTACTGCATTGGGAGAGACATACAGACCATGTAATAGACTTGAGAACCAAGAAACAAACCCTCTCTTCAATTTTTACTTGATTTCTGATAGAAGTGCTAAGACTGGTCACTGGGCAAAGAACACATTCAAAAAACAGCACTGCAAAACCCTGACCTCACGTGCAGAATCTTGAGGGTGGACCTGACCTGATACCATACACAGAAGGTAATGCAAAATGAATCAAGGGCTAAATTTTGGAGCTAAGCTATAGAACAGGGCAGGGCAAAGGAGCAGGCAAAGGCTAATAGAGTTTTACCAAGAGAATGCACTGGTCATAGCAAATACCATCTTCCAACAACACAGAGATGACTCTACACATGGACATCACCAGATGGTCAATACCAAAATCAGATTGATTTTATTCTTTGCAGCCTAAGACAGAGAATCTCTATACAATCAGCAAAAACAAGACTGGAAGCTGACTGTGCTCAGATCATGAACTCCTTATCGCAAAACTCAGACTTAAAGAAAGTAGGGAAAACCACTAGACCATTCAGGTATGACCTAAATCAAATCCCTTAGAATTATCCAGTAGAAGTAACAAATAGATTCAAGGGATTAGATCTCATCGAGTGCTTGAAGAACAACAAGCTGTGGAAAATTCTTAAAGAGATGGGAATACCAGACTACCTTACCTGCCTCCTGAGAAATCTGTATGCAAGTCAAGAAGCAACAGTTAGAACTGTTGCTGGAACAGACTCGTTCCAAATTGGGAAGGGAGTATGTCAAGGCTGTATATTGTCACCTTGCTTATTTAACTTATATGCAGAGTACATCATGCAAAATGCTGGACTCTATGAAGCACAAGCTGGAATCAAGATTGCAGGGAGAAGTATCAATAACCTCAGATATGTAGATGATACCACCCTTTTGGCAGAAAGCAAAGAGGAACTAAAGAGCCTCTTGATGAAAGTAAAAGAGGAGAGTGAAAAAGCTGGCTTAAAACTCAACATTGAAAAAACTAAGATCATGACATCCGGTCCCATCACTTCAAGGCAAATAGGTAAACAATGGAAACAGTGACAGACTTTTTTTCCTTGGGCTCCAAAATCACTGCAGATGGTGACTACAGCCATGAAATTAAAAGACATTTGTTTCTTGAAGAAAAGCCATGACCAACATAGACAGCATATTAAAAAAGAGACATTACTTTGCCCACAAAGGTCCATTTAGTCAAAGCTATAGTTTTTCCAGTAGTCATGTATGAATGTGAGAGTTAGACCATAAAGAAAGCTGAGCACTGAAGAAGTGATGCTTTTGAACTGTGGTGTTGGAGAAGACTCCTGAGAGTCCCTTGGACTGCAAGGAGATCAAACCAGTCAATTCTAAAGGAAATCAGTCCTGAATATACGTTGGAAGGACTGATGCTGAAGCTCCAATACTTTGGCCACCTGATGCAAAGAACTGACTCATTGGAAAAGACACTGATGCTGTGGAAGATTGAAGGCTGGAGGAAAAGGGAACGACAGGGGAGATGGTTGGATGACAACACCAACTTGATGGACATGAGTTTGAGTAAGCTCCAGGAGTTGGTGATGGACAGGGAAGCCTGGCATGCTGCAGTCCATGGGGTCACAAATAGTCGGACATGACTGAGGGACTGAACTGAATTGAACTGGTTTGGTGGTTCTGAATTCTCTTAACTTTTGCTTGGGTTGTGGATCCAAAAGTATGACACCAAAGGCATAGAAAACAATGAAAATTAGATACACTGCTCCTCAAAAACTTCATGTGTCAAAGGATGTTCACACAAGAGTGAGAGGACAACTGAGAGAATGGCAGAAATGTTCACAAACCATAGGCTATTGGTTAAGATTCAGAATATATAAAGGATACCAGCAACACAATTCAAAGGTGGTCCAAAAACCTGAGCAGACATTTCTCCTAAGAAGACATACAAATGGCCAACAGCACGTGAAAGATGGTCAGCATCACTCATTATCAGAGAAACAGAACTTAGAACCTCAGTGAGATATCACATCACAAGTCAGAATGATCATCCTCAAAAAATCTACAAACAACAAATGCACGATAGTGTGCGGAGAAAAGGGAACTCTCCTACACTGCTGGTGGGAACGTACATGGGTACAACCGTGATGGAGAAGAATATTGAGGTTCCTTAAAAAACTGTATACAGAACTACCATGTGATCCAGTAATCCCACTCAAGTGTGTATATTCAGAGAAAACCATTATTTGAAAAGATACACGCAGCCCCACGGCTCACTGCAACACTACTCACAAGAGCCAGAACGTGGACATTTCTGCCGACAGACAAGTGGAGAAGAAGCAACACTCAACAGGAAAACTTGTAATCACGCTTTAAAATCAAGACACAGAACAGAATTACCTTGGAATATTTTGAAAAATGCAAATGCTCAGGTAAAGCTATTTTTCTCCAAGGCTTCTGGCAGCCATGTTGAAAGGCTTCTGGACCACATGCTGGTCATTCACCTTTATCTAGTCTGTTTCGCTTTTTCTATTTCATGTTCAGTGCTCCCACTTCATTTATGTTTTCCAATTTCTCTGTCTCTTTTTGTGTTGTTGTTCTTTCTCAAGCACTTATCAAGTGTAGTAGTAAAGCTTTTGTATACAAATACATATACAGTATGTATAATAAAATGGATATATATCTTTAAAAATAAAAATTCATGAATTTTTGCCTAGCTAAAATTTTTTTTGACATTTTGATTATACTTGTTTGACTCAGCATGACTAGAATGCTAGATTTTAATTTATATTCACTCAGAACTTTTATATAATTCCACGTATTTTGGCATCTAGTATTAGTGCTAAAAATTTCTTAGTGATTTAAAAAAATTTGAATGAGACTTGAAACTTCTAATCCAATTTTAGAATATAAAGATATATGATGTTAAAAAAATAGGAAATAAGTGATACAGTATTATTAACTAAAGTACAGATTTTGTTCAAATATTACAAAGTTTTATGCCAGTGTCCATTATATGTTTTAATCCTTATCAAGATTCCAAATTGTATTTAGCTGTGCCTTCAGCTGGATGCCACAAATTCTGATAAATTCTCTTTTCATTTTTGTTTTATTACAAATATTTTCTCATTTTTCTTGTTTTGGCTTCTTAGATACAGGCATTATTCAAGAGTGGACATTTAATTTCTAAATACATGGGATTTTGTTTAAAGTATCTTTAATATTAATTCTCATTTCGATACTAATTTCTCATTTTAATGATTTCTTCTCTGCCATTACCCTCTGTTTTTCTCACTCTAACTTTATTGAGGCTTTGGATGGCTAAGTCAAAGATCTCTCTTGATAAATGTCATGTTTTATATGAAAATATGTGGGTTGCTTTCAAATATCTTTTGATATTCATTTCCAACACAATTCTACAGTGATAAGAGAACATGCTCTCTACGAGTTCAATACCTTTAAGACCATGAGATTTTTGCACCTTGTGCTTTGTCCCTGGATACGGTTGGTTTCTGATAGACATGCTAAGACTGGTCACTGGACGAAGAACTGATCCAACAAATGGCACTGCAGAACCCTGACCTCATGTGCAGAATCTTGAGGGTGGACCTGACCTCATACCGTACCCAGAAGGTAATGCAAGATGAATCAAGACCTAATATTTGCAGCTAAGCTATAGAACAGTAGAAGGAAAAACAACTGCACATCTCCATGACCTTGGATTTGGTGATGGTGCCTTAAGTGTCCGACCAGAGGCACAGCATACAACAACAACAGCAAAACATAGATACAGTGGCCTTCAAGGAAAAGATGAACACTTTCCATGCATCACAGGACATTCTCACGAGGGTGAAAAGGCAACCTAGAGAAGGACCAAAAATGTCTGCAAACCATAAACCTGCATGGATTTACTCTGCAGAATATGTAAAAGACACTAACAACAATGTAATTCGGAAATGGACCAAAAACCCAAACAGACATTCCTCAAAGGAGACATACAAATGGTCAAACAAACATGAAAAACTGCTGAACACCACTAATTATTAGAGAAATGGAAATTAAAACTACCGTGAGATACTACCACACAAGGGTCAGAATGGCCGTCATCAAAAAATCTGCAAACAATGACTGCTAGAGAAGATGCAGACAAAGTGGAGCCCCCCTACACTGCTGGAGGGAGTGTAAATGGGTACGCCATTTATGGAGAACAGTATGGAGTTTCCTTAAAAAGCTCTGTATAGGATTACCATATAATTCAGCAATCTTTCTACTAGGCATACATCTGGGGGGAAAAGTCAGGATTTGAAAAAAATACTTTCATTGAAGGGTTCACTGCAGCATTGTTTACAATAGCCAACATGAAAACCATCTATATGTCCATTGACAGAGGAATGGATAAAGAGAAAGTGGTGCATCTATGCAGTGGAATATTTCTCAACCATTAAACAGAATGTAATAATGCCATTTGCAGCAACATGGATGGACCTAGAGATTTGCATCCTGAGTGATGGAAGTCACACTGAGGAGAGATATTGTATGACATCCCTGGTACGCAGAATCTAAAAAGAAAGGATACAAGCGAATTTATTTACAACACAGAAGCAGACTCACAGACTTATGGAACGAGCTTATGGCTGCTTAGGGGAGAAAAACAGGGAAAGGGATAATTAGGGAGTTTGGGATCGACATGTACACACTGCTATATTTAAAATGGATAACCAGCGAAGTCCTACTGTGTAGTATGGGGAATTCTGCAGGAAGGGAGTTTGGGAGAGGATGGATACATGTATATTATGTATGGCTAAGTCCCTTTGCTGTCCACCTGAAACTATCACAACATTGTTAATCGGCTATACTCCAGTATAATATAAAAAGTATATTAAAGTATAATATAAAAACTAAAAACAAAAAATAAATTAGATACTACCATTTGCAGGAACATGGATGGACCTAGAATTTCTTATACAAAGGAACATTAAGTCAGATAGAAAAGAGAAATATCATTTGATATCTTTTACATGCAGAATCTAAAGAGATGATACAAATGAACTTATTTACAAAAGAGAGAGAGAGGCATTTATATAGAAAACAAACCTATGGCTATAAAGGGGAAAGTGAGAGGGTGGCAAGGAGGAATAAATTAGAAGATTGGGATCAACATATATGGACTACTGTATATGTATTAGTAAGGTTCTACCATATGGCACAGGGAACTCTACTCAATTTTCTGTACTAACCTACATGAGAAAAGAATTTAAACAAAGTAGATATATGTATAACTGGTTTACTTACAGTGCTTATTCACTTATTCACTTCAGGTGCTGTACACCTGAAACTGATACAACGTTGTTCATCAACTGTACTCCAATAAAAGTTTAAAAATAATAAAAAGTATTTCAGATTCCGAACAAGGAGGCGAAAGACTTCTACCCTGAAGACTTTAAAACACTGCTTAAATTAAAGAGGACCTAAATAAACGGAATACGGTCCATGTCTGAAGATTAGAACACTTAACAGTGTCCAAAATAGCAATACTCTCCAAAACAAATACAGATTTAATTTGATCCCTATTTAGCTCAGAGTTTCTTTTTTTTCCTGTTGTTTCTCAAATTGGGAATAAATTCTAATATTCATATGAAACTCCAAGGGACACCGAAGAGCCAAAATTACCTTGCAAAAGTATGTTACTGCATTCCCATAGACATACAAACCATGGAATAGACTTGGAACCCAGAAACAAACCCTCAGATTAAGCTGAAAATCATAGATGAAAACATAGACACACATCTCCATGACATCGGCTTGGGTTATGGGTCCCAAAACATGACTCCAAAGGCATAGAAAACAATGAAAACTAGATACACTGGTCCTCAAAAGAATTAAAACTTCCGTGCATCACAGGACATTATCAGGAGAGTGAAAGGACAACCTAGAGAGAGGCAGAAACTGCAAACCATAGGCCTGCTGTGGGTTTAAAATCCAGAATATGTAAAGGATGCCAACAAAGCTATTCAAATGTAGTCCAAAAATCTGAACAGACATTTCTCCTAAAAAGACATAAAAGTGGCCAAAGGCACAATGAGAGATGCTCAGCACCACTAATTATTAGAGAAATGTAAACTAGAACAGATGTTCAAGCTGGTTTTAGAAAAGGCAGAGGAACCAGAGATCAAATTGCCAACATCCACTGGATCATGGAAAAAGCAAGAGAGTGCCAGAAAAACATCTATTTCTGCTTTACTGACTATGCCAAAGCCTTTGACTGTGTGGATCACAATAAACTGTGGAGAATTCTTCAAGAGATGGGAATACCAGACCACCTGACCTGCCTCTTGAGAAATCTGTATGCAGGTCAGGAAGCAACAGTTAGAACTGGACATGGAACAACAGACTGGTTCCAAATAGGAAAAGGGTATGTCAAGGCTGTATATTGGCACCCTGCTTATTTAACTTATATGCAGAGTACATCATGAGAAATGCTGGGCTGGAAGAAGCACAAGCTGGAATCAAGATTGCTGGGAGAAATATCAATAACCTCAGATATGCAGATGACAGCACCCTTACGGCAGAAAGTGAAGAGGAACTGAAAAGCCCAGGTAATACTATTTTTTCCTGAAGCTTCAGATGTGTTTCTAATGAGCAGCCACGTTTAAAAACAACTGGACTATATGATGATCTTTTACGTTTAACTAATTCATTTCACTTTTTCTATTTCATATTCAGGACTCCCATTTCATTTAGTTTGTTTTCCAATTTGTCTATTTTTGTTGTTGCTGTTCTTTCTTGAGCCTTTATTAAGTGTAGCAGAAAAGCATTTGTATACATATGTATAGTATGTATAATATTTGAAAATTTATGAATTTTTTCCTAATTAAAAATTTATGACATTTTGATTCTACTTGTCTGATGTAGTATGACTAGAATGTTAGATTTCTAATTTATATGCACTCAAAACTTTAATATAGTTGCATGCATTTTGGCATCTAGTATTACTGCTAAAAGTCTAGAAAATTTATTATCTTAGTAACTCAAAATAAATTTGAATGAGGCTTGAAACTTCTAATCCAATTTGAGAATATAAAGAAATATTATGTTGTTAAAAAAAAACACCATGAAATTAACAAGTGATACAGGATTATTAACTAAAAAGTACTGATTTTGTTCAAATTTCACAAAATTTTATGCCAGTGTCCATTATTTGTTTTCATACCTCACTCAAGACTCCACATTGTATTTAATTACACTGAACAGCTTCAGTTGCATGCAACAAACTCTGACAAATTCTCTTTTCATTTTTACTCTATTACAAATATTTTCTAATTTTCCTTGTTATGACCTCTTAGGTATACCCATCACTTAAAAATGGACATCTAATTTCTAAATACATGGGATTTTGTTTAAAGCATCTTAATATTAATTTCTTATTTTGATATTAATTTCTCACTTAAATGCTTTCTTCCCTGCAATCAGCCTCTGTATGATTTTTTCTGGCTAACTTTGTTGAAGCTTTCAATGGTTAAGTCAAAGATCTTTCTTGGTAAATGTCATGTTTTGCACTTGAAAATATGTGTGGGTTATTTTCAAATATCTTTTGATACTGATTTCTAATGTAATTCTACAGTGATAAGACAATAGACTGTATGATTTCAGTACTTTTAGACCATGTAATTTTTGCACCTTGTTTTATGTCCCTGGATATGTTCCAGTGTCTCCTAGTTTACAGTCGATGGGAACTTGAATTTGTCTCCTACTGTTGTGTGAAAATTGTATAAATCCTAATTATGTTGAAATGGTTCATAATTGCTCCCAGGTCTACTATATCTTTCAACTTCTCTGTATATACATTCTATTAATTTTGGAGAGTATGACATTGAAACTGTAACTAAAAAACTTATCTAAGTAAAAAAATTATAATATATAGTGGAACTATATATAACCTTATTCTGAATTTCTAACTCTTTTGTAAATGTGTTATACTTTCATAATTTAAGCACTAAATTACTCAGCCATAAAAATGAGTGAAACACTACCATTGCAGCAACGTGGTTGGACCTAGAGATTCTCATAGCCAGTGATGTGAGACAAAAAATGACAAGTATCATATGACATCGCTTATAAGCAAAATCTAAGGCGTTTATACAAATGAACTTATTTACAGAAAGAATTAGAGTCATAGATATAAAAACAAACCTATAGTTGCCAGAGTGCAAAGTGAGGGCTGGCTGGGAGGGATAATTTAGGAGAAGGGGATCAACATATAAACACTACTCTCTATATAATAGATAACTGGTAAGGACCTACTCTACAGTACAGGAAGCTCTATTCAGTATTCTGCATTAACCCCTATGTGATGAGAATCTAAAACAGAGTGGATATCAGTATATGTCCAACCGATTGCTTTTGCTGTATGCCTGAAACTAATACAACACTGAACACTTACTACACTTCTATAAGAATGTAAAAATAATATAAAATATTTCAGAATTCAATCAAGGAGGTGAAAGGCTTCTACACTGAAAACTTTAAAACACTGCTTAAAGAGGACCTAAATAATTAGAAAACAACCCATGTATAAATATTAGAATGCTGAATAATGTTCAAATGACAATACTATTCAGATCAGTATGGAGCTTTATTTCATTCCTATTTGGTCTCAGAGTTTCTTCTTTTCAGAATTGGGAAAAACATCCTAATATTCATATGGAAATTCAAGGGATGATAAATAGCCAAAACTGCCTTGCAAAATGTGTGTTACTGCATGAGTGTAGACATACAGACCATGGAATGAGAACTGGGAATGAGAACCCAAAAACAAACCCTCTCTTCTATTTTCACTTGATTTCTGATAGAAGTGCTAAGCCTAGGCACTGGTCAAAGAACGGATCCTACAAATCGTACTGCAGAACCTGGACCTCATGCTCTGAACCTTGAGGGTGGACTTGACCTCATACAATAAACAGAAGGTAATGCAGGATATCAAGGCCTAAATTTTGGAGCTAAGCTATAGAACTGCAGAAGAAAAAACAGCTGCACATCTCCATGACCTTGGATTTAGAGATGGTGCCTTAAATATCAGACCAGAGGCACAGAAAACAACGAAAAATAGACACACTGGCCTTCAAAAAAAAGAAAAACTTCCATGCGTCACTACAACAGAATCTTAGCCACTAAAAAGAATGAAATAATGCAATTTGCAGCAACACAGATGGACCTAGAGATTTTCATATTGAGCAAAGGAAGTCAAACAGAGAGGGAGAAATATTGGATGGCATCCTCTGGATACAGAATCTAAAATGAAAGGATATGAGAGTATGATATTGAAACTCCAACCAAAAATCTTAATTTATCTAGGTAAAAAAATTATACTATATAGTGGCTTTATATAGAACCTTGTTCTGTATTTTCCAAGTCTCTTGTGCATGTATTATCATACTTTCATAATTTAAACAATAAAAATTTTTTAAAAAGAAAAAGTGATACATACATACAATGGAGTATTACTCAGCCATAAGAATGAGTGAAATATTACCATTGCAACAACATGGTTGGACCTAGAGATTCTCATAGCCAGTGATGTAAGTCAGACAAAAAAATGACAAATATCATATGATAACGTTTATAGGCAAAATCTAAAAAGTTGGTACAAATGAACTTCTTTACAAAAAGAATTAGAGTCATAGATATACAAACAAACCTATAGTTACCAGAGCAGAAAGTGAGGGGAGGCTGGGAGGGATAAACTAGGAGACAGGGATCAACATATACCTGCTACTCTATATATAATAGATAATAAGAACCTACTGTACAGCATAGGGAACTCCATTCAGTATTCTGCATTAACTTCCATGTGAAAAGAATCTAAAACAGAGTAAATACATGTACATGTCTAACTGATTCACTTTGTTGCCTGAAGATGATACAACAGTGAACACCAACTATACTCTAAAAAAATTAAGAATAATATAAAATATTTCAAAATTCAGTCAAGGAGGTGAAAGGTTTCTACCCTCAAAACTCTGAAACATTGCTTAAAGAAGACCTAAGTAATTGGAAAATAAGCCATGTTTAAATTTTAGAATGTTTAGCATTGTTCAAATAAAAAAATATTCAGACCAATATAGAGATTCATCATTCTTGTTAAATCTCATCATTTCTTTTTTTTTTCTGAATTAGGAAAAACATCCTATATTCATATGGAATTCAAGGGATGCTGAAGAGACAAAATTATCTTGCAAATGTGTGTTCCTGCAGTAACAGAGACATACAGATCATGGAATAGACCTGAGAACCCAGCAACAAATTCTCACTTCTATTTTCACTTGACTGCTCATAGAAGTGCTAAGACTGGTCACTGGGCCCAGAACAGATCCAACAATTGGCACTGCAGAACCCAGACTCCACGTGCCAAACCTTGAGGGTGGACCTGACCTCATACCATACACGGACGTTAACACTAGGCGAAACAAGGCCAAAATTTTGGAGCTAAGCTACAGAACTGTAGAAGGAAAATCAGCTGCACATCTTCATGACCTTAGACTTGATGATGGTGCCTTAAGTATCAGACCAGAAGCACAGAAAATAATGAGAAATAGAGACATTGGCCTTCAAAAACATAGTGAAAAAATTTCCATGCATCACTGAATCTTCTCATGGGATTGAAGATACAACCTAGTGAAGGGCAGAAAATGTTTCCAAATATTAGGCCTGCTATGGTTTTAATATGCAGAATATGTAAACGGACCAGAAACCCAAACAGACATTTCTCAAAGGAAACATACAAATATCCAGCCGCTCATGAAAAGATGTTCAACATCGCTAATTATTAGAAAAGTGGAAATTAAAACTACAATGATATACCACCTCACATGGGTCAGAATGGCCAGCATCAAAAAATCTATAAGCAATAACTGCTGGAGAGGATGCAGAGAAAAGGCGATCCTCCTATACTGCTGGAGGGAATGTAAAATGGGTATACTAAAAACTGAGAACAGTATGAAGATTCCTTTAAAAACTATATATAGAATGGCCATATAATTCAGCAGTTCCATAGCAAGGCATACATCTGGAAATAAAAATTAGCATTTAAAAAAATACATGCACCCCAGGGTTCACTGCTGAAGAGTTTACAATAGCCGAGACATGGAAGCTACCTAAAAGTCCATCAACAGTGGAATGGATAAAGAAAAGTGGTGTATCTATACAATGGGATATTACTCAGCCATTAAAAAGAATGAAATAATGCCATTTGCCACAACACTGATGGACCTAGAGATTTCCATACTGAGTGAAAAAAGTCAGGTAGAGAAGGAGAAATATCGAATGACCTCCCCTGTATGAGTAATCAGAAAAGAAGGGATAGAAGTAAACTTATTTACAAAACAGAAACATTCACAGATGTAGAGAATGAACTTATGGTTGCCGGGGTGAAGTATGGGGAGGACAGACAGGGAGTTTAGGATTGACATGTAGACGCTGCTATGTTTAAAATGGATAGCCAGCAAGGTACAGCACAGGGAACTCTGCTCAATGTGTTGGGGCAGCCTGGAGGGAAGGGGAGTTTGAGGGAGAACAGATACTTGTATACGTGTGGCGGCGTCCCTTTGCTGACCATTGAAACTATCACAACAGTGTTAATTAGCTATACTCCAATAAGCAGTTAAAAGTAAAATAAATAAACGAAATAGAGCCAGGTGCAGCAACATGGATGGACCTAGAGATTCTCATACAGAGGAACATTAGATAGAAAAGAGAAGTATCTTTTGATATCTCTTATAAGTGAAGTCGCTCAGTTGTGTCCAACTCTTAGCAGCCCCGTGGACTGGAGCCTACCAGGCTCCTCCATCCATGGGATTTTCCAGGCAAGATTACTGGAGTGGGTTGCCATTTCCTTCTCCAGGGGATCTTCCTGACCCAAGGTTTGAACCCAGGTCTCCCGCATTGCAGGCAGATGCTTTACCTTCTGAGCCACCAGGGAAGCCCCTATATGCAGAATCTAAAAAGATGATACAAATTAACCTATTTACAAAAGAGAACTAGAGGCACAGGTATACAAAAGAAACCCTTGGTTACTAAAGGGGAAGGTGAGAGGGTGGAGGGTTGGAATAAATTAGGAGACCCGGTCAACATATATACATTAATACACATAATAGATAACAAAAAAGGACCTACCATATAGCACAGGAATTCTACTCAGTTTTCTGTATTAACCTATATGGGAAAAGAATCTAAAACAGAGTGGAAATAAGTATATGCATCACTGATTCACTTATCAGTGCTTATTCACTTATTTACTTGAGATGCTGTACACTTGAAATGGATATAACACTGTTAATCAACTGTAATCTCATACAAATTAAAAAATAATGTAAAATATTTAAGAATTGAAATCAAGAATATCAAAAGGCTTCTACCCTGAAAACTCACATTGCTTAAATGAAAGAGGACCTGAACAAATAGAAGACAACCAGGTATGGAAATGAGAACACTTAATATTGTCTAAGGAGAAGGCAGTGGCACCCCACTCCAGTACTCTTGCCTGGAAACTCCCATGAGAAGCCTGGTAGACTGCAGTCCATGGGGTTGCTAAGTGTCAGACACGGGACATGACTGAGCGACTTCACTTTCGCTTTTCACTTTCCTGCATTGGAGAAGGAAATGGCAACCCACTCCAGTGTTCTTGCCTGGAGAATCCCAGGGACGGGGGAGCCTTGTGGGCTGCCGTCTGTGGGGTCGCACAGAGTCAGACACGACTGAAGCGACTTAGCAGCAGCAGCAGCAGCAGCAATATTGTCTAAATAGCAACACTATCCAGAACAATATACAGGTTCAATTCGATCCATATTCAGTCTCAGAGGTTTCTTTTTTTTCTGTGGTTTTTTAAAATGGGAAAAAATTCTAATATTTTATGAAATTCCAAGAGACACTGAATGGCTGAAATAATCTTGCAAAAATGTGTTACTGTTTAGCATAGACACACAGACTATGGAACAGACCTGGAACCCAGAAATAAACCCTGGAGGTAAGCTGAGAACTACAGACGAAACATAGACACACATTTCCATGATCTTGGTTTTGGTTCCTAAGAATGACACTAAAGGCATAAGACACAATGAAATTTAGATACACTAGTCCTCAAAGAAATTAAAAACTTCCATGCATCACAGGACATTCTCACGATAGTAAAAAGACAACCAGGAGAACAGCAGAAAATGTTTGTAGACCATAGTCTGGCTACAAGTTTAATAATCTGAATATGTACAGGATGCTACTATCTGCTGTCACTATCTGGTGTCACTATCCAGAAGATAGTAAAGGGCAGGGAAACCTGTGTGCTGCGGTCTATGGGGGTCACAGAGTCAGACACGACTTAGCGAGTAAACAATATCAACACACAGAGGATGCTAACAACACAAGTCAAAAGTGGTCCCAAAATCTGAACAGACATTGCTCCTAAGAAGACATACAAATGGCCAATACTACGTGAAAATAGGCTCAAAATCACTCATGATTAGAGCAATGGAAATTGGAACTACAATGAGATGTCACATCATACAGTTCAGAATGGTCATTGTCAAAAAATATACAAACCACAAATGCTGAAAAGGGTGTGGAGAAACGGGAACTCTCCTCTACTATTGGTGGGAGTGTAAATGGGTACGACCGTGATGGAGAAGATATGGAGGTTCCTCCAGAAAAGCTATATACAGAACTCCCATGTGAGTCAGCAATCCCATTCCAGAGCATGTATTCAGAGAAAACCATTATTCGGGAAGATACTTGCACTCCAGGGTTCACTGCTCACTGTTTACAACAGCCAAGACAGGGAAGCCACCTAAGTACCTACAGACAGATGGTTAGAGAAGAAGTGGCTCACGTAAAGTGGAATATGACTCAGCCACAGGAATGAACATGATCCTGCCATTTGCAGCAACATGGATGGACCTAGAGATTCTCATAGCTAGTGATGTAAGTCAGGCAGAAAATGACAAATACCAATTACATGCAAAATACAAAACATTGGTACAAATGAACTTATTCACAAACAAGAAACAGAATCACAGATACAGAAAACAAACCTACAGCCACCAGAGGGGAAAGTGAGAGGTGTCGGGCAGATAAATTAGGAGACTGGAATCAACACACACACACTACTCTATGTATAATAGAGAACTAATAAGGCCCTACGATACAGCGCAAGGGAACTCCTATTCAGTATTCTGCTTTAACCCCATGTGAAAAAGATCTTAAACAGAGTGGATATAAGTATATGTGTAACAGATTTACTTTAATGAATGCCTGAAAGTGATACAACATTGAACACCAGCTATACTCTAGTAAAAATTAGGAAATAATGTGAAATATTTCAGATTTAATGAAGGAGGTGAAACAGATACTTCTACCCTGAAAACTCTAAAAACTGCTTAAAGAGGACCTAAATACATGGAAAACAATCCATGTTTGAAGATTAAAACACTTAATATTGCTCAAATAACAATACTATCTAGAACAATATGCAGATAAAATTCAATCTCAGAGTCTCCTTTTCTCTTGATGTTTTTTGAATTGGGAAAAATTCTAATATTCAAATGAATTTCCAAGAGATGCTGAATGGTGGAAATAATCTTACACAAGTGTATTACTGCATTAGCATAGACATACAGACCATGGGACAGACTTGGAACCTAGAAACAAACCCTCAAGCTAAGCAAAGAATTACAGACAGAAATTACAGACCATGGGACAGACTTGGAACGTAGAAACAAACCCTCAAGCTAAGCAAAGAATTACAGACAGAAATTACAGACAGCACATTTCCATGACCGTGATTTTAGTTATGGTTCCTAAAATATGGTGCCAAAGGCATAGAAAACAATGAAAGTTAGAGGCACTGGACCTCAGAAAAAATGAACAACTTTCATGCATCACAGGATATTCTCACAGAAGTGAAAAGACAAGTTAGAGAATGGCAGAAAACATTTGCAAACCATAGGCCTGCTTTGGGTTTAAAGTCCAGAATATGTAAAGGATGCCAATGAAACAATTCAAAAATGGTCCAAGGGGCTTCTCAAGTGGTGCCAGTGGTAAAGAACCCGCTAGCCAATGCAAAACTGGCCCAAGGCTTCCCAGTGGTAAAGAATCTGTTTGCTGGTGCAAAAGACACAGGTTCAATCCCTAATCTAGGAAGATCCCACATGCTGCAGGTCATCTAAGCCCGAGGGCCACAACTGATGGGCCTGTGCTCTCAAGTCGGGGAAGTGCAACTACCTGGACCCAGATGTCACAACTACTGAAGCCCACTTGCCCTAGAGCCTGTGCCAGCAGCAAGAGAAGCCACTGCCATGAGAAGACCACATGCCACAACCAGGGAGCAGCCCGAAAGCCACAACAAGACAGAAGCCAATGCATCAACAAAGACCTAGCTCAGTGAAAAATAAATTAATAAAAAAAATTTTTAATGGTACACAAACCCGAGCAGACATTTCTCCTAGGAAGACATACACATGGCCAACAGCACGTGAAAAGATGTTCAACATCACTAATGATCAGAAAAATGGAAATCAGAACTACAATGAGATGTCAAGTTACATAGGTTAGAATGGGCTTCATCAAAACAACCACAAAGAATCCGCAATAAAGAGCATGTGGAGAAAAGGGGACTCTCCTGTACTATCGGTGGGAATATAAATGGGTACAACCGTGGTGGAGAAGCATACGGAGGTTCCTTACAAAACGGTATGTAGAACTACCAAATACAGGCATAGACTTCAGAACCCAGAAGTAAACCTTCTATTTTCACTTGATTTCTGACAGAAGTGCTAAGACTGGTCACTGGGCCAAGAACAGACCCAACAAATGGCACTGCGGAACCCAGACCTCACGTGCAAAACCTTGAGGGTGGACCTGACCTCATACCAGGCACAGAAGGTAATGCAACATGAGTCAAGGCCTAAATTTTGGATCTAAGCTGTAGAACTGTAGAAGAAAAAACAGCTGCACATCTCCATGACCTGAATTTGGTTTTGTTTCCTTAAATATGAGACCAGAGGCACAAAAACAATGAAAAATAGATACAGTAGCCTTCAGAAAAAAAAGAAAAATTTCCAGTCATCACAGAACATTTTTAAGAGAGTGAAAAAATAAACTAGAGAAGGGCAGAAAATGTTTGCATACCATAGGCCTTCTGTGGGTTTAATATTCAGAATATGTAAAAGATATCAACAACAGAATTCAAAAATGGACCAAAAACCTAAACAGATGGCCAATGGCACATGAAAAGATGCTCAATATCACTCATTATTAGAGAAACGGAAATTAGAACTACAATGAGGTATCACATCATACAGGCTAGAACGACCATCATAAAAAATCTACAAAATATAAATCCTGGAAAGGGTGTGAAGAGGGAACTCTCCTACACTATTAGTGGGAATATAAATGTGCACAACCATGATGAAGAAGAATATGGAGATTCCTTAAAAAAACTGTTTACAGAACTACCATGCTGCTGCTGCTGCTGCTGCTGCTAAGTCGCTTCAGTCATGTCCGACTCTGTGCGACCCCATAGACGGCAGCCCATCAGGCTCCCCCGTTCCTGGGATTCTCCATGCAAGAACACCGGAGTGGGTTGCCATTTCCTTCTCCAACGCATGAAAGTGAAAAGTGAAAGGGAAGTCACTCAGTCATGTCCGACTCTTAGCAACTCCATGGACTGCAGCCTACCAGGCTCCTCCGTCCATGGGATTTTCCAGGCAAGAGTACTGGAGTGGGGTGCCATTGCCTTCTCCATATGATCCCACAAACGCACTCCAAGGCATACATCTGTAAAAACCAGTATTCAAAAAGATACATTCACCCCAGGGTTCACTGCAGAAGAGTTTACAATAGCTAAGGCAGGGAAGCCACCTAAATGTCCATCAACAAAGGACTGGATAAAGAAAATCTGGTATATCTATACAATCGAATACTGCTTGGCCATTGAAAAGAATGAAATAATGCGATTTGCAGCAAAATGGATGAACCTAGAGTTTTGCATACTGAGTGAAGGAAGTCAGGGAAGGAGAAATCTCATATGACATCCCCTGTATGTGCAATCTAAAAAGAAAGGATACAAGTAAACTTACTTACAACACAGAAAAGAGACTTAGAGAATGAACTTATGGTTGCCAGGGGCAAAGGACAGGGAGAAGAGATAGTCAGGGAGGTTGGGATCAACATGTACACACTACTGTATTTAAAATGGATAACCAGCAAGGTCCTACTGTATAGCATAGGGAACTCTGCTCAATGTTATGTGGCAGCCTGGATGGGAGGGGATTGGGAGAGATGGATACATGTATATGTATGAATGAGTCCCTTTGTTGTCCACCTGAAACTATGACTCCAATATAAAATAAAAAGTTTAAAAGTAAATACAAATGAATAAATCACTGAAATGCTATTTGCTATAAAATGGATGGACTAGAGATTGTCATACAAAGGAATGTTAAGTCAGATAAAAAGAGAATCATTTGATATCACTTACGTGAAGAATCTAAAAAGATGATTCAAATGAACTTCTTGAGAAACTATAGTTACTAAAGGGGAAAGTGAGAGGGTGGTGGAGAGGAATAAATTAGGAGATTGGGATCAACATATATATACTACTATACATATAATAGATAACTAATAGGGACTTACCTTACAGCCCAGAGAACTCTACTCAATATTCTGTATTAACCTATATGGGAAAAGAATCTAAGACAGAATAGATCTATGTATATGTATAGCTCAGTGGGTGAAGAATCTGTCTGCAATGCAGGAGACACAAGAGACACAGGTTCCATCCCTGGCTCAGGAAGATCCCCTGGAGAAGGGCTTGGCAACCCACTCCAGTATTCTTGCCTGGAGAATCCCATGGACAGAGGAGCCTGGTGGGCTGAAGTCCGTAGGGGTGCAAAGAGTCAGACACGACTGAAGTGACTAAACACATAACTGATTCACGTATCAGTGCTTATTCACTGATTATCTTCAGGTGCCATGTACCAACCGAGATAACATTGTTAATCAACTATTCTCCAGAAAAATTAAAAAATAATATGAGGGCACTTCTCTGGTGGTGCAGTGGGTAAGAATCTGCCTGCCAATGTAGGGGACACGGGTTAGATCCCTGGTCCAGGAAGATTCCACAGGCCGTGGAGCAATTAATCCTGTGCTGCACAATTACTGAGCCCACGTACAACAACTGCTGGAGCCCATGAGCCTAGAACCTGTGCTCTGCAACAAGAGAAGCCCCTCAGAAAGAAGCCTGCTCCCCACAGTGAAGGGTAGCCCCCCTGCTGCAAAAAGAGGAAACCTGCCCAGAAACAAAGACTTAGTGCAACCATAAATAAATGGTTTACAAATAAAGTACAGCATTTCAGAATTCAATCAAGGAGGTGAAAGGCTTCTACCCTGAAAACTCTAAAACATTGCTTACAGAGGACCTAAATAAATGGAAAACAGTCCATATTTGAAGATTAGAACACTAAACAGTGTTCAAATGACAATAGTATCAAGAAAAATACAGAGAGTCAATTTAATCCCAGAGTTTCCTGCTTTGTTGTTCTTTTTTGAATTGGGGAAAAAAATCTAATATTCATATGAAATTCCAAGAGATGCTGAAATAATTTTACAAAAGTGTGCTACTTCATTCACATAGACAGATAGACCATGGAACAGACCTGGAACCCAGAAACAAACCCTCAGGCTAAGCTAAGAACTATAGACGAAAACACAGACACACATCTCCATGCTCTTGGCTTTGCTAATGATTCCTTAAATATGACATCAAAGGCATGGAAAACAATGAAAACTAGATACACTGGTCCTCAGGAAAATGGAAGAAGTCCATGCATCATAGGATATTCTCACGAGAGTGAAGAGACAACCTAGAGAATGGCAGAAAATGTTTGCGAACCATAGGCCTGCAATGGGTTTAAGATCTGGAATATCTAAAGGATGCCAACACCACCATTCACAGTGGTCCAAAAACCTGAACAGGCCTTTCTCTCAAGAAAACATACAAATGGCCAACGGCACATGACGACCTGCTCAACATCACTCATTATTAGAGAAATGGAAATTAGAACTACAGTGAGATATCATGTCACACAGGTCGGAATGGCCGTCATTTAAAAAATCTAGTCAGTGCTGGAGACAGTGAAGAGAAAGGGGAATCCTCCTGAACTATTGGTGAGAATGTAAATGGGCATAACCACTATGGAGAAGAATATGGAGGAATATTAAAAAACCATATATGGAACTATATGCACCCCAGGGTTCATTTTAGCACTGTTTACAATAGCCAAATAATGGAAGCCACCTATATGTCCAACAACAGAGAAATGGATAAAGAAAAAGTGGTACATCCATACAATGGAATATTACTTAGCCATTAAATAGAATGAAATAATGCAATTTGTAGCAACATGGATGAACCTGGAGATTTTCATACTGAATGTAGTAAGTCAGACACAGACGGAAAATCTTGAATGACATTTCCTATGTGCAGAATCTAAAAAGAAAGAATATAAATGAATTTATTCACAAAACAGAAACAGACTTACAAACTTAGAGAAAGAACTTATGGTTGCCAGAGGGGAAGGACAGGAAGAAGAGATTGTCGAGGAGGCTGGGATGGACATGTACATAGTGCTATATTTAAAATGGATAACCAAAAAGGTCTTACTATATAGCATGGGGAACTCTGTTCCATATTGTGTGGCAGCCTGGATGGGAGGGAATTTGGGGAGTGGGGAGAATCGATACATGTATATGTATGGCTGAGTCCCTTTGCTGTCCACATGAAACTGTCAAAACGTTGTTAACTGGCTATACTCCAATATAAAGTAAAAAGTTTAAAAGTAAAAACAAGTAAATTAATACTGCTATTTTCAGCAACATGGATGCACTGAGAGATTCTCATACAAAGGAACCTTAAGTCAGATACAAAAGAGAAATATCATTTGTATCTCTTATATGCAGAATCTAAAATGATGATACAAATGTAATTTTTCACAAAAGAAACAGAGGCTAAGATACAGAAAACAAACCAATGGTTACTAAAGGGAAAAGATGACACCACCATTATGGCAGAAAGTGAAGAAGAACTAAAGAGCCTCTTGATGAAAGTGAAAGAGGAGAGTGAAAACGTTGGCTTAAAGCTCAACATTTAAGGTCATGGCATCTGGTCCCATCACTTCATGGGAAATAGATGGGGAAACAGTGGAAACAGTGGCTGGCCTTATTTTGGGGGGCTCAAAAATCACTGCAGATGGTGATTGCAGCCTTGAAATTAAAAGATGCTTACTCCTTGGAAGGAAAGTTATGACCAACCTAGACAGCATATTAAAAAGCAGAGACATTACTTTGCCAACAAAGGTCCATCTAGTCAAGGCTATGGTTTTTCCAGTAGTCATGTATGGATGTGAGAGTTGGACTATAAAGAAAGCTGAGTGCCAAAGAATTGATGCTTTTGAACTGTGGTGTTGGAGAAGGCTCTTGAGAGTCCCTTGGACTGCAAGGAGATCCAACCAGTCCATCCTAAAGGAAATCACTCCTGGGTATTCATTGGAAGGACTGATGTTGAAGCTGAAACTCCAATATTTTGGCCACCAGATGCGAAGAGCTGACTCATTGGAAAAGACCCTGATGTTGGGAAAGATTGAAAGCAAGAGGAGAAGGGGACGACAGAGGATGAGATGGTAGATGGCATCACCAACTCAATGGACATGAGTTTGGGTAAACTCCGGGAGTTGGTGATGGACAGGGAGGTCTGGCGTGCTGTGGTTCACGGGGTCGCCAAGAGTCGGACACAACTGAGCGACTGAACTGAACTGAGAGGGTGGCAGGGAGGAATAAACTAGGAGATTGGAATCAACTTATATACACTGCTGCTGCTGCTAATAAGGACCTACTATACAGCACAGGGGCCTCTACTCAATATTTGGTATTAACCTATACTGAAAAGAATCTAAAACAGAGTGGATGTATGTATATGTGTAACTGATTCACTTATCAGTCCTTATATACTCACTTCAGGTGCTGTACACATGAAACTGGTACAATGTTGTTAATCAACTATAGCCCAATAATAATTTAAAAATAATTTTTAAAATCTCAGAATTCAGTCACAGAAGTGAAAGGCTTCTACCCTGAAAACTCTAAAACGTTGCCTAAATTAAAGAGGACCTAAATAAATGGAAAACAACCCATGTTTAAAGATTAGAGCACTTAGCAGTGTTCAAATAACAATACTATCCAGAACAATGCAGATTCAGTTTGATCCCCATTCAATTCAGAGTTTTACTTTTTTGTTTTTCGAGTTGAGAAAAAAAATCTAATATTCATATGAAACTTGAAGAGATGCTGAACAGACAATCTTGCAAAAGTGTGTTACTGCATTAGCATAGATATACAGACCATGGAACAGACTTGGAACCCAGAAACAAACGCTCAAGCTAAGAACTACAGACAAAAGCAGACGCACATCTCCATGACCTTGGCTTTGCTTGCTGCTGCTGCTGCTGCTTATGATTCCTTAAATATGACATCAAAGGCATAGAAAAAAATGAAAATTAGATACACTGGTCCACAGAAAAATGAAAAACTTCCATGGGTCACAGGACATTCTCTGAAGAGTGAAAAGACAACCTAGAGAATGGTAGAAAATGTTTGCAAACCATAGGCCTGCTATGGGTTTAAGATCTGCAATATGTAAAGGATGCCAAACAACACCATTCAAAAGTGGTCCAAAAACCTGAACAGACATTTCTCCTAAGAAGACATACAAATGGCCAATGGCACATGACAACATGCTCAACATTATTCATTATTAAAAGTGAAATGTTAGCCCCTTCAGTTCAGTCGCTCAGTCGTGTCCGACTCTTTGCGACCCCATGAATCGCAGCACGCCAGGCCTCCCTGTCCATCACCAACTCCCAGAGTTCACTCAAACTCATGTTCATCGAGTCAGTGATGCCATCCAGCCATCTCATCGTCTGTCGTCCCCTTCTCCTCCTGCCCCCAATCCCTCCCAGCATTAAAGTCTTTTCCAATGAGTCAGCTCTTCACATGAGGTGGCCACAGTATTGGAGTTTCAGCTTCAGCATCCGTCCTTCCAATGAACACCCAGGACTGATCGCCTTTAGGATGGACTGGATGGATCTCCTTGCAGTCCAAGGGACTCTCAAGAGTCTTCTCCAACACCACAGTTCAAAAGCATCAATTCTTTGGCACTCAGCTTTCTTTATAGTCCAACTCTCACATCCATATGTGACTACTGGAAAAACCATAGCCTTGACTAGACGGACCTTTGTTGGCAAAGTAATGTCTCTGCTTTTTAATATGCTGTCTAGATTGGTCATAACTTCCTTCCAAGAAGTAAGCGTCTTTTAATTTCATGGCTGCAATCACCATCTGCAGTGAATTTGGAGCCCAAAAAATAAAGTCAGCCACTGTTTCCCCATCTATTTCCCATGAAGTTATGGGAGCAGATGCCATGATCTTCATTTTCTGAACGTTGAGCTTTAAGCCAACTTTTTCACTCTCCTCTTTCACTTTCATCAAGAGGCTCTTTAGTTCTTCTTCAATTTCTGCCATAAGGGTGGTGTCATCTGCATATCTGAGGTTATTGATATTTCTTCTAGCAATCTTGATTCCAGCTTGTGCTTCTTCCAGCCCAGCGTTTCTCATGATGTACTCTGCATATAAGTTAAATAAGCAGGGTGACAATATACAGCCTTGACATACTCCTTTTCCTATTTGGAACCAGTATCTTGTTCCATGTCCAGTTCTAACTGTTGCTTCCTGACCTGCATATAGGTTTCTCAAGAGGCAGGTCAGGTAGTCTGGTATTCCCATTTCTTTCAGAATTTTCCACAGTTTATTGTGATCCAAACAGTCAAAGGCTTTGGCATAGTCAATAAAGCAGAAATAGATGTTTTTCTGGAACTCTCTTGCTTTTTCCATGATCCAGCAGATGTTGGCTGGATTTGATCTCTGGTTCCTCTGCCTTTTCTAAAACCAGCTTGAACATCTGGAAGTTTATGGTTCACATATTGCTAAAGCCTGGCTTGAAGAATTTTGAGCATTACCTTACTGGAGTGCGAGATGAGTGCAATTGTGCGGTAGTTTGAGCATTCTTTGGCATTGCCTTTCTTTGGGATTGGAATGAAAACTGACCTTTTCCATTCCTGTGGCCACTGCTGAGTTTTCCAAATTTGCTGGCATATTGAGTGCAGCATTTTCACAGCATCGTCTTTCAGGATTTGAAATAGCTCAACTGGAATTCCATCACCTCCACTAGCTTTGTTTGTAGTGATGCTTTCTAAGGCCCACTTGACTTCACATTCCAGGATGTCTGGCTCTAGGTGAGTGATCACACCATCGTGATTATCTGGGTCATGAAGCTCTTTTTTGTACAGTTCTTCTGTGTATTCTTGCCACCTCTTCTTAATATCTTCTGCTTCTGTTAGGTCCATACCATTTCTGTCCTTTATCGAGCCCATCTTTGCATGAAATGTTCCCTTGTTATCTCTAATTTTCTTGAAGAGATCTCTAGTCTTTAGCCCCTAAGTCATGTCCAATTCTTTCTGACCACATGGACTATACCTCAGGTATGTAGAGAGGCACTGCAACCAAACAACACAAATGTAACACAGGTAACTGCAGATAGAAAGTGTCTAGAGTTCAAGACGGAGACGGCAATGGCACCCCACTCCAGTACTCTTGCCTGGAAAATCCCATGGGCAGAGGAGCCTGGTAGGCTGCAGTCCATGGGGTCGAGAAGAGTCAGACACGACTGAGCGACTTCACTTTCACTTTTCACCTTCATGCATTGGAGAAGGAAATGGCAACCCACTCCAGTGTTCTTGCCTGGAGAATCCCAGGGATGGGGAGCCTGGTGGGCTGCCATCTATGGGGTTGCACAGAGTCGGACATGACTGAAGCGACTTAGCAGCAGCAGCAGCAGAGTTCAAGAGGTGGGCAAACTTTGGAGCCAGGCACTTATCAGTTCAGTTTTTCTTGGAATTTGAGGACAACAATCGCATCTCACTACAGACCCAACAATGAAATTCATTTCACAGTGAGGCCTCCATTGTCCCCCAGACCCCAAACAGATTCCCCCTGGCCTTGGACTACGGACTGTAACCAACTGAGCAGGACCAATGGGGCCTTCCTGGGACAGAGATTCCTCCATGTCTACTTCCTATCCCTTTGTAGAAAAACTTGATCCTCCAAGGCCTTTCCTGAGTTCCAAAGAATAAATTTAACCCAAGAAGATGTAGAAACCAAAACAGTCAAGCAAGACAAAATAATAATTCAACCATTAAACAAAATCAAGGACCTTTAGTTCATCCTCAAGGATTATAGATAATATTCTGAACCGAATCCTTTGAGCTGTTTGCAGATATTGAAACAGATGAAATGTAAGATGTTTAAGAGATACAGTACAGGGAAGGTCATGACCATTAAGCAAAATACAAGTAGTAAGAGCATTCAGAGATAATAGCACCCCTGCCTGAGGTTTTGTCCTGGCCTGCGGTACCACACCCTCTGTCCACTCTGTCCCCACAGCCAGTGCCCAGTACTGGAGAGGCAGTATAATAACAGACAATGGGTTAATATAGTGTGAAAGTGTTAGTTGCTCAGTCATGTCCGACTCTTTGGGATCCCATGGACTGTAGCCCACCAGGCTCCTCTGAACACAGAATTCTCCAGGCAAGAACACTGGAGTGAGTAGCCCTTCCCTTCTCCAGGTGATCTACTCAACCAAGGGATTGAACCCAGGTCTCCTGCATAGCAGGCAGATTCTTTACCATTTGAGCCACCAGGTAAGCCTAAAATATAATTTAATATAATATAAAGAAAGCTGAGCACCGAAGAATTGATGCTTCTAAACTGTGGTGTTGGAGAAGACTCTTGAGAGTCCCCTGGATTGCAAGGAGATCAAACTATCCCATCCTTAAGGAAATCGGTCCTAAATATTCATTGGAAGGACTGATGCTGAAGCTGGAAATCCAATATTTGGGCCATCTGATGTAAAGAACTGACTCATTGGAAAAGACCCTGATGCTAGGAAAGATTGAAGGGAGGAAGAGAAGGGGACAACAGAGGATGAGATGGTTGGATGGCATCACTGACTCGATGGACATGAGGTTGAGTAAACTCTGGGGGTTGGTGAAGGACAGGGAAGCCTGGTGTGCTGCAGCCCATGGGGTCGCAAAGAGTGGAACGCGACTGAGTGACTGAACTGAACTGACTGAATATAATATAATAAATATAATAGAATAGAATATGTTTTTCTCCAGTGGGGGGCCCAGATTAATTACTTTAGTAGTCTTAGGCGGGGCTAGGTAGAAGACAGGTGAAATCTGTAGGTCCCTTTCTGATCCTATTCCCCATGAGGTAGCAAACTCAAACCACCAGTAACCTGCAAGCTCCAAGGCCATTTTACAGTGTGCTCCCTTGGGGAAGTGAGTTATTGTCCTGACGAATAGTTGGCAGTGGTCCTCTGGTGGTCAAGAGTTGAAGTTGGATTGTGTCGCTGCTTGGTAACAGGGCAGAAGCACTGGGATGTGTCCATGAGTTGAGAAAGCAAGTTTCCTGTCTCTGTAGTTGTTTAAGTCCATTCAGAGCCCAGCAGCAGTGAAACTACCGTTTGTATCAGCCCATTCTTAAACTTCATGGTTGGTAAAATGGCTTCCTTGGTCACTATCGATTTCCATGGAGGGCCGTATGTCATGCACAGCTGTTCTAGACCCCTGAGTAGTGCCCTTTTCCCATTATTCAACTTTTGTAGCACTGCTGATCACATGTGGCCGTTTCATCACACTATATCATTGCTCTGCCCCTTTCCTGAGCTGGGACCAGAAGACCGAGAGTCCTCATATCATCTTGCCACTGCCACTGACTACATCCAAATTGTTCCAGGTAACCAATACACAATCCTGTCCCTGAGTTAATATCCCTAAGACTTACGTCTGTAACTATTTAATAGTGTCAGGGGTATGCTTGTCTTTTCTGACCAGTTAACATTCAAGTATTTGATAGATAATCCAGGTCCTTACATTCTGTCTGTACCCACTAGCTGTCCTCATGCAGTCACATGAGCCATGAGCTGCTACTTTTTAAACTGAAAAGGCTCTGAAGTTAACAGGATAGCATCAGCTTTATGGAAGAGAAAGACATTTTTGTGGTAGTCAGCTGCACAGTGCTCCATTCAAGTGGCAGTCACCCTTACTCCCACAGTTTTCCATTCCTGTCCTTATTTCTTGACATCTCAGCACTCCCAGGAGTTTCTTGGGCTGGCTCGTCAATTGCTGGGCTGCACCCCAGCAAGTGTTGTAGTTGCCCAGCCTCAAGACTAAAGAAAGGGTCTGGAAGTAGTGACAGAAACATCAGTGGTTTATTGGACAGGGGATTTAACACGTCCAAAACAAATGGGTCTGGAGCAACACCCTCATTGTGAGTGGCAGCCAGCAGGCAGGACATGGCAAGTAATGTGAGCTACTATGAGGAAATGGAGGCCACCATTTATAGGGGGAATTGACGTCAGGGTCGTTCATCAGTTACCATGGAAACCAGGAGCTGGGGCACCTCAGGTTCAGGACCATCACAAGGGCAGATGTTTCCCTTTAATAACCTAGCAGTTGGAGACACTCTAGCCTGAGGATTAGAACAGTCACTGGCTGGGGCAGGGGACAGCACGCTCATGTGAGCAGGGTACAAGCAGGACTGGTGGGGCAGCAGATGTACAGGAACAGGAGAACAGCCAGCTCGAGTGGCCTGACCATACAAGCAGACACACAAAAGGCCAAATACCGTATGATTCCTCCAAACATCTAGAATGGGAAAATTCACAGGGAAAGTAAACTAGAGGTTATCAGAAGTTGAAAGAAGAGGGAATGGGGAGTTTAATGGTCCAGGGTTTCCGCTTGGGGTGACAGAAAATATTAGAAATAGAGATATGTTTGTACAACACTGGGAAGGTAATTAATGCTTAAAAGTGGTTAGAATGGGGACATCCCTGGAGGTCCAGTGGTTAGGACTTCATGCTTCCACTGCAGGGGGCAACTTCCAAAAAAAAGTGGTTAAAATTGCAAATTTTACACTATATATTTTTTAGCACGATTAAAATACATACATGGCATTAAAGGGAACTCTAAAAAATTGAGATTAAAGTTTACATTCCATAAAATAATGCTTTAAAGTGTACAACCAGTGGGTTTTAGTATATTCACAAAAATATACTAAATTGATGTATTTTCAGTCATCACCACTCTCTAATTCTAGAACATTTAATCACCTCAAAGAAAAAAAAAAGGTTCATATCCATTAGCAGCTGTTCCTCATTCTTCCTTCTTCCCAGTCTCTGGCACACACTCAATTACTTTGTTTCTATGGGTCACTTATTCTGAAGATTTCACATAAACAGAATCCTACAATATATGGCCTTTTGTGTCTGGTTTCTTTCACTAAAACATAATGTTTTCAAAGTTCATCCACGTTGAAGCATGAATCAGTACTTCAAACTGTTTTCCACAGTGACCAAACCAGTTTGCATTCCTGCCAGCAATGTACAAGGGTTCCAGGTTTTCCACATCCTTGCCAAAACTTATTATTTTCCATTTAAAAAAACTATCTATCTGAGTGGGTGCAAACTGGTTTTTAATTTGCGTTTCTCTGATAATTAATGATCTTGAGCATCTTTTCATGTGTTTGTTGGCCATTTGCATGTCTTTGGGGAAATGTCTATTTAAGACCTTTTGCCCATTTAAAAAAATGTTCTAAAATGTATTATTTATCTTCATGTTTGGCTGCGCTGGGTCGTCATCGCTGCTTGAGGGCTTTTTCTGGTTGTGGGGAGCAGGGCCCACTCTCTGGGTGCAGTGCTCAGGTTTCACACTGTGGTGACCTCTCTTGCTGTGGAGCACTGGCTTCCGGGCACATGGGCTTCAGCAGTTGCAGCACAAAGGCTCAGTGCTTGCAGCTCCTGGGCTCCAGGGCACAGGCTCAAAAACTGTGGTGCACAGGCCCAGCCACTCCACAGCATGTGGAATCTTCCGGACCAAGCACTGAACCCAGGTCTCCTGCATTGGCGGGGTGGATTTTTAACCACTTAACCACCAGGGAAGTCCTGTTCACGTTTGAATTGTCTTTTTTTTTTTCTTCTTGAGTTGTAAGAGTTCTTGATACATTCTGGATAAATGGACCCTTCTCAGGTCATTTAGGTCTTTGATCCATTTTGAGTTGATTTTTGTACATTGTGTTCCTTTGCGTAAGGCTAGCCAGGCAAAGAGGAGGATTAAGACTCATGAGTGTCACCCCACCCCATGTTCTCTCCACAGACACTGAGAACTCTGGGCCAGAGGTTCCCAAACACTCACCTGTGCCAGTCACAGATACTTACAGCCTCAGAATCAATTGGGCAACTTCCAAAATTCAAATATTCAAATGCTCCAAATTCTAATGCAGGACCTCTAGGAAGGGCCCAAGAATCTGTGTTTTACCAGGTTCCCCAGGGGTTCTGCTGTGCATCCAGGTCTGGGAGCTGCTGGGGCTGGCAAGTCTTGATCACTTTAACCCAGTGCGCTTTCTTCCTGCCCTCTGCTGTACCAGGCTGTGTGTTTCTAGGGTGGCGTTCGGACATGGATCCCTGTTCCAGATGACCCATCCCAAAAGACCCATAAAATCCCCTCTCTTTCAAGTCTTTCTTTCATCTCTTCCCTCCTTCCCTCTGCTTGCCATATTTATAGCTCTTAAATCTCTCTTCTTATAGGAAGTCTTCCTGGCTAGCCTCTACATACTCTTTGATCACAGATATTCATAGTCATTTTGAAATTATAGAAATAGAATTTCTATAAATTATAAAGAGTATGATACAGGACTTCCCTGGTGGTACAGTGGGTAAGAATCTGTCTGCCAATGCAGGGGACAAGGGTTCAATCCCTGGTTCTGGAAGATTCCACATGCCACGGAGCAGCCAAGCCCATGCCCCACAACTACTGAGCCCACACTCTAGAGCTCGTGTGCTGCAGCTGTTGAAGCCCTAGAGCCTGTGCTCTGCAACAAGAGAAGCCTCTGCAATGAAAAGCCTGCACACCTCAGTGCAGAGCAGCCACCACTCCTGTGCGTAGCAACGAAGACCCAGTGCAGCCAAAAAAAAAAAATTTTTTTTAAAACCACTTTTATAAAATAAGAGTATGATACTATAATTTATAATGTATGGGTTACATTAGAGGTAATATTGTTATAGTATATATATTATCATATACATATTTTTTATCATATTACGATCTTTAATTACAGGTATTTAGTCCCAGTGCATAGATATATGAGTTAAGCATGATGTGGTAGAGCTGAGAAGGCCCATCTAGTCTCTTAGTTCCTCACTTCTCCACTTTTCAGAAGGGGAAATTGAGGCCAAGGGGCATAGATAATAGGGCTCAAATGACTTTAAGGACCCTTGGCCCCCACATCCCTTGCTCACTTGGCTGTAAGCTCACCCAGGACTCACCCACCCAGTTCTCTAACTGCCTGACTCATAGCAGCCTGTGGTCTAAGTAGGGGAGGCTGAGGCCAGTCCTCAATGGTTTGCCCAGCCCCCATCCAGCTTCCAGCCTTTACATGAGGGCCACGGCCATCTACACAGCTGGAGTCAGTTATCCAGATGTTTATGGGTCTTTGCCTCTGGTGTTTATAGTTCCGCCTTTGGGTCTGCTTTGCATCCCGCTCTAATTAGAACAATACCCCAGAAGGCGGTATGAGGGGGGAACCACTGGATGGAGAGCCGTGGGCTGGACCTGTGCCCTGGCTTCTGCCTAGCATCCATTTAACAAGGTCTTTGGGCCTCTTTCAAGGACGCAGGAAGGACAGCAAGATGGCGCCAATTAAAAGTGGACGAGAAAGCAAACACAGAGTAGGAGGAGAAAGGAGAGGCAAGAAAAAGGCTAAAGATGCAGGCTACCACGACTCCAGCGCTTCACACAGGCAAAGCCTTGGGCCAAATCTTTCCTTTTAAGAAAATATATTTTTTAATCACAGAAGTTATAGATGTCCATTGTGGAAAAGTGAGAGCATATAGACAAATCAGAAGAAAACAAAGATGTCTATACCTATGACTCTGGAATAATCACTGTTAACATTTTAGGACTTTTCCTTTCTGATGTATAAATTCATTTTGTAGAAATGAGAATATACCAACATTCTATTTTGCTTTTCAATCATAATAAATTGTCAGCATCTTTTTGTTGTTGTTTAGTCTCTCAGTTGTGTCCAACTCTTTGCTACCCCATGGACTGTAGCCTGCCAGGCTTCTCTGTCCGTGGGATTTCCCAGGCAAGAATACTGGAGTGAGTTGCCATTCTCTTTTTTAGAGGATCTTCCCAGACTCAGGGATCGAACTCATGTCTCCTGCATTGACAGGTGGATTCTTTACCACTGAGCCATCAGGCAAACCTCATCAACATCCTTACATGTTACTAAATATTTTCCTACTATTAACATATCAAATTGTCTCATTTCCATTTTCATCGAGATACATGATTGTTGGCAAAAGAATAGCAGTCATCAGTGAAGTGCACAAAATCTAAAGCATAAGAGTCTCTCTTTTCTGGGTCCCTGGGCTAACACTTCTAACTCTTTGGTGGGCTTCCTTCACAAGCTCTCCTATGCACATTATAAAGCTGTATTATAGTTTATTTAAATGATCCCCTTGCTTTGAACACTGAGGTTAGGTACCCAGCTGTGGCTTGAAGCCCATGGGCAGCCAGTATGGTCAGGGAATCTTCCTAGGACCAAAAGCAGATGAGTTTCTCTCAGAAAATCCCATCAGCGTATCATAATGAATAATGTCCTCCACACCATGCTGGCAGGAACCACAGGAACAAGTTCCACTGCTCTGTTTCCTTGGGAATTCACGTTTGCTTTTATTTTTCAAATTAATGTAAGTAATACACATTCAATTGCAGGGGGAAAAAATGTAAATACAAGCACGCCAACCTAAGAAAATTGAAATGACTCATAATGCACTTTGTTGTCTCTAATCATAAAAGCTAATGTTTATTGGACGCTTGCTCTGTGCTAGTCTCACTGTGCTAAGGGCCTGCACACATCACAGAGGCGGTGTCGTTCATCTTACAGAGGAGGCAGCCTGGCTTTGAGGTTTGGTGCCTTGTCCATCATCCCCTGGCTACAGGGTGGCAGTGTCTGCCTTCGGACCAGGCCTTGTAGCTTCCGAATCTACACTCGTACACCATACCTCCTGCTTCCTCTACATGTCTGCCTGAAGGTTTTCTTCTTCGGCTTTATTTTTCTGACCATCTCCTGTATCATTAAATATTCTTGGAATTCAGTTTTGTGAATGTCCCACTCTTTAATTGTTGACTGTGTTAAATCTTTAGTATCGTAAACAAAGCCACTTGAGCATTTTTGGAGCTTAACCCTTGAGCACATCTGCAGTTATGACCACAGAGCTGTTTTCTCCAACTGCCCTCGCTGACCAATCACAGCAACGGGCATGGGGGTGAGGGTGAGGGGAGACACTAGTGAGATATGAACACCAGCTGTTGGCTCTGTCAGCTCACCTGGAGGGAGATGTCCTACTCTACGGAGCAGACAAAAGGGATGGCTCATCTTAAAACTGTCCTCCAGAAGTGGGTTCTCAGCAGAGCTCAGAGAACCACTGAAAGGCTAAGAGCTAGAAATGACTCCCCTGTAGCCACATCAATACAGCCCCCTCAATTTCCCAGATGGTTGAGTCAGAAGAGGAACAGAGAAAACCGATCTAAGGGAGTGGGTGGGCATCTTCAACAGAGGGGAAAGGAAGCTCTCGTTTCTCTGGGGAGACTGATTTGGAGTTTGGAGCCCGGCCCATAGAACAGCTCACAAGGCCCCAAGGCTTTGTTCCCAACCCTCTGAAAAGTGGGGAAGGTGTGTCTCAGAGCCCAGTGGGGCAGATGGGGCATCTGGTCTACCTGGGTGCTTGGCTGAGTCTTGAAGGACTGGTCAACCTGGGTGGGAAAAGGAGAGGTTCCAGGCAGGTGAAAACAGGAACGAAGACTGGAGGAGAAGGACAGAGGGCCAAGGGCTGCCAAGGAGCTGAAGGCCTTAGTCTGGAGAGTGGGAGTGGGGGCGGGGGTAAGGGAAGAGGGGTGATGAAGCTGGAGACTTTTGGCAGGTAGGTCCTTGGGGCCTTATCTAAGGTATAAGGAGTCTGCACTTTATCCCGACGGTGGCAGGACTGCCATCCTGGTTTGGTACAAAAACACAGGTTTGTGCCTCCCCCCGATACTCCCACCTCCCCACTGTTGTAAAATGCCCAGGAGCTGCTCCACCGTGCCAGGTGCTGGGCGGGAGTGTGGAGGAGAACATGGGTCCTGGAGCCTCTAGACAGGGCCAGAGACCCTCAGGGAAGGCGCTCTCAGCTCCCATGGCAGGTCACCCCACGCCGGCCGCCCTGCCACAGGTGGTGTGGCAACAGGAGCCTGGTCCCTGGAGCCTCGCGTCCAGCTCTGCCTCTCCCAGCTGTGTGGCTACAGCCTGGCTGTTTACCTTTCTGGATGAGTTTTGCTGCATGTATAATGGAAACATTAATAGGAGGAGGAGGAGAATCAAGTAAGATGCTGCATGTAATGCACAGAGCACAGCACCCAGAAAGTGCTCAATATGTGTTAGTAGTTCAGTCGTGTCCAACTCTTTGCAACCCTGTCCATGGCTCCACTGTCCATGGGATTCTCCAGGCAAGAATACTGCAATGGGCTGCCATTTCCTTCTCCAGGGGATCTTCCCGACCCAGGGATCGAAGCCAGGTCTCCTGCATTGCAGGCAGATTCTTTATCATCTGAGCCACCTGGGAAGCGCTACGTTCATTATTCCCATCCTGTCTGCCATAGAGGAGGGAGGCCAGCCACCCCTTGCTTGCCTGCCTCCTTCATGAAGCTGACGTCTGCTTCTCTAGCTTGCTTGGTGAGGTATTTTCAAGTGTGAGGGGAGCGGATGGAACCACAGAGGTGGCTGTAGCTCTCCCCTGTTCACAAAGAAAGTCATGATGGAGACCAGTCCCCTTGCTCCAAGCTGGGGCCCTTTCCCTTCCCCCATTAAATTGAGTATGTGAGCCCCCTGGCCCCCTGATAGGCTGGACTCTAGGAGCAAAGTGCACACCCTGTTCCAGGCCGTTTCTCCATGCTAAGCTCCATCTCACTGAAACCCCTCAGGTCCGGGAAGAGACTCTGTTACTCCCCCTCTACATGGAGGGTGGCGCCAGGCCCAGAGAGCTTCTGTGCATTGCTCGGACTGAGCCTGTGGGTGGCAGGGCCAGGACGCCTCCCTTCTCTGTCTGACCACAGGCCCTGGCTCTTAACAGAGGTGCAGCCTGTCCCCCCAGCCCAGCATCCCCCCGAGGTCCCCTCACATGCCTCCCTCCCCGAGGCTGCCCACCTGGCCCGGCCTGTGCAGAGGTGAGCCCTGCCGGGCTCTCACAAGGCGCCATTCATCCAGGCAGACTGCTGATGGAAACCATGTGTGGTGCGGCCGGCCAAGGTGGCGGCAGCTCCGGAAGCCAGGCCTGGCCGGGGGCCTGGGGGCCCTGGGAGGGTTGGGGGAGGAGGTCCAGCTGACCCACAGGCCTGTCGGGCTGCAGGGAGCTCCGGGCAGGACTGACCTCCCCCTCCTAGGCACACACCAAAGGGACTCTGAGCTGGGGCCCTGACTCCTGCACCTCGACTGGGGATGTGGGGGGCAGAGAGGCCCCCTCCAGGTGCAGATGGGGAGCACCTTGGGGCCCTTCCAACTGGGCAGGGTTCTGTTACTGAGGACGGTGTGCTCGTGTGTGGCTGTGTGTGTGCTGACACCCAAGGAGGGTGTCCTGAGCCCTTGGGCCCATGAGCACATCAGGGTTTCCATAAAGCACATTGGTGCAGTGGTTAAGACCGTGGGCTCTGAAAGCTCACAGGCTTGGGTCTGAATTCCACCTCTGCTGCTTCCTGGCTGTATGACCGGAGACAAGCTGCCCAGCCTCTCTGATCTCTGCTCCTCATTCGCCAAAGGAGGCCTGGGGCCTGGTCAGAGGGCTGGAGCAAAGACACACTGGGGAGGGGGCGGGTGGTGTGGGGTTGGGGTTGGTTCTGGGCCCCAGCCCCCAGCCCCAGGGCCCCTGAAATCATTTTAGCCCTGACTCCTGACCTGACCTTTCTGGGAACTGGGAGGGTGCTAAGTGTGGGTGTCTGGGTCTCTTCTGAGGCCCAAGGTGCCAGATAGTGAGGGTGAGTGGGGAGCATTGGATCGCCAGCCGATGTGAGGTGCGGCTGAACTAGCCACCCCCTCCTGGGCCAAGAACAGAGCTGGGCATTGTTCACAGGGCCTCCTCCTTGGCACTGAGGCACCCACAGGAAGGGGTGGGAGGGCCAGGCCACGGCCAGCACTGACCACAGGCTTGGCTGAGCTGGGACCCTTCGGGGCCTTGGTGTCCCAGAAGGCACCCTGGTTTCGCAAGGAATGCACGTTCTACTGGGCGCCTCAGGCCTCATCCCGCCTGAGGTCGCGGGAGACAGACACTTTGAGGGCACTTGGTCCTGGCTGAGTGTCTCTCATGGATACCCTTGAGACATCCCCAAGGATTAGACTTGGCCGGGAATACAGCACCCAGAGATAGGGGGCCCCAGACCCCACCCTCTCCTCCAAGGACAAACCTGGAAGAGCCCTGTCCCCACCGACACAGGACAATGCCGAGGCCAGGGAGGAGGGGTGCCCGTATCACATGGCCCTCAGGGGTGGACACCCAGCATTTTCCTCTGGGGTGGGAGCTTCGGTGAGGGGGAGTGAGCAGATGGCTGTTGTGAGGAGGAGGACCTGAGCTGATATGGAACATCCCTCCACTTCCCAGCTGAGAGTCTGGCGCAGCCACATACCCTCCTTAAAGCTCCAGTTGCTTCTACAGCAGAGAACAGGATCCACCGCATAGGGCTGGATGAGTACTTTTCTGATGCAGACCCTGAGAGTGGCGGCACCATGTGCTGGAGGGAGCCTGGGTTCAAGCTCCCAGCTCCTCCTCCTCAGCTGGGTGAGCTTGGGCAAGTCATTTTCTTCTAGAATTAAAGAGTTTGAAAAATCTTCCAAATTGGTTTGTTAGAGAAACAAACCAGCTGACTTGGACTTGGCATTACATCTGGCCCTAATGGTCAGCTTTATGTGTCAACTAGGCTGGCTGCAGTCCCCCGTTATTCAGTCAAATACTAGGTGTTTCTGAAAGGGTATCTTGTAAATGCAATTAAAGTACATAATCAGTTGAGTTTAAGTAAAGGAGATCGGGGGCTTCCCAGGTGGCATTAGTGGTAAAGAACCCACCTGGCAATGCAGGAGACATAAGAGACGTGGGTTTGATCCCTGGGTCAGAAAGATCTCCTGGAGGAGAGCATGGCAACCCACTCCAGTATTCGTGCTTGGAGAATGCATGGACAGAGGAGCTTGGTGGGCTACAGGCCATAGGGTTGCAAAGAGTCGGATTGAAGCAATTTAGCACACAGTCAAGGGAGATTATTTTAGATAATCTGGGTGGTCCTGACTGGATCAGTTGGTAAGCCTTAGTAGCAGAGCTAAGGCTTCCTTGAAGAATATATTCTACTTGTGCCTGAGAGTTCTATCTTGCCCTTCCTGACAGACAACCTGTATTACAAAGGGTTCTCCAGAGAAACAGAGCCAATAGAATGTATACATACGGATACCCACAAGTAGTGTTGGTAAACTCAGGAGAGGTGATGGTATAGTTCCACCTTGAGTCTAAAAGCCTGAGAACCAGGAGAGCCAATGTTAGTTTGAGCCGAAAGGCAGGAAAAAGCTAACATCTTAGTTCAAAGACTGTCAGGCAGAAAGAATTCTCCCTTACTCACTAGAGCATCAGTCTTTTTATTCAGACTTTCAACTGATTAGATGAAGCCCACCCACATTAGGGAGGGCTGTCTGCTTTACTTGGTCTACTGATAAAAATATCAATTTCATCCAAAACCATCCTCAGAGAAATGCTCAGAATAATGTTTGGCAAAATATCTAGACACAAGATCAAGTTCACATGAAATTAACCATCACCTATGGATTTCATGGTTGCCTAGCCAGCTTCTACAGTTGTGTAAGCCAGTTCCTTGCAGTAAATCTCTTAATATGTTCCTCCTACTGGTTCTGTTTCTCTGGTTGAACCCTGAGAAACTATTTAATAGTTTTAATATTTAATAGTTTTAACTATTTATTTAAATATTTAATATTTAATAGTTTTAACTATTTAATAGCAAATAGTAAATTTACTATTTGCTAGCAAATAGTAAATTAAAATAAGAATAGTAGTTATTATCATCAACGTCTTTGAGAATTCCCTAGCCGTGGGCTTGCATATTGTAGGCTCTTGGCAAATGTCATGGAGCCCTGTCTTAAAGGGAGCGTAAGTCATGTCAGTTTCTTTCATGACTCGAAAGGAGCCCAAGCAGCAAGGACAAGTCCCTTCCCAAGCCCTCAGCAATGAGCAGCTCCACAGCCCCAAACCATAACCGGGCTGGCATCTATGGGTGCCAAGGCCACATACATAGCTCCACCAGAACCTCTACCAAACACTTCACTTATTAACTAATTTAATCCTCGTAACAGCCCTGTGAAGCAGCCACTGTAATTCTCCCCATTTTACAGAAGGGAAAACTAAGTCACAGGGAAGCTCATGGTGTACACAAGATCCCAAAGCCAGGAAGTAAAGGATCAGAGGCCCAACCTAGACCACACTCTTCCCCTGCTGCTTTCAGGACAGCACAGGACGTGCCACCTCTAGAAACTAAAAGAGGTTTTGGAGTGAGAGTGTCAGGTTATTTTTATGTCTTCCCTCTTTACAAGATGCTAACGTGGGTCTGCTTGAACTTTGATCTCTGTTTGAATCCCAGCTTTGACCCTTCAATGCTTGATTCATCTTTGGATCCTGAGTATTTGGCGCAAGGAAATGGCAACCCACTCAAGTATTCTTGCCTAGGAAATTCTATGGACAGAGGAGCCTGGGGGGCTACAGTCCATGGGGTCGCAAAGAGCTGGACACGACTTGAAGCAATGTAGCACACGTATACAGGTGTCCAATAAATATTAATTATTACTCCTTTTTTCTGGACCTCAGTTTTCTCAGTTATACAGTGAGGTTCCTGATATATTCCTTGAGCTTTTAGGTGTCCAACTGATTTCCCTCTGTCTCATTTTTAATTTGTCACTTACTTATACCGCATTATGCCACCTGATGTGAAAAGCCAACTCACTGGAAAAGACCTTGATGCTGGGAAAGACTGAAGGCAAAAAGAGAAGGGGGCAGCAGAGGATGAGATGGTTAGATGGCATCACCAACTCAATGGACATGTATGTAAGCAAACTCCGGGACATGAATTTAAGTGAAGGACGGGGAAGCTTGGCATGCTGCAGTCCAAGGGGTCACAAAGAGTCAGACACAACTGAGCAACTAAACAAAAAGAACAACCTACTTACACATACACTCTTCTCTCCTGACACCCCTACCCTCACCGCTGATTGGCGGGGGGCGGGGAACAGAGGGAAAGGCAGCCTGAAAAGGAAGGGGAGATGCGGCACAGAGAAGAGAGGGGTGAAGGCCGGGACGTCTGCTCTGGCCTCTTCTCTCAGCGTTGTACTGGAGATTCTAACAAGACAATCACACAAGAAAAAGAAATCAAAGGCATCCAGATTGGGAAGGAAGATGTAAAACATGTCATGCAAATGACACGATCTTGTATCTAGACTAGCCCCAGGAATCTACTAAAAACCATTAGAACTAATGAATGAGTTCAGCAAGTTCGCAGGACACAAATCAATCTACCAAAATCAACTGTACTTCTATACATTTGCAATGAACAACCTGAAAATGAAATTAAGAAAACAATTCCATTCATAATAGCATCTAAAAGAATAAAATAGCAATCCCACTGCTGGGCATACATACTGAGGAAACCAGAAGTGAAAGAGACACGTGTACCCCAATGTTCATCGCAGCACTGTTTATAATAGCCAGGACATGGAAGCAACCTAGATGTCCATCAGCAGATGAATGGATAAGAAAGCTATGGTACATATACACAATGGAGTATTACTCAGCCATTAAAAAGAATTCATTTGAATCAGTTCTAATGAGGTGGATGAAACTGGAGCCTATTATACAGAGTGAAGTAAGCCAGAAGGAAAAACACCAATACAGTATACTAACGCATATGTATGGAATTTAGAAAGATGATAACAATAACCCTGTGTACGAGACAGCAAAAGAGACACTGATGTATGGAACAGTCTTATGGACTCTGTGGGAGAGGGAGAGGTTGGGAAGATTTGGGAGAATGGCACTGAAACATGTAAAATATCATGTATGAAACGAGATGCCAGTCCAGGTTCAATGCATGATACTGGATGCTTGGGGTTAGTGCACTGGGACGACCCAGAGGGATGGTATGGGGAGGGAGGAGGGAGGAGGGTTCAGGATGGGGAGCACATGTATACCTGTGATGGATTCATTTTGATATTTGGCAAAACTAATACAATTATGTAAAGTTTAAAAATAAAATTAAATTAAAATAAATAAATAAAATACATATGAATAAATTTAACAAAAGAAATGTAAAATTTGTGTCTGAAATAAAACATTGCTGAAATAAACTCAAGATTTCAAGAAATGGAAAAACATCATGTATTTATGGGTTGGAAGACTCCATTAGCATTATTAAGAGGGCAATACTGGGACTTCCCTGGTGGTCCAGTGGCTAAGACTCTGTGCTCCCAACACAGGGCGCTCAAGTTTGATCCCTCGTCAGGTAACTAGATCCCACATGCTACAACTAAGACCTAGCTCAGGCAAATAAATACATGAATAAAAATACTTTTAAGAAGATGGAAATACTCCTCAAATTCATCTACAGATTTAATGCAATGCCTATCAGAATCCCAGCTGACTTCTTTGCGTGAATTAATAAGCTGATGCTAAAGTTCAAGGGATCCAGAATAACCAAAACAACCCTGAAAAAGAAGAATAAAGCAGGAGGACTCACACTTCCAGATTTCAAAACTTACTACAGAGCAATGATAATCTAGATGGTGTGGTATCAGCGCAAGGCTAGACATTCAGAGCAGTGGAATAGAAGTCAGAGTCTCTTCTAGAAATAAATCCATGCTATGCTATGCTAAGTCACTTTAGTCATGTCCGACTCTGTGCGACCCCATAGATGGCAGCCCACCAGGCTCCCCCGTCCCTGGGACTCTCCAGGCAAGAACACTGGAGTAGGCTGCCATTTCCTTCTCCAATGCATGAAAGTGAAAAGAGAAAGTGAAGTCGCTCAGTCGTGTCCGACTCGTAGCGACCCCATGGACTGCAGCCCACCAGGCTCCTCTGTCCATGGGACCCTCCAGGCAAGAGTACTGGAGTGGGGTGCCACTGCGTTCAACCGATTTTGACAAGGGTGCCAAGACCATTCAATGACGAAAGACTACTTGAAAGAACAAGAAAAGAAAAAGCTTGGTTTGGGGATCAGGCAGCCTCCGCCATTGTCTTGCTGTGTGACTGAGCAAGTGAGTTAATCTCTCGGAGCCTGAGTTTTTTCATCTGTTAACATGAAGATAATGAGAGAGTGCCCTTCTCATAGCTACAGACATGCAAGATAACCTTATGTGAAGTGCATAGCTTAGATCTGGCCCCTTGAGCAAACCCGCGGACAGGGTGGAGGACCAGGGTGGGACACGCTGGTGAGGGTTAGGGTCTGGCACTTCTCCTAGGCCCCCCTGGGGAACCTCTTTCCCCAGGAAAAGGCAGGGCTGGTGAGGTCTGAATGTGCAGACTGTGCTTGGCAGAGCTCTGCGGGTTGGTAATAAATGGACAGGAAAGGAGATTCCATTACGCAGGAATGTCTGGGGAGGGGGTGGGGAAGGAGCCGGCTCCCTTCCCAGCATCAGCCAGCCCTGCAGCCTTGATTGATGTGCCTTGCATCACAGCAGCGATGGGGCCTGGCGGAAGGAGGCCCCTCCGCCACTCACCCCTCCTGGAGCAAGGCCAGCAGCCAGATGTTCCTGGACTTTGGGGAGCTGGGATGGGGGCAGGGAAGGCCGGCCAGGGGGCAGCCACCCAGATGTCCAGCTTCTGCCTCCTTCTCTTTGGCAGTTGGATGCAGGTGGTGTTGGTTCTGCTGTTGACCTTTGGCTAGTGGCCATGTCTCCTTGGGACCTGACTCTGTTCAGAATTGGGGATGGTGGTCCTCCCCTGCCCTGTTCTGCTGGGAGAGGCACATAACCACCTAGGAAAGGGCTTTAAGCTCCGAAGAGGAAAATGTCCCAAGAGCCTGCCCAAAGCTTTTGTGTTACTCTGCTCAGAGCCACCGACAGAGGTGTGACTGGGGCCTGAGCCCTCCGTGAGGTTGGGGGATCCCAGTGAGGGCCCTGAATTTGTGATTTAGTGAGTGGGTCTCAAGGCAGATTCTGGGCAAGAAGGTGGTTCCACCAGCACTAAGATAAGACCCAAGACTTATTGCCTCGTGCTCCTGTCAAGCCCTGTGACTGTAGCTAAGACTTACACAGCATCATGTCCAATCTGCTAATGATTTGTAGTATTAAAAATATAATAATTAGAGGAGAACAGGAAAAAACATAAGGAACAACAACAAAAAAAGAGAACATCACTCCAAGATTCACCATGCAGATAATTAACTGCTAACATGTTCATATAAATTCTTCTTGTACTTATATTCTGGACCTATTGATAAAAATATTTAGTTAGGTATGCACATTTGGGGGCTTTCCTGGTGGTTTAGACTGTAGAGAATCTGCCTGCAATGCAGGAGACCTGGGTTCGATCCCTGGGTCGGGAAGATCCCCTGGAGCAGGGAACGACAAACCACTCCAGTATTTTTTTTTTATAGTTTTATTTTATTTTATTTTTAACTTTGCAATATTGTATTAGTTTTGCCAAATATCGAAATGCAGTATTCTTGCCTGGAGAATCCCATGGACAGAGGAGCCTGGGGGGCTACAGTCCATGGGGTCACAAAGAGTCGGACACGACTGAGTGACTGTCACTTTCAGTATGCACATTTTTCCAAAAAGTAGGATCATCACACACGTCCAGCTTTGTAACCTGCCTTCCTCCCCAGCAGCATGTAGTGACCACCTGCCCTCTTCCAGGACTGGAGATCCCCATAGCCTTGTTGATGCCTTTCCCTTGTGTAGATACCCCATGTTCTTGGCTTTTGGGTGATATCCAAAATCTCCCCAGTCTGGACAGTGCAGCCCTGAATCGCTTTGTACCAGTACCTTTGTGTACACATGGATGACTTCCTTAGGATAAATTCCAAGAAGTAAAATTGGTCAGTTGAAGAGTACATGATACATGGGGTTTGGGGGACACCTGATGAAACTGACTTCCTGAAGCTTGAGTCACTCTCACTCACACACACAGGTCCTGGTTCCCACAACTCAGCTCACCTGCTTGTTCCCACACCTGCCCTCCATGTCCACCGAGCTTGGCCCCCCACTTTGCAGGAAGGTGGTGGGCAGGGCCCACAGTGGCCAGCCAGGGTCTGTCTGCGGGCCTAGAAACACATCCTTCTCTGTTGTTCTCAGGAAGGCAGCAGGGGTTGGGGAGTCCTGGATGGGAACTGAGGGGACCTTGGATAAGTCCCGTCTGGTCCTCACTTTGCCCATCTGCAGACTGGAGGAGGCAGTGTCACGGTTCTCTTCCAGCTCATAGGGTCTGTGAACCCACAATATCACTGCAATGCTGCCCAGCTGGCAGGGATGTCTGTGACTCAGGTGGGGACTGTGGCAGCCACAAGCGCCTGCTCACCCCTGACAGACACGAAGACCAGGCTGGGTGAGCAGCCCAGCCCTCAGTAAGCTGCAGAGGCAAACTCCACTGTCTCCCAGGTCATCAGGGAGAGGGGTGTGTTACAACTCAGAGGAGCCGTGACCTCTCAGAGAAGCACCAGATGAGGGGGTGGCTTTGGAGGTGACTTCTCAAGGATTCCAGGAACCCAAGAACTCCATGAACAGCGTGGAACCTGTGCCCTTCATGACATTCCCATGCACATTCAACATCAGTTACTCCCGACAGCATTCCAGGCTTCGCTTTCCTTCACATGTGTACGCGTGAGTGTGCATACACATGTGCACTGGAGCCTACACTTTCATTGTTTCCCACACTCTTGATCATGCTTAGACATACAATAATGATAATAATATACAATAGCATTTTGACTAACACAGTGATTGAGCATTTACTGTGTGCCAGGCACCTCCCAGGCACCATCACTGCTTCCATTGCATGGCTGAGGTGAATTCACCTGCCTGAGGTCACAGAGCGGGTAGGCAGAGGAACCCTGCCCTTGGCACGTACACATGCGCATACATACACACGCACTCACACACAGAGACACACACACGGCCCCTCTCCACCAGCTTAGACACACCCAGCCCACTCCTGCTCCCTGCCTGCTGTCTTCCTGCCCAGGCTGGGTCCTGGCCACACAAACCTCTCCGCAAAGCCTCTCCCAACCCTTGGTACACAGTGAACAGACTCGGTTTGTTCGGATTCAGGCAGCTGGAGATGCAGTAAATCCAGGCTGTAACCCCCTTCTTGGCATCTTGTGTGTCCCCAGCCCTGAGCTGCAAAACTGGAAAGAGGCAGCACCACCCCAGGCCCCAGCAGGTCCCTGAGCCCTTTACCTTGCCGCTCCCCGCTCCCCCCTTCTCCTTTTCCCTCCTTCCCTCCTCTCCCCTCTTTTTTCCCCTCCTCTGCTCTCTCAAGCCAGCCTTGGGGACCTGCTTCCTGTGTGCCGGGCAGTGGGGCGGGGCTGCAGTGGGGCGGGGAGCCCAGGTTCCCCTCCTCAAGAGACTGACAGCTCCTCCAGTCATGAGGCCCAGAGGATGGGCTTGCTCAGGGTCACACAAGGAGGGAGTGGCCGTGGGGTCAGGCTCGGGCTAGGGCTTTTGTTTGCAGAGACACAGCCTCTCCCGCCAGGAGATCTGAAGGGTGTGTGAACCCTGCGGGAGTCAGAGCAGCGCTAACACTGACTGTAGCTCCGGTGTGTTGGGTGCTGCCAGCCGGCCATTCTTCTTATGCCTTCTCTTCTTTACTCCCCTAAAAACCCACCACCATGGAAACTAACATTACCATCTCGCCCCCCCTCTAACAGATAAGAAAAGCAAGGCTTACAGCCAGACAGGACTCAAACCTAGGAGTGTTGCTCCAGTCTCCAAGTTCTCACTAGGCTGCATTCACAGGCTTGAATGAGGAAGAGACCAGGGCACCAACCAGATGAAAGCTTTGGGAAGCTGGGATTTGAGCGGGCTTTTCAGAGGATAGGGGAAAGGATGGAGGGGAGAGGGGCGCATTCTAGGAAGTGAGTGTGGCTTGAACCAAGGCATGGGGATGGAATGTCCCCGAGCCCCGCACCAACGAGGGGCAGACCAGCCCGAGGAGGGCTCGTGGCTAAGGGACACACACACGGACTTCCGTCATCCCTTTCTTGGAAGAGGGGTGAGAGGCAAGCCTGGCCCTGGCATCCTGTCTGGAGTGCTCTTGGGGACCCTGCCAGGGTTGGCCCTGAGCTAGGCAGAGGTGTCCCTGGTGTCACTTACCAGGACTCACAGAGGGAAGACCCAGGAGGCCCCTCATGACTCTGCCACCCCCAGAGAGGGATGCTACAGGGCAGCGCAGGTACCGGGTCCTGAAGGGCCTTGGGACACATCAGCATCAAGTCCCTGGCACAGACCAGTGTTCCAGGCAACACAGCTGAGTGCCAGGCAGAGGCTGGAGATGGAGGAGGAAAAAGGCAAATGGCACCTCACCGGTTGCTTCCATGTGAACCCTGCAGGAAATCAGGGTGCTGCCCCTAGGGCGGGGCAGCTGAGACCAGGACTGCGACGTGCTCAGCCAGATCCCCAAGTCACAGGGGTTACAATGGATCACACTGCAGAAGCAGTGAATGATTCAGGCAGAAACCCCCTAAACCACAGCCTGTGGGGTCACACTCCACTCCTGTTTCCCATCTTCTAGTTAGCACCTCCTCCTCTTTCAGGTCTCAGCTCAAGCGACCCCTCCTGGGGGAAGTCTGCCCTGATACCTGCCTCCAAACCCCACCACACACTGGAGTACAGCCAAATTCCTCCAGAATAGCTCTTACAGAACTGGGGCTTCTCCCAGAATGGTTGGTAATTAAACTCTCATCTGTGGGATTATTTGGTTGATATTGTTTACCTTCTAGCTGCAAGCTCTGGGAGGGCAGGAGATATGTCTGTTGTGTTTATTGGTGTACCCACCAGCCCTGGAAAATAGTAAAAACCTATATTTTTTTGAGTGAATGGGTGGGTGGATGGGTAGATGAATGTCTGTATGTTTATATGGATGGATGGGTAGATGGGTGGATGGATGGATGGTTGGAGGGATAGATGGATGGATGGGTAGGTAGATGGATGGATAGGTGGATGGATGTGTCCTGGATTGGAAGTTAGATGCATTGGTAGGTAGACAGAAGCACGAGGAGAATGATGGTTGGGTAGAACTATAAAACTCTAGACTGCTAAACTCAGATGCTTTTTATTTATTATATCATTAGAATAAAACAGCTCAGCATCATAATTAGAAGGTGCAATTACAGAACTCAATCCCCTCTTACAAGAGATGGACAGGCTCAGAAAGGTGAAGTTTTGTCCAAGATCACACAGCAAATCTGGTGACCCTAAGTCTGTTTTCTATCATACAAAAACAGCCTCCAAAAATGGGGTTAAAATCGCTTGTTTCAGTCCTGTCTCTTCTCTGGGTTCTGTGTGATCTGAGACAAGTCACTGGGCCTCCATTTTTCCCTTTAAAAGAAGAGGTTGCAAAATCTAAGGATTCCTTTGCATTCTTAGGAAGGCCAGTCTCACCACTGGGTTTTGTCAGGCCTGATACAGATGCCTTCCCACACCTTCCTCAAAGCCCGGTGGGGCTGTCAGGGTGGACTCCAAGGCCCTGGGAGGGTGGTGCATGAGGCCCCAGGTCTGGGGTGGGAGGACCAGCCAGCCTTTCCCTCTTGAGTCGGCCTGGCCATCAGCCGTATCTCAGCGCATGATTTTCTACTCTCAGGTGTGCCCCCGGGGGGCTGCAGGTTGTGGAAGGCGCCCCCCGCCATGAGTTTCTGGCTCCACATATCCTGCCTGGAACTTCCTCATATTCCTGGACACCTGCACTCACAGCCATAAAGCTGGGGAGCGGGGAGTGTGTTTTGTGGAGGCGAACACCCCTAGAGCCAGCCTTGGGCTGCCTGGCCCAGGCCCAGACCAAGGTACAGCCCTGGGAAATAGTACAACTGAATGTTTAGTAAAAAATAAACTTTTCTTCTCTGTCTCCAGTTCCCTCCCTAGAAGGCAAAGAAGGGGCTTTGTGGACTCAGAGGACCCAGACACAGGACTGTAGGAGTTAGGGGAGGAGGGGATCGTGTGTGTGTGTGTGTGTGTGTAAGAGAGAAAGAGAGAGAGGAGACAGCCACAGGCCTCGTGGCAGAGGTGTGGGGTGGGATGCAGAGCCGAAAGGGTCTGAGGAGAGAAGAGGAGGCTGGAGCAGCTGTCACAGGGGCTCCCGGGGCCATAAAGTCAGGTTGAGGCCTTTGGACTTTATCCCCTAGAGTAAGGAATCCTTTTTTTTTTAAAAAGGCTTTCATGGTTTTTTTTGACACTAAAAAAGTTTAAGTTGCACGTTCATCGTAAAAAAAAAAGCAAATAGTACAATTAAATGTTAAGTAAAAAATAAAAATAAATTTCTCTTCTCTGACACCAGTTCTCTCCCTTACTGCCAGGTCTTTCATATCCCTGAAGAGAGATTCTAGGCAACATTTGTCCAATGTATCCATCTCTCCTTTTTACACAGTGGAAACCTATCCTACCCATTCTGCTGGGTTGTATGTTTTACACATCATTTCTTAATACAGATCTGAGCACCATGTGCCACCTGGCTACATGGACACTCTGTACTTCGGTACCTAGTCCCTACTGATGGACAGTGACATGTTTGCTAACCTTTCACTTACATGAATAGTCCCGCAATGAGTATATCCTTGTGCCTCCCCCTCTGAGTGCATGGGCTGGTTTATGTTGGATGAATTCCAAGCCATGGTACTGCTGGGTCAAAGGATACATGCATTCAACACTCAGGACATATCCCCAAGCTGTCTGCTTGAAAGGTCTCAAGCGGAGGGATGACAGCCCTCCACGGTCTGGTCAGTTGCTCCCGACACATTTGACAGGGATGGAAATAGCAAGGTATTGGATTATGAGCCACACAATCTTGAGGTCTGGGATGGGCTAAAGGATCGTCAAATGAGGGCCCACTTGCGAGCTCCCAGCTCTCTGCTATCTGCCGTGCCTTCTGGAGGCTGAGAGAAAGGGGCCCCTGATGACATGTCCCTTTGCTGTGGGGGGAGGCATCCAGCCCGGAGGTTGTGCACAGGATCCACACCCCCCACCCCGTGGGATGGCTGCAAACAGCCTAGCATGGAGAGGACAGGCTGCCGGCAGCTGTGAGGGGCGCGAGTTCAGCCAAAGCCCGAGCAGAGGGCTGCCAAAAGCCTTTTCTTTTCATTTTTCCAAGCCTGCACTTTGGGCTGGGCACACTGTCATCCTCATGTTTCCTATTACTTTACAAGGCTCCGCATCAAAGCGCCAGCGGTGCAGGCCCTTTGATGTCTGGGCCCAGCCTGCCTCCGCTTTTGGGAGAAGCATCTCTGCTGAGGATCAAGAGGGGAGTCAAGCTGAGATGGTCCCCGGCCATCCCTGGCCAACGTGGTCCCCTGGATCCACGGACACTGAGACTGAAGGCTCCTGGGGGAGGGTGGAGGGACCATCCAGCCTGACTGAGGCCCCTGTCACTGAGCCCAGAGGGGACCCAGAGGCCCAGAGAGAGCAAGGGGCTACCCCAGGCCATATAGCCATTTGGCGAAGGTGGATCAGATGCTGGTAGAGGGGATTCCTATTGGATCAGGGGAGCCAGGCGGCCCCTTGGTTGTTGGTCTCTCAGTTCCCCACTTTGCTTCCTAGACACTTTCTGGTACTGATACTCTGCAGCTGAGGGAGGTGGTTCAGTGAAGGTGTCTATAGTCACCCTGCCTTGGTTCAGATCCTGGGCTCATTCCTTTCTGCTGTGTTACCTTGGTCAAGTTACTTAACTCCTGTGAGCCTCAACTTTCTCTTCTGTAAAATGGGATAAAGACGTTTCCTATCTCAGAGGGTCCTTGTGAGGGTAAAATGAGATTTATGAAAGTACTTCGCTCAGATGCCTGACACAGTCTCCAAAACACACACACACAAAACCTCTTATCACTTGATGAGAAAAAGATTGGGGAAGGGTTTTCTAAGGAGAGGGGGCTAGTGTGAAGCTGACTTGCTAATACAGGTCCCCAGTCCTGCCCAGTCGTGCTCTGAGGAAGAGCTGGGGCCATCAGTGACATCCAGGGAATTAAGTCCTTCTGTGCTCCTCTCCCAACTCCCCAGCTCCCATTCAAGGCTCTCTTCTGAGCTTCAGCTGGGGGTGTGGGGGATGGATGGGGACAGGGTACAAGGCCCGGGGTGGGAGGTCTGTGGAAGGGGTGTGTGGGAGGACACGGCCCTACAGCCCGAACTCCCAGCCCCGACTCCAGGAGACAGCCAGAGTGGGGAAGGAGGGGTAGTTTCCTGGCACAGCTGAAAAGGTTTGGATTTGACTTGGAAACACATTGAGAAGTCCCTGGAGGCTGCCTCCACAGAAACAGCCTCTCTGAAGTGGAGCCCAGACTGGGGAGGCTGTTTTGTATAAAGGGGCTCCGGGGACCTCAGTGATGGAAGATGGGCTGAAACCTCTACCCCAGAGTTTCCACACAGGCAGACCAAACCTCTGCACTTCCCGAGGGCCTGCCCTGGGGGTGGGAGAATTCCATCCTCAAGCCTGTGCCAACAGGGGACTGAGGACTGAGCCGGGGGAGAAGGGTCCTTGCCCCTGGGAGCCCACAGATGGGGGAGGAGGGAAGCACCTTCTCAGGCAGCCCCAGGACTTATCCCTGAGCTGCCACCTTCCCGTTTTGGCCATATCTAAGTTTAGCCTGCGATTTTACTTATTTCCTTTTTTCCTTTAAATTGACTCATGTTTTTTCCTTTAAATTGACTCACCTTTAAAAAACTTGAATATATTTCTTTTAAAAGGAATTTTATATATGCTACCATAAGTGGAAGACCTGTATCACTTGTCATACACAATAACCATATAAATAGAGTACAATAAACAATGTTAATTTCTAGCTAGCTCCTGAGACTTGTTCTTTCTTTGATTAAAAAATAAAAGGGAAGATTAGCAAGTATGAGAATTGTGTTAAAAATGGGCTAACACCCAACTAAGACCTTTTCCTAGACTAGCACTGCCAGATAAAATGCATAATGCCCAGTTACATTTAAATTTCAGACAAACAATCACTAGAATTTTTAGTATATCTTAAATATTTTATCGGAGAAAGCAGTGGCACCCCACTCCAGTACTCTTGCCTGGAAAATCCCATGGATGGCGGAGCCTGGTAGGCTGCAGTCCATGGGGTCGCTAAGAGTCCAACGCGACTGAGCAACTTCACTTTCACTTTTCACTTTCCTGCATTGGAGAAGGAAATGGCAACCTACTCCAGTGTTCTTGCCTGGAGAATCCCAGGGACGAGGGAGCCTGGTGGGCTGCCGTCTATGGGGTCACAGAGTCGGACATGACTGAAGTGACTTGGTCACACTTAGACTAAAAAATTATTTGCTATTTAACTGCAATTCACATTCAACTGGGCATTATGTATTTTTATTTGCTAAATCTGGCAACCCTATCCTCAATGAGTGTAAGATATTCTTCTAAAAGAATAACTTTCTCACTGCTGAGAGATTAAATGTTTGCACACGGTGTCCCTATGCCACCAAAAACAATCTCAAGAAGAACTGTTCTGATTCAAGGTGGAATTGCAGTAACAAAACATACTGGTGTGGGAACTTGGAGGTGGGGGAGAGAGTTGCGTTTGGGAGAAATTCTGAAAGTCTCCCCGAGGAGAGGGGGGCATTTGGGCAGGACTCTAGGGGCCAGCCAGGGCATGGCAGCGATCTCGGGGTTCTGAGCACACTCCCCCACACCGGCCCAGGGCTTGAGCAACAGAGGACACTCCTTAGGAATAAAGCCTTGCCTCTGCTCTCAGAGGACAGAGGGGCTTGTGTTGGCGTGACTGTGGCTTGTGAGTATGAGTGACTGTGTGTTTGCCCAAATCACACCCTCTTGGGGCACAAAAGGGCTTTTGAGGGCCTCTCCTCTCACACCGCCCCCAACCCCCGCCTGCCCTATGTGGAAATCTGAAACTTGCTTGCATTTCTCCAGTGATGGGGCACTCGCTACCTTGTAAGGATTCTCTCATCATTGGGCAGGGTTGATTGCGAGAAAGCTCTTCCTTAGCCCGAACAGCAATCTGCCTTCCTGTAGACTCCCTCTGTCCTGTGACAGTCCTTCAGAGGGTTGTCATCCATCCATGATGACAACCCACTGAAGTCTGAACAGACCCATTTCTTTGAACTGCGCCCCTTATGGCTTGATTTCTGACTTCCTCATTTGCAGGGAAACAGGCTTAGGGCCTGGGACTGGAGACACTGCCTGGACAAGGAGCAGGAAAGGTTGTGCGTGGGCAATGCTGGGAACTGAGGCAAGGATGCACCAGCACACGGAGGGGAGTTCCTTTTCTGCAGATTCTCAGCCTTTGGGAGCTGCCCGAGAGCCCTGGGCTTTGTGCCCTGTTCAGCCCCTGACTTGCTGTGTGCCTTCAGGCAAGTGTCCTCTCCTTCCTGGGCCTTAGATCTCTGCCTCATGCCCTGTGAATGCACTGGCCTGTTCTTACAGGTAAAAATATCTGTGTCTGTTCTGATTGACTGGTGCTGTGCTGGCTTGGATTTCTGTGATAAGAAGGATTCTGAGGCAGTGTCTGGGGCCAGAGGGAAATTAAGCCATGTACAGACAGTGCAATAGTGGCCCAGGAGCTGCATATGGCTAGTCGCAGCCTTGAGGGGGCTGCCAGTTCTGGCAGGGCACGACTCTGAAATGACGAAGCAGGACAAGCCGAGGTGCTTGGTGAACTCAGGTATGGGGCAGGGGCTGTCCCTGTGGGGAGCAGGGAGGAACCCTGCGCGGTGTTGGTGGCCTTGGCCCTGTCTTTGCCCAGCCTACTATGGACTCTCACACGTGTGCTGGTCCACACCCTGCCACCCAGAGGACCAGAGGACAGAGTTTCTCTGTAGAATCCTGTGAGCAGGCCAAGACTTGTGGCTGGAGGGCCGTGTGGAAGGCGACAGGGGAGGCTGGCAGGGTGGGGCTCAGGGAGTGCAGATGGGGCTTCTCTGCCAGGGGCAGCTCTTTAGGGAACAGAAACATGGGTCAGAGCTGGGGCTTGGTTTCTACACAAAGGGGCTTTCTGGCCCATCCCTGCCCTGCAGGGCTGGGAGGCGGGAAGAGGGCAAAGCCCAGACTCTGAGTATCTCAGAGGGCTCAAATTGAATTTCCAAGCTGGGTAAAATCTCTTTTTTGGTCTTCAATTGCCAAGTCATGGTCCGACTCTTCATGACCCTATGGACTGCAGCACTCCAGGCTTCCCTATTCCTCACCATCTCCTGGAGTTTGCCCAATGAGTGCAACTGTCTGGTGGGCAAAATCTCTACAGATCAACAAGTTCTCACTCCAGTCTATGAACAGGCTTTCCGGACAGACGGCAACTCTTAAAAGGTGGTAGAAGAAGGGGGTTCCTCCATCTCCCTCTCTCTCTCTTCTTGCCCCTAGTTCATGACAACTTTGTCAAGTTCCTTCCCATTTCTCTGGGCCTGGCTTCCCAGTTGTACAAGAAAGGAGAGATAGTCTTTAAAAGGCCTGCCAGGTCTCACATTTACAGACTCCAGTTTCTCAGGAATGACGGTGATGGTGATGAAGAGCTCCAAGGTTTACAGAGCACTCCCTACTTCCCATTCAGTTTACCTCCTAACAGTGAGGTGGTTAGTGCAGTGAGCATGGTAAGTATTAGTCCCCTAACTTTTTTAAGATGACAAAACTGAGGCTCAGAGAGGGCAAAAGTGTCTTCCAGGGACTTCTCTGGTGGTCCAGTGGGTAAGACACCACGCTCCCAATGCAGGGGACCTGGGGTCAATCCCTGATCAGGCAACTAGATCCCACATGTCACAACAAAGATCGGGCACAGCCAAATAAATAAGTAAAATAAATAAATAAGGGCCTTCCAAGTTCATACAACAATGTGGCGGCTGAACCAGGACTTCCATGTCCATGTCCAGACCTTAGTTCGCTTGTAACACTGGTTTGCAGGCTCCCAGAGTGGGACAGATGGGGCCTGGGCCAGAAAAGCCACGGTGGCTTCACCTGTCTGTTTTACATGTAGGAAATATTTTGAGGAGGAAATATTTGTGTCTAAAAAGAAATGAAAGCCTTGTGTTCTTCCAGGATTTCTCAGGTAGGAGCTGGGAAGGACCCATTTCTCAGCTGCACAGACTCTGGGTTGGGTAGCTTCGTCTGGGGTTTAACTGAGAGCTTCATGTGTTTAATGGAAATGAAAGGGATCCGCACAGTTTTTAGTATGTGATGGCGTTTGGGTGAAAGCTGGAAGTTTTCACAATGTAGAGAACCCCGCGGTATGAAAATGTCAGTATCACAAAGTGTTAATGCTGGAAGGATCTTTAGAAAACATCTGGCTCATGCATCCCTCCCCACTCTTTACTGAGGGGAAACTGAGGCAAAGAAAGAAGAGGTTTGGCCCAGGTCACACAGCATCAGAGACAGAGACAGGATGTGGGTACTCTGACTGCCCAGAGATTTTCGGCACAAACCATTTTCTGGGGCAGGGGAAGGGGAAGAAGCCGAGGGGGCTGCAGCCCTGGGACCATCAGACGAGAGGTATGTGGGACCCAGCCGCCTGCTGATAAGAGACCCACAATGCCTTTCCAAAGGGATATTTTATCAAGATGTAATTTTTCTCGCCGCAGACACTATTTTCTTTCTTGCAGACCACGCTGGCCTTCGCGATAAGGCGCCCAGACATGTTCACACTGAGGCAGCCAAAACATGAGGCAGGAGGAAAAAAATTCCCTTCTTAATCTACCCCCCACCCCCACCACCATAGCCCAATCCCCCCCCCCATTTCCTCTCATTCTCTCCAAGTTCTTGTGCCCCCCCCCATTCCCCACCCCCACCCCCACGGCTGGCTGGCCTCTTCCTGCCTTCCAGTAAGTCAGCCCGAAGGAGCCAGGAAGGTATGTGGCCCGAGGAGGTCAAAGGAGAGACAGGAGGGGTCTCCCCTGGGAGAGGAGGCCCAGATCACAGGCTCTCCGGCCATGTGCAGGGGTGGGTGGTGAGGGGAGGGCTTCCCCTGGAGCCTCTGCCTGCCCCAATCCCCACAGATGGAACACAGAGCTCTCCCTGGTTTGGGGGTTTGAGTTGGAGGTGATCCCCAGATGCTTTACCTCCTGACCCCCATTTCTGACCTCCTAACTCAGGGTTGATGGGAATTTCTGGGGAAGGGGCTACCCTGCCTACTTCTATGCAAAACCCCCCAGATTTAGGAGATCTGGGACCCATCAGTCATGGCAGAACCAGTCCCTTCTGTTCTCTAAGCTCTCCAGGCCTCAGTTTCCCCAACTGCCGGCTACAGGGGGCTGGATTCAGATGTCCTGGCCCTGAAATTCTCCTTCTGGCCTTTTCAGAAGATGGAGTTGTATCCCAGGCCTCCCGGGTGCTTGGCAAGTTGGCTGCATGCCCCCGTGTATCAGTACCCCGCCTCTGCTTTGCTCAGGAAGTCCACCCCACCCTCCACATCTGGATGGAATTTACCCCCCAAAGCAACTCAATTACCGGTGATCTGATCAGGACGGATCATGTGTCAGAGGAGGCCCTGGTGAATGCTGCTCTGCCAGAGATGAGGGTTCCTGGGCCTGTGATCTACCCCTCAAACAGCCCAAGGGCCCTTCCTGGGGCCCTGAAGACACTGGGCCAGGTGGGCAGTGTTCTGCTGAGCAGGAGACTCAGAAGGGGCTGCCACCCCCTTCTCTGTCCTAGGCCCCCTATTCAGTTAAGACCAAATCAGTGCATAAAAGCTTAAAGGGGAAGGAAGGCGCTGTATGAATTTTACATTGTTGATTCAGCCAAGTGTACACTCAGTGGTGTTTGTGAAGGTAGCAAACCTCGTGCCTTCTCTTTACACTCTGATCCCTAACAGGGCACCCTGGAAGGTAAAGGATACCTGCAGCTCACATGCAGAGCTGCAACAGCAAGGCCTGGGAACCCAGTCCTGGGTCTTGGCATAGCCTGTTTGGGAGAACCCCTGTATAGCGCAAGGGACTCAATGCTCTGTGGTGACCTAAATGGGAAGAAAATCTAAAAAAAGAGGGGATATGTATGTACGTATAGCTGATTCACTTTGCTGTGCAACAGAAAGTAACACAATATTGTAAAGCAACGATATTCAAAAATTAAAAAAAAAAGCAGGGATTTCCCTGGTGGTCCAGCGTCCAGTCCTTAAGAATCCACTTTCTGATGCAAGGGAAGCGGGTTCACTCCCTAGCAGGGGAACTAAGATCCCACATACCATGGGCTGCAATTAGAGAAAGGTTGCATACCATAATGAAGAATCCTTGTTGCAATGAGGACCCAGCACAGCCCAAATAAAATAAATAATAAAACTTCTGGCTTGAGGAACCAGAAAAAAACAGAAAAGACAATCCCTGCTGTCTTCCTGTGGCTTCTGCTAAATGGGTGAATGAGGGGCAGTGAACATGGAGGTTTCCTATTTCTTCAGGTCTGCCTTCAAAACCCCTTATTCTGAGCTCATTGCTCAAGAAATGTTTTCCTGGACATGAGGGCTCCCAGCCACTCAGTATCCACGTAGGAAGGAGGGTCACTGAGCCCTCCTGCGCTCCAGGCACTAGTGCTCTGTGCCCATCAGTATAGTGACCTCCCGGGAGCAGGGAGCACCAGGTTGAACAGGCCTGGGTTGAAAGTCCAGTGGGTCAAGACCCTCGTGCTCAGCAGCCTGAGGATCACATGTGAGTGCCCACTGCCTTCCAGGTGACACGGCCCCACCACCCTCCGTGTGGGCTGGGCAGCCCTCGCCAGGCCGGAGAAGCAGGGTACATATGCACAGACATGCCACCTCCTTCCATCAGAAAATCAACAGCATCAGCCCAGCCAGTTGACTCACACTGGTTAAGAGCAAAGCACCGAGCTCAGTGCTGCTGCGGGGAGGCTGAAGTGTCTGAGGCCAAATCTCACTCCTCTGGAGGCCCACACTGTCAGTGGGATGGAAAACACTGACCCAAAAGGCAGTGAGGAGCCCAGGCCGGCGCCAGCAGGCCCTGCATGAGTACGACTATGCCCCGTGCAGGCAGAGGGCTTCAGGCCAACAGGTTAGCCTCCCTACCTTCCTCTTGCCATTGGTGTCAGGAGCGAGCAGATAATGCATCTGAAACACTAGCGAGTACCGTTCCCACAGAGTAAGTCCCCCATGAAATACCATCTTACTGTCCATCTTATGAAATAATGAGCATCGAGGCAACCACCTCTCACTTGCCTGGAAACCTTCCTACCTAAAAGAACCCAGCCAAGAACTTGTTGGAAGCTCCCCTTCTAAAAACACCTCTGAGCCGTCACCAATAAAGAGTAGCGAGCTTGTGCCCTGAAGCTCGTGGACCTTCACATCAGTAAACTGATGGCAGAAGCAGGAGTGATGAGCAGGTGATGGGGGTGCTGATCACTTGGAGAAGGGAAAGCTTTCTGGAGGCCCAAGGACGCCAAGCCAATGTGGGTAGAGGGTCTGGGTTGGGAAGGAGAGGGGAGGCTCAGGTTCGGACCAGGTTCCTAGAGGTCATGATTGCCTCTCTAACTCCTTGACTGCTGTGGGGTCACTGTGGGGGTGACAAGATGAAGGGGCTTCTTTAGGAAGCTGATTCTGGGGGCTGATGTGGGTTCCAGCAAGGGGTACCTACTGGTAAGGACGCCAGTCGGGGCATGTTGGAACCTAGACAGGACTGAATGCCAGGATCCATCCATGATGTAAAATTCCAGACAGGGAAATCACCATGTACATGGTAAATCCCCCCTCACATCCTTTATATCACATGATCTTCATGATTCATCTTCCCTGAAACCAGGGAAGAAACCGTGTCCTTAGCAATGGGACCTCACACAGCTGTTAATGGCAGGGCGAGGCCAGGAACCTGGGGCTCCAGCTCCTGCATCATTGCTCCTCTTTTATGGAAGTTTTGGGGGTGCTCTGCCTGCCTGCTCTTATTACCTATAGAGATATTTAATAATAACACAGTGATGGACAGTCTTGGGCCCAGGGCACGGCAAGTGATGAGTGAGCCCTTAGAGGGTAACAAGCATTGATTCTGGAGTCAGGAAATCCTGGTTGGAGGCCCAGCCCCATTACCTACCACCAGTGTGGCCTGGGGAAGCATCTGAACCTCACTGAGTCTCACTTTCTCCCAACTGGGGAGAAGATGTCTGTAAAGGAGGCTCTTTCTCTTCCACAAGCCCTGGGAGGGTATGGGCTTGTCCCCTGTGCCCGGCATGGGGCTTGGGGCAGGGTAGAAACGCAGTCAATACCATCCTAATAAATTGTTCACATTTACCAGGGGAATTTTTTTCCTGTGTCAAGCATTACATTAATTACTCAACTAAATGGATGGTTAGATAGTTGGTAAGAAGAGTTTGGACTCTAAGAAGAATGGTGGGGGTTAGCGGGTGAATGCACATCAGTAGGGAAAGCGCAGACCAGGAGGAAAGGGCCCTGTCTGGAGGGAGCTGGGGAAGAGCTTGCCAGCAAAACATGCCAGCAAGCACAGAGTTTGAAGACGCAGGTTCAATTTCTCACTCTGTCATCATCTTGCTGTGTGACCTTGGTCAGGAACTGACCCTCTCTGGGCCTCTGTTTTTTTTTTTCAAAGGGGACAGATGGAAGGCACAAGGGAGCTGGGAGCCAAGCTATCAGGGAGGGAGGCTCCCTCACCTGAGGTCTCCAGGCCTGTTGGGATCTGCCAGCCTGAAGGGGATTTCCTGGGGCCGGCCCAGTTTCCAGCCCAACTGACGTCTCCCCTGGATGGGTGCCCAGAACAGCTCTCTAGTGGAAAAGGCAGGCGGGCATTCTCCCAGCCCATACCTCAGCCCTCCCTCTGGGGTCTCCCCACCCCCAGCCTGACTTGGGGAAGTGGGGGATCCCTCCTGATGAAAGAAGAAGGCACTGCCCCTTGGCTCAAGCTCCTGATTTGCTGTGTGACCTCAGGCAAGTCCCTGCCCCTTTCTGGGGGCCATGAGGAGGGCAAAGATTTCCAAGCTCTGTGGGGACGCTGACACTCTGGGATCCTGCTGGGGGCTGGGGGTGCTGGGAAAGAGACTTGAGATGGGAGCTGGACCCCAGGGCCTTGCTCTTCTTGCTGCAGAGTAGACGGTGGAAGGAGGGCAATGGGAGGCTCCCAGGTGTCTGTGAGAGGGGGCAAGGCGAGCCTGGGGTTTGGGAAACATATTTACTTTTAAGTGTCCGGTGTCACCGGGGGTTTTTTCTTTGGGTTTTGAAATGCTCCAGAAGTCAGCACTCTTGTGCGTGTTTGCCGAGCAGAATATGGGCTGTATTTATTCATCCTTTAGCCCGAGCCCTTAAAAATATAGACGGCTAATGTCTTCAGTATGTATGAAATATCCCATATGCTCGGAAACAAAAGGGGCTCTGTTATTAAAGTTTCATTTCCACACGCCCCCTCCCCTCCCTCCCGCCCGCCCCCCTGACACCCTGCCCTCCTCCCATCCCGCTCAGCCTGCTCGAGACAGAGCGGGAGTGAGGAGGCAGGCGGGCAGCCGTGGCTGGAGCCTGGGCACAGCAGTCCCCATGAGAGAGGGTACGGATTCGGCTCCAGGTGAGGTGGAGACCATGGAGGACGAGAGCAGGGTCTTCCTGGGGAGAGGGGCCTCTGGGGCTGCTGGGATGGCCAGTGGAGGGATGGGGGCCAAGGTGGCCCCTCTTGTGGGCGCCTTTGGGGCCAGGGCCTGGCAGGGCCCTGATGTCTGGGACGGAAATGCCCGCTCTGCTGCTAACTGAAACCACATGTGTCTCCCAGGCAGCGGGACAGAGAAGCCGCCAGGCCTGGGGCTGGGGACTGGGGGGAGGAGAGATGCAGGCTGGCCCCCACTGTGTGCCCAGGGATGGCTGGGGGTAGGGAGGTTCGGGGTCATTTGCATGTGTACAAGAGTGTGTGCGATGCATGAGTTGTGTGTGTGTTCACATTGCATGGGCGGGTGGGCAGTGTGTGTGTGTGTGTGTGTGTGTATAAGCATATCTGCAGGTTGGTGGGGTGTCTGCTCGTAGGACCAAATGAGTCTCCCCGTGGCCTCCTGTGGCCTGAATCCTGGGCAGACTCCTACCTAACACTCAGCACCTGGGACCCTGCTGGCTGCCCCCTAGGAGGGTCCTCCGGGGATGAGGAGACAGCCGGGCTGAGCTGGTGGTGGTCCTTCTCTGCTGTACTCTGTAGCCACCATCCTCCTTCCTTTTGCCTCCAGCCCAGCTCAGTCCCCTCACACCTGCACCACTTCTGCCCATTTCCCAGGGAGAAAGGCTGAGGCATAGAGCAAGGGGCTGACAACAGGCTCTTTTCCCTCGTCCACCTTCATCTTTTTCAGAGTGCTTGCCTCCAGGAACGTGGCACCTTCACTGTAGCCCTGGGAAGTAAGAAAACCAAGCCCAAGATAGGGGAGAGCTTGCTCATGGCACCAGGAGGACAGAATGGGGCTGCCCCAACCTGCAGGGGTCAGGGGATGACTGGGACAAGGGCTCCTTGGAGAACGGCTACACCTAGATTCTGCGGCAAATAGGGGCAACCCCCTGCCGGGGGCCCTGTGACCTGAGTCTTCTCTTCCAAAAGAGCAAGCCTTGGTGGGAGCTGGGCTCTGGGTTCTGGGGGTGACCCTGCCACTGCCCTGCTCTGGATGTTAGATGGGCTTCCTCCTAACTCTGGGCTTCAGTTCCCCATCCTCCCAACAGCAAGTGTAGACCAAAGTAGTATTTCCCAGAGTGTGGTGTGCACACCATTGGCCGCTTGGAGATGGTGCCACGGGGACTGCCAGTTTTCATTTTAACAAAGGTTGTGTGTTATTTATACCCCCCCCCCACATTAGGGGAAAATATATAAAATCCAAACCAGGGAGTGGATTTAAAGAAAAATATAAACCACCCAAATGAATGAAGACAGGATTGCTAGGAGATCCCTGGGGTCCTGTCCATTTTGGCAACAGACTCTCTTTATGTTTCTACCATTTTTAATGTTCACGAGAGTGTGGATTCTGGTTATCCAGGATCTAAAATGTGATCTGCCAAGTAGATCATTTTTTGGCCTCCACAAATTAGCAGCCCTGAAATTCCATGATTGGAGTAAAAAGTTCAGTTGTCACCTTGCGGGGAGGGTTGGGAGGAGAGAGAGAGTGTGTATGTGTGTGTGTGTGTGTGTGTGTCGTGTAGTGTTGTGTTATGTTGTGTAGGAAGGGACTGCAAATGGAATTGGCAGATCTGGAAAAAAGATCAGCCCATCTGAGGTTGAGGCTGCGTGCCCAAGGTCAGAGGCAGGGAGTTGGGGAAAGAGATTGTTCCCTGACTGACATTTTCAAGTGCTTTGTCTGGCCTCAGCCTTGCACTGAATCATCAGGATGGGTGGGTAGGCGAGGGGCCGCCCTAGCTTCAGCCTTTCCTGCCATTCAGCCCCAGCTCCCCAGCCATTTGGCTGCATTTTATGTGCCAACCCAGGGCTGGCCCAGGAGAGGTGCCCTGGGAGGGTGTGGGGGTGTGGGCAGCCCCTCCCATGGCAGGGCACCGTCACCTCTCCAGGCTGGGCTGGTTGGAGCTGGTATCACTGAGGATGTACTCCCTCATCTCCACCCTCAGCCCCTGGAAGACTCCCTGTTGCTGCTATTGTTACTCATGATGATGCCTCCTTTTCCATGGATTTTCACTGGTGATTTGTCTCATCACCAGCCCTCCAGGCTAGCGCACATCGCCCTGATGCAGGAAGTTCACCTCCCCAGACTGCCTGTCTTGTGTCATCCTGCAGTGGGAGGAGGGCATTCAGAGGGCTCACGGATATGGATGGCATCCTCGTGGGGATGAATGCATGGCCCCTTCTTGGGGAGGCAGCAGGTGCGGAGGAAGGCGCCCAGGGCAAGCGCCCTGACCATCTGGGGCCTTAGTGTGCCTACTGACCTCAAGAGGCTGAAGTAATTTTCTAGTTCTGCCCTGGGATGGACCAACATCCATCTGCCTCTAGAGGGTTCTTGTTCCTCTGCATGCACGCCTGCATGCGTGTGTGCTCAGTCACTTCAGTAATGTCTGACTCTTTGCAACCCCATGGACTATAGCCCACCAGGCTCCTCTGTCCATGGGATTTTTCTAGGCAAGAATCCTCGAGTGGGTTAGCATGCCCTCTTTCAGAGGATCTTCCCAACCCAGGGATTGAAGCCACATCTCCTGTGTCTCCTGCAATGCAGGTGGATTCTTTACTGCTGAGCCACTGAAGAAGCCCTCTTGTTCCTCTACAAAAGTGCTTTCCCAGGGAAAGTGGGGGACAAATCATGCGAGTTTGGGGAGGAGCTCCCTGAGCAAGGATGGACCACATGTAGTCATCCACACTCCTTGGGCCCAGGTTCCCTTGGGGGCTGGACTAGCTATCTCAAACCCTGGGGAAGCAGCTGGCCGAGGTCATGGCCAAAGTTCCTGCTTGTGGAACTTATCACATTCTAAGTGACTTTCAGTGGCCTTGAGAATGACCAGCAGCTACGCCCAAGACCAAGGGCAAACGGAAACCTGGACAGTTTTATGGGCATCGTTACAGAGAGATCAGCCCGGCCTGGGAGTGGGAGGTGGCCCTGATTAGCAGGGAGGACATGGGCTTAAAGAGCAACTTCTTCCTAAGGAAACATTCTCATCTGGAAAATGAAACTGTTTATATGACCACCTTGTGCTTAAACATATTCCCATGGTGGACTCAGCCATGGATTCGGATGGAAGGAGAGAATTGTAGTTAAACTTGTAGCTTATCTACCCACAGGGATGCCCGAGAGCCCTGCTTCCTTAGATTTCATCTTGTTTTTCCTGGGTTTGCTGCACACAGGGTATGAAGCAGTGACAAAGCAGTCAAACCCAGATCTACTGATAATATTGACAGAAGGCAAAAGAAAGCTCAAGTTTGTTCTTGGGTGAGGAAAAAAAGAAAGGGATCAGGTGACCCTGAGCTCTTCTACCACAGCAGAAGTCCAGGCCCCTGCATCTCTCTCAGCTCGACTTTCCTGATCTGTAACATGGACTGTCACAAGGAGTCGGGGGTGATGGCACAGAAGGCCTGGCACACACTGTACCCAGCACTCAATAAATAGCATCTCCAAGGTATCAGGTCTGACCTAGGGAGGAAATGGCACTGCCACTCCACGGAGGGCAGGGGACACAGGGCGCGAGCAGCGAGACGAGGGAAGAGCACGGGCTCCCCCAGGCCTGGCTCCCTGGCTCTGAACCTTCCGGCACCTTCCTTCACGCTCTGTAAAGCTGGGCCACGGATAACACCTACCAACCTTGTGGGACAGCCATGGCGATTAAACAGGCCAACCTAGAACTCCCAGTGAGTAGCAGGTGCCCAGAGAACACTGCTCTAGCAGAGAAGGAACCTGGAGGCCTGAGGCCAGGTCCCTCAAAATCTTCACTTCAAATTGTCCCACTCATGCCTGGTCAGGGCCAAGGCGCCGGGAGTAGGAAGGCCAGGTGGCCAGAGGCTCCACAGCCCGGGGAAGGCATCCCCCTAGACGGTTTCAGAACCTGCCACGCACACCACCTTCTGGAGCTCTGGCCCGTCCCCGGGCGGAGGGTGGGCAGCAACAGGGCTCCTGTCCCTGCCAGCAGGGCTGTGGGGCAGGCTTCCCACCTGAAGGGTCTCGAGAGAAAGGAGGAAACGGAAAAGTGAGGCTTCGAGAAGGAAAGGGGCCTGTGTGGGGTCCAAGTGGGGCCGAGGCAGGAACTGGAGGGGTGGAGGCGAGAGGGTGGGAACCCTGCGGGGAGAGGGAGCTGGGGAGGCCCCGTGCCGACCCTGCCAGGGCCTCCTTCCAGCTCTGCTGCCTGGAAGCGGGAACCGGTTGAAGGAGAACCGGAAAGGAGAGAAAGAAAGCAAACAGACTCAGAGAAAAGCCTGGAGCTCCGAGCGCTGGGGTTGTTTGGTCTGGCGGAGCCACCTCCCGGGCCACTCCCAGCCGTTCTGCAGACAGACTCCAACAACCCCCGCCACACGGGGTGTGTGCACACTCACGCACACACACACACATACACAGATACGGATATCCAGGCATATAGACACGCACACACACAGACATATTTGTGTGTGCAGACACACACACACACTCACACACACGCATACATACAGACACAGACACACACATATTCACAAACACACACAAGGCACATAGACACATGCACAGATACAGGGCACAGAAGGTCTGAGGGTGAGGGTGGGTGCTGGGGACGGAGGGTTTCCATAGCATCTTCCAGCTTAACCACCTCGCTCCTCTCACCCCACAACATGCACAGCTCAGCCCTTCGCTGCAATTACAGTAACACCTCCCATGCACTTACCCTGAGCTCTAAGCTCCTTACTTGGATAAACTTGTTTAAGCCTCACAGCCACTCCACAAGGCAGGCACTGTAATTAGCCCTGGGGTACAGATGGGAAAGTGGTCTCGGAGCAGCAGGGCCCGGAACATGGTGCCCCTCACTGACTCTGAGGGCACTAAAGCCCTGGCTCTGTGCCAGGCCCTGAGACCAGCACGCTCACCCCCACGGTCCACACCACGTGACTGGCAGTGTGCTGCTGCCCTTTTCTCAGGCCCTGGGAAGAGAGGGCACAGAAGAGTGGAGGCTCGGGGCTGGATGTCTGTGTGCTGAGCAAGGCTTAGCGGGAGGAAAGGCAGGGGGTCGGGGCAACACAGACTCTCACATCATACTCAGTGCCCTCAGGCCTCTTCTACCAGCATCCCTGCCACAGCTCCGTGCAGTCACCTGCCTGACCCCTGACACTCAGTCTGCCTCCTAGACCTTACCATCCCGCATCTCTCACCCTCACATGGTTCAGCCAGCCAGCCACTGCCTCAACAAGTGTGTCCTGAGCTCCCTTAATGATAGCTCTGGATGCCTGTTGACAAAACATGTTTCCCTTCCATTATTTTATTTCATTTTTCGTGTGTGTGTGTGTGTGTGTGTGTTGGGGGGCTTATTACTTTCTTTCACCTTGGCTCCACCACTCACTGAGAATCCTTTCAGTCGAGAATCAAACTAAGATATATATACATATATCAGAGTCCTCTACTGGGCTCAAAATGCCAACTGCACAGGTCCAGGGTGTGGGAAATGTGGCAGAAAAATAGCAGCAGCTTAGTGACGTCTTTGTGAACCGTATGGATAATATAATCCAGCAGAGATATAACTGTTGAAGGGGGGAAGTTAATCTGATGTTGTTCGGTTGCTCTGATGTTTATGTCTGGCTCTGCGATCCTATGAACAATAGCCTGCCAGGGTCCTCTGTCCTCCAGTATCTCTTGGAGTTTGCTCAGATTCATGTCTATAGAGTCAGTGATGCTCTCTAACCATCTCATTCTCTACCGTTCCTTTCTCCTGTTAGGCTGCATTAATAAAGATAGAATGCCCAGAATGAAGGAGGTAATGGTCTTGCCATAATCTGTGCTGGTTTGATTTTCCTGGTTTATTGTGGTCATGTTAGTTCTGAGAATCTGACAGATAGGCTGACGGTAGAGGAGGGTCAACAGGCTGGAAGGGGTCAGAAATTCTTTCCTGTATGAAACAGTTGAAGGGACTGAAGTTTAGCCTGAGGGAGAGAATAGAAAATACTCAGAGGATGGGGTTAAGCTCAGTAGGATAGAGTGTGGGGAGATTTCACCTCTCTAGAAAAGGGACCCTAAAGATGGAATGAATGAGCCGCCCCTCTGGAAAGTGAGGCCTCTGACACTGAAGATGTACAGGCCAAAGTGGGAGGCCTGAGTGAAAGAGGCCAAGATCAGTGTCTCCTGACTCCAGCTCTTTCAACAGGTTGTGCTGAAGGGAAGGGGTCCCCAGGAGTCCTGAGCACACCCGCTCCCCTGGTCTCTCCAGGGCCTCAACTCCTGCCCCTGCCCCATGGACCCCCAGGATGAGGACAGAGTCTCCAACAGGGTAATCCACAGGGAGGGAGGAACCCCTGGGCAGCACCCTTTATGGAGGGGTGGGTGAATGGAGGCAACGGAGGAGAAAGGGTTTGCCTGAAGTCAGTGGCTTGGACAAGATGGCAGATCATAACCCTAGCTTGAACCCAGACCTCCAGCCCTGGTTCCTGCCTCCCTAGCCTGTGAGGTCATTGGTGGACCAAAAGTCTGGTTCTCCCCAGGGAAGTCTCCCAAGCAGAACCAGTCCACTCTTTTCCTCCGTCCACAGGGCCTCAGATTTGAGGTCTGCTCAACATGCATTTATTGAGCACCCCCTGGGTGCAGGCGTTACACTGGCACCTAGGGGTGCGATAGCAGCTGCACTAGAGTAGGGGGTGAACTTCCTCCCTCTGTCCTCTACAGATCACTTCTCATTTTTGAAAATACTTGGTTTATTTATTCATCTGATGGCTTACTGTCTGTCTTCCCTGCGCCACCCTGCCCTGCTCTCGACCTATCCAAGCCCCCACTGTACTCCCAGATCCAACAGCAGTCCAGGCTCATAGGGTGTGTTTAAAAACTGCTTGCCAGGGGTTTCCTGCTTAGGACTCTGCAATTCTACTTCAAGGGGAGCGGGTTCAATCCCTGGTCAAAGAACTAGGATTCCCTATGCCTTGTGGGGCGGCCAAAAATTAAAAAACAAAAAACCCTGCTTGCTGAATAAATGAATGGAGAGTAAAACTCACATGATGCCAGCCCTTGTGGAGCCAGAGTAACAACCAACACTTCCCAAGCCTGTCCATGTGCCAGGCACAGGGCAAAGTGCTTCTCTTGCATCATCTCATTTCATCCTCACAACAGTGCCTAGAAGGTCGTGCTATCATTGACCCCATTTTACAGATGGGGAAACTGAGGCTCAGAGAGATTGAGGCCCTTGTGACCCTTGTCACCTGCCACCTTGTATTATAGCTGTTCACGCCCCTGTCTCATGCCCTTCTGCCCACGCTAGACTCCTGAGTGGCAGGAACCACATCTGCTCTCCCTCTGATATCCCCAGTGTCCTGCACAGGGCTGGCTTTTCATGGCACTTAAAAGCATTTATTACATTCAATTGGGTTGAGTGAAGATTTGTGAAAGGAAAGGAAGACATGTTGAGTAAGAGAGGGTGAACAGAGAGCATTAAGCAAGGGGCATAAGTGTGTTCAGTCGCCTCCAACTCTTTGCGACTCTGTAGCCCGCCAGGCTCCTCTGTCCGTGAGATTTTGCAGGCAAGGATACTGGAGTGGGTTGCCATTTCCTCCTCTAGGGAAGCAAGGGGCAAAGAGCAGCATAATGCAGTGTCATGCTGGGAATCATCTTCAAAGATCTTTTCACCAGTGTCTCTCCTACCCCATTCAGCTTGGGGACTCCCTCAAGAGCAGCCTGCCAAGGAGTTTCCAGGCTCTGCTTATTTACCGCCAGTGACAGGGAGCTCAGCACCGATGAGGTAAGAGATGACCCAAGGGTATCACTCAGCCCAGGGTCAGGTAGTCCCCCGATAGCTCATTTTTACTGAGTACTTTCTCTGTGCCAGGCATATTAAATCCACAAGAGGCAGGTACTATTATTATCCTAGTTTGACAGATAAGGAAACCGAGGCATGGGGAGTTGTATAACTTGCCAAGTTCTCACAGTTGGTAAGTGGTAGAACACAGAACACAATTCAAAGCCCAGGAGTGTGGCCCTAGAGAGCCTGCCCTCCCAACCTGATACCAGTGCTGTCCATTGAAATAAATGCAAGCACATATGTAACATTTTCTAAAAGCCACACTAAAAAAAAAAAAAAAAGGTGGGAAAAAAGGAACCTGAGAAATTTATCTTAATAATACACCCACTTGAATCCAAAATAGTATCATTTTAGCATGTAATTAATCTAAAAAAGTCATTCATGAGACACTTTACATTCTTCATTGGGTTCTAAGTCTTGCAAATTTGGTGAATATTAGAGTACAGCTTAATCTGAACTCATCACATTTCCAAAGCTAAGCAGCCCTTGTGACTAGTGGCCACCGTACTGGACCTCACAACCGAATACTAGACTGCCTTTCAAGGTGCTTGCTGTGCTATATCCTAGAGCATAGGAAGCAGCCAATAAATGTCAGGCACTATGATGATTATTTTTATCATTGCTTGTTGTTGGTGATGGTCCAGGGGGAAGCTGGGCTGAGGCCCCAAGCCCTTGGCATAAGCACTGCTGTTTCTATTCTTAATGTGAGTCCTTCCAGCCAGCAGCTTGATGTCTCCCAGGCTAAGCCAACTTGTGTGAGCCCTTGGCCTGTAGGTCGAGAAGAACCAGCCTCATTCTCTCTAGGATGGGAGGGAAGAACCAGGCTGAGGTCTCCATCTCCCCAGCTGAGAACCACATGAAGTGAGGCCTCCTTGGGGTTTGTAAGCCTGTGGTCCGTCTGCCGTGGTATGTGGGGTAGCCAGGGTCACATCTGGAAGGGAGAGTGCAAAGGCCCCTCTTTCTGGGTCCTTGGAAGGACCACACCTTCTGTAGCACCTCCTGTATGTCTTAGGCAGACTAGGCCTTTACACAGAACAATCAAACAAATCCCCACCATTTTTAAAGTTGTTTTTCCATGAGACCCCATGAGTTAAATGGAATAAGGATAAGGGGTCAGCATGGTCCCCATTCCTCTGAGATCCCTGGATAGTTGCTGAGCACTGGCAGAGTGGTTCCCAAACCTAAATTTCAAAACCTACCAAGCCTCAAAGGTTGTCATCAAATTGGCCTAGGGTGTGGCCAGGGCTCTGGGATATGTAAAAGATCCTATCTGCCTGATCTATCAGGCAGACAAGTTTGGAAACTGTTGTGCTAACCCTTTGGGGCACCAGCTCATCTAATTCTCACAGTAGCTAGGGTGCAGGTGTGGTTATAGTTCCCACTTTACAGACGGAAAGAAGCTCACAGAGGTAAAATAACCAGCCCAAGTTCAGACAGCCAGCAAACAGGCTGTCTAGGGGTTTACCAGCAATGGTCTTAGCCAGTGGTGTACAGTTAAATGTTTAACAAAATCACTGGACAGTGACTGCAGCCATGAAACTAAAAGACACTTGCCTCCTTGAAAGAAAAGTTATGACAAACCTAGACAGTGTATTAAAAAGCAGAGACATTACTTTGCTTACAAAGGTCTGTATAGTCAAAACTATGATTTTTCCAGTAGTCATATATAGATGTGAGAGTTGGACCATAAAGAAGGCTGAGCACTGAAGAGCTGATGCTTTTGAACTATGGTGTTGGAAGAGACTCTTGAGAGTCTCTTGGAAGCAAGGAGATCAATCCAGTCAATCCTAAAGGAAATTAACCCTGAATACTCATTGGAAGGACTGATGCTGAAGCTCCAATACTTTGGCCACCTGAAGAGCCGACTCGCTGGAAAAGACCCTGATGCTGGGAAAGATGGAGGGCAGCAGGAGAAGGGCCGACAGAGGATGAGATGGTTGGATGGCATCACTGACTCAATGGGCATGAGTTTGATCAAACTCAGGGAGACAGTGAAGGACAAGGAAGCCGGGCGTGCTGTGGTCCATGGTGTCACAAAGAGTGGGACACAACTTAGAGACTGAACAACAACTACTCTAGAGGGAAAAAAGCCCTGATTCTTAGCATTTGCCTATATCCATGGTGTAATGACTCCCACCACAGCTCACTTCGAGCTACCAAAGCGATGTCACTGAGCACAGAGTTGGGAAGTGCTTCACACAACTGACTTTTGTGTCAGTAATGGGATCCAGCACATGGCTGGGCCCAGGCGCATGGTGAAACGGAAGTCCTGTTGAGTGGGAGGCAGATATGGTAGCAATTTGCTGAATTTTTAGTCATGGAACACTTCCTCAAATGAAACATTTGAAAGCCCCAATATTTCCAACACATAAAAAACATATGTTATCAAAAGTAGAGGTTTATTTTATGAACTTAAATGATAATATCTTGCTTTTGTTAAACTAGGTGAGCCCCAGGGCAAGGTGAGGACTTGTGAGCCTGGGCAGAGTAGAAGGTGTAAAGAGCAGCCTCTTCTCAGAATCAGGAGCCTTGTGGGCCAGGCCCACTGCTGACCTCACTGTCCGTGTGGCCATGGGCACATCCTTGCCCCTCTGGGCCTCCATCTTCTTGTGTGTCCCGGAGGAGACTTGACTGCTCACAGGACCCCTGGGGTGTGGCCTTCCAGGCTGGCATTGGCTCTGTCGCACCCCCTGCCCAACCCCAGCCAGCCTTGCCCTGTATTTATAGCCATGACTTCAGTCTCTCCGGTTCCACTGAAGCTAGTTCCCAGGCCACATATTTATAAACCCAGCAGGGCAGAAATAGACGTGACGCACAGAGAACTTGGCTGACTTGGTGAGCAGGCTGGATTTGGTGTGTCCGATGGAATGGACTCAAGCCCCCAGTATCCCGGGTACCAGGACGCACGGGAAATTCAGAGCTGGAAGGGCACTTGGAGACGCCAAGCCAAGCCCTGTGTGTGTATGGCTGGGGGTCACCAAAGCCAAGGATTGAAGGGCTGTGTCCAGGGGTGCAGAGGGCATGGCAGAACCAGGCCCATTATGAAGAGATTTTGGCTTTGTGCAAAATGGCTCTCCTCAAACCCTGGGGGACCTTCCCCCATCAATGAGCATGCCAGGTAACTTTCAGGTACCAGCTTGGTTTTTTTCCTGCTCTGGGACCATGAAAAGAGATTATCCTCTCTCAGCCTCTGTTTCCCCATCTGTTAAATGGGAATAGTAGTAGGTACCTATTTTATAAAGTTGTTATGGGAAACAAACAAGATCATACTTGATATCATATACCTGGATGGTGCCCAGCACACAGTGTTCAGTTAAAGATGGCCCTTGTTCTAATTATATCCTCAGTCACCTCTTAACAAACTTAACAGTTATAACAACAGCAACTGCCTCTTCACAAGCATCTACACACATTAACTTATTTAATCCTCACCACAGCCATAGGATATCATTATTATCCTCAAAATCATGGGATAACATGTGTTTCACATACAGGAGACCCTCTATCCACTTAATGAACTTGGGAAAGAATTTTCTCAAAGAAATAAAGCTAATATGTGAAATTGCATTTTTATATACTGAACCATAAAAATACTCAATCCTAAATGGTAGACAGGTTCTTAGCAGGACATGAAGGTTCTAAAGTGGTGAATGATCGAATAATCAGAATGTTAGCATAAGACATATCTCAGGGGCTTGCAGGATTTGTGTTCCTGAGTTTTCCATCTAATACGGATTGTATGTATTTTTAATTGCATATGAGAATTCAACATAATAGGGAACTTGAGGGACTTCCCTGGCAGTCCAGTTCAAAGCATAGTAAACTTGAAATACATATGCATATAAATAGAAGACAGCTCTACACGTGTGTGTGTGTGTGTGTGTACATATGTATGATAGCACTACATATATATGTTTTTGCCACACTGCCACGGTATGTGGGATCTTAGTTTCCCAACTAGGGATCGAAGCCATGCACTCTGCGATGGTACCACAGAGTCCTGACCACTGGGCCGCCAGGGAAGTTCCAAGATAGCATCATATTAATGCCCCTGTTTTTTCTGTCCTAATGATACACACACTCTCCAGTTCCCTTTTCTGCTTAATTATTTTTCCATCACACTTATCACCCTCTGACATATTTATTTATTTTTCGTCAATCTCAACTAACACGTGAGCTTCACGTGGGCAGGGTGCTTTTCTCTCTCTCTCTCTCTCTCTCTCTCTCTCTCTCTCTCTCTCTCTCTCTCTCTCTCTCACCGTGTACTGCCAGGACTTAAAATAGTGGATGGTGCAGAGCAGGCGTTCAGTAAATATGTGTCAAAAGAATGAATGAGTAAGCGACACTGTGCGTCTCCATCTTACAAGAGGGCGACTGGAATTCAGTTCCAGTTCAGAGTGGCCCAGCTATCATGGGGCTTCACTGGGGCCTGGCTGACACTCCTCTCTCCTGAGACTAGCCAGTGCATCTGGTTCAGGAGTTCTTCCCAGCCCCTCACAGCCACCCCTTGTCAAGGGACAGTTTCCTAATGCTTCTGGAGCTCTCCCACAGGATGCTCATCCAACACCAGCTCCTCATGTCCCAGGAGTAGGATGGGAACCTGGGGAGGAGGGAAATGGGGAGGAAGGAAGAGCAGTCGGAGCAGGCTGGGCAGCCAGAGTGGTGAGAGCTGCAGGTCAGACAGGAAGACAGGAGGCCCTGATTGGTCAGTCTGTCCCACAGGTCTGGAGGGACAGGTCAGTAACATTGGGTCACATTTGCACATCTTTGGGGACTGACTCTGCCCACTGGAAAATGCCTGGAGAGGGCACATCCAGTGAGGATTTGGGGACACCTACAACCTTGCATACTACCATCCCCACCAACCACTCTGCCTTTTTCTGTTGGGAAAACTGAGGCTTATTGAAAGGAAGTTATCCTTCCAGAACACAGAGCAAGATAACTTCAATTGGTGGGCTTCCTCAACCTCACCAGTTCTGGAGGTTGGAGGGGTTTGAGATTCTCCCTTTGGAGTCAATGGGTAAGAGACCCCACTCCAACCTTGGCTCCCACCCTCTCCTGGAGACAGAAGCACTAAGGCAGGAACATACTCTCAGCTCAGACACCTGCGGACCACAACAGCTCTCCTCCTAGTGGCCGAGAGAACTCAGCTCTGGACAGTCCAGACAGTAACCCCCACCTCAGCCCCGATGTGAGGTGCTGCCAGATGGGTGTGGCAGGTAGGTGCACCCTGAGCCATCTGGATCAGTACTGGATTACCCCTTTCCCCAAGGTGACTCCATTTTCATCCCTAGGCTGTACAGTTAGTACCTCAGTCACACTCATTATTACACTTGATAAATATTTATTGAGTGATTCCTGTGTACCAGGCTATGTACCAGGCATTAGAGATAGTCTTTCCCTTCTCCCCCTCCCATCCTTCCATCCTTCCTTCTCATTCATCCATTTGTTTAGTAATTACTTTAACCATTAAGGCAGCACATTCTATGGATATGAGTGATATTTGGAGCTAGACTATCAGGATATGACCCCTGACTCAGTCACTCACTAGCTGCGTGAGCTTGGCCAGTCACGTAAGTTCAATTTCCTTATCTGCAAAATGGGGATAATAATAGCATCTTCCTTACAGGGCTGTGATGAGGGTAACATGAGTTAACGCACACTAAGTGTCTGGAATAGCACCTGACGTAGTAAACACTTCATAAACTGCAGCTATCATCCTTGTCATTGTTATTATGTGCCTGGCCCTGTGCCAGGTGCGGAGGAAGTTCTTCCAAAATGCTGCTCTCACAGGGATGCCTGCACGCCAGCTCTAGTTCCAGCCTCCAGCTTCTGCTCTGGCCTTGCTGCCTCCAGTTCCACCCCCAGAACAGGGCCTTGCACTGGCTCCCCCAGCCCGACAGGGCTACCCTCTCCATCACCTCTCAAGACAGCAGGAAAGAATCCAGGCAGCTGAAGTCTGTCACAGTTTGACCATGTTCTGTCACCTCCCTTGGCCCTGCCACACATGCCTTAGCCTCTACCTATTCAGGCCCTTGTGGTTCTCCAGGTTCATCCTCAAATGGTCCTGCTTTCTGGCCTTCACTGGGTCTTGATGGACGGAGTACTCTCGACTCATCAGAATGCCAAGCACTTCCTGCCAAAGTCCGTCAAATTCAATTGAAACATCATCCTTCATCCCCAGGAAGCCCTCCTTCCTTCCCCTCAGCCAAGAATCATGAGACCTGCCTTTGAATCTGCATTTCCCTTTGTTTGCAACTTTTCTTTATCCCATGATCAATGGGGAGCCACAGAAGGTTCCTGAGTGGGTGAGCAGCACACTCAGAGATGTACTTTAGAAGAATGGACCAGATCCTACAGAGGATAGATGGAAACAGGGAGAGTTTGCAGATGGGGAGGCCAGGGATGGTCTTTCAGAGGAATAAGAGTTTAATCTTCCTAGACCTCTTCTCCCCTTTCTGCCTACTCTAGTCTCTTCCTTACACAACCAGATCCTGTGATTTCCCCAGCATTGACTTAGTAAGTCAGAGGAAAAGTCAAAAGTAGAACCCCAGGCCTGAGCCTGCAATGCATCCACTTAAGCCCTGACCCTCTGGATCCCCTCACTCCGTTTACTTCCTCTGCAGCTGCAAAAGCAGGCTGGGGGCCCTGCAGATGATGGAGAGTCAGGGGAGGCCAGACTGGGCTTTCCATTTACCCAGCCTGTGAGCCAAGCATCCCTAGAGCCCCACAGGTGAGCAGCACACAGCCCTGGTCCCTCATCCACTGCCGAGTGAAGAAGGAGCCTGTATTTCCCTCAACAACCCTGGGAATCTGGCTGTGTTTTCATCTGTTTTACAGAAGGGGAAACCAAAGCTCACAAAGAGTCGGGCAGCCAACGAATGGAGGAGACAGAATTCAAACCCAGATCTGATTCCAAGGCCAGTGCCCTTCCCCCATGACACAAGGAACAGCAGAAGGGACTATGAGGCTCCGAGGGCATGTTCCTTGAGCCCATTCATGGCAGAAGCCAGCCACAGGAGGAGCCCAGGGAGATCCCAGCAGCAGACCCTCTACAGCCTTGGACAGAGGCTGTAGAGATCTGATGCTCAGCTCGGCTTCCGGTCCTGGGGGCCCTGCTTGCCCTCATGGGAGGTCAGGGGAAGGAGGACGGGACCACTAGGGAGGCAGCAGGGGTTATGTGAGGGGCCAGAAGCAGGTGACTTGACACCTGGGCTCTAGCACCAGGCCTGCATCTAGACTTTCTCTACAACCTGGGTGGTCCCTTTCCTGTTCTGGGCTCAGAGCCCCCTCTCCGAGGTAAGCACTGTGGGTATGCTGGACTGTCAGCTCTGTGCTAAGGCTGGATGGCCTAGAACCTCGGCCTGCGTCCAGAGCAGGGCTGTGGCTTTTAGCGAAGCTGATATTAGAGGACCTCCTCTCTTGTCTGCTGAGACTGGAGTGGGCTGTCTCCTGCCCGTGGTGGAGCCCATACCAACAGTGTGCTATGTCTGAGCACAGCCTCAGGGGCCCTGTGGGGTGTTGCAAACTAGTCTGAATATGTGAGTAAGAGGACAGGGGCCCAGCAGCTCTGCCACTCACTGCCCTGTGACTCTGGATGCTGAAGGTACCTCTACGTGCCTCAGTTTCCCCCTCTGTAGACAGCACTCACGCAGCTGACTCAAGGGAGTGTCAGGTCAAAGCCCTGGCCGAGCACCAGCAGATGCTCAGTAAGTGGTGGCTGCCATTATTGTTCTGGGTCCCAACACCCTGCCCTGGCCCCAGGCTCCCGAGTAGGGTGGGTATTCCAGGGCTTGGGCCCACACGGGGCCTGCCCAGACCCCCCAGCTGGGTTGGGAGTCTTCCCTCCTTGGGAGGGAGACTTGAATTGGAGTGCTCCTGCCAACTCCTCCCCCCCAGCTTGGCAGTGTGAAGACAACGCCGGCCAAAAATATTTGTGTGGGTGGCGGAAAGTTAACTTTTCCGCCTCTCTTTTCTTTCCTGGAAACCGTGGCCACTGTCAAATAGAGCAAAACAGAAGCAGGCGTAGAGTGAGGCGAGGCCCCGTGGGGCGTCAGAGGGAGCCCTGCCCCCCTACACCCACTCCCGCCTCCTGCCATCTGGCTCTCTGGTGGGGCGGTGGCAGTGCTGGTGGGGAGAGCCGAAGACTTAGAATCATGGCATCCCATGATGCCGGCGTTGGATGGACTCTCCAGCATCATCTGGCTTAAGCCCACCATGGTGCCTTTGCAAAATGACTCCAGAGGGCAGAAAGCACCTGCCCAAGGTCTCAGAATTCTCCTGGCCCTGCATGAGATTCCAGATTCTTTGAAACTGTAGTGGCATAAATCTGGCAGCAGCTGGTGAGTGAGAAGGAATTTGGAGACGAATGAGACTCTGGAGCCTCTATTCTCTGGGTCCATCAGGGCCAAGGTGCCAGATCCAGGTTCAGAGATCAGCCTTACCAGTTGCTAGGTGTGTGACCTAGGCTGGAAGTCACTTGGCCTCTCTGATCCTCAATTTCCTCACCTCTGAAATGGGATAATAAAAACAGTACCTCCCTCCCAGGGTTGTTCTGAGGATCTCTTTCGATAACCTAAGAGAATAACCCAGTGTGGGATAGGTGTTTAATATCCTGAGTGCCCATTCTCCTCCGAGCAGAAGGTTGGCTTCTCTGTACTGATTTCCCTGCCACTGAGGCTGCTGTAACAGGTGTCTCTTATCTTTCTGACTGAGGTGCCTGTTGGCCTCTCCCTGGTTGGCACTGATATGCTGCAGCACCTGGGAACATACTTATCTTTCCTCTGGTCTACCACACTCTGCCAGCACAGCTCCAGCCAGAAGCCAAGGCCTTGACCTAGCCTGCTGAGGTGGGGGATGCCTGGCCCTGCCTGTGGACAAAGGCTTGGCCTCCAGGCACTGCAGCAGCAGAGGTCAGCCCAGGCTCTAAGGTTGCCGATGTCCACAGTCTTTCACGATTCTCAGGATTCTCACCATCCATGGGCGTGCAAGGATTTTCCCCTCCCTGTTTTGCAGTAGGATAAGAGAGTTATAGAGAGTTCAGGTTCTCCCAAGTTCACACAGCTAAGCAGTGGTGGAATACGAGATCTGGTAACCAATATCTATAAACTTCAAGGTTTCCTCCCAATGCAACTGGTCATCGACCCTGTTGTAAGCTCTACCTGCCTGTCCTGGGCCATCCGGTCCATCCCTACCCGGGGCCTCCACAAGTGATTTTCAAATTCTTGTCTCCAAACTGGAACTATCGCCTGCTCTTCAGGCCTCTATGTGGAGCTGACCGTGTGCATCTCCCCCGGAAATCCCAAACTGAATTCATCTCCCTGCTCCCCTGAACACCTGCTCCTTCCCATTTATCCCTGATCTCTATTAACGAAATCACGCTGTCACCAGAGTGACGAACTGGGCTGCATCCTAGCCTCCTCCCTCTTCCTCCACACCCACTCTCCATCTGCCTCCCAGCCCAGCCAATTCTTCCGCCCAAGTTTCTCTCCCATATCTCCTCCTTGCATCCCTATAGGAAGCCTCCATCCCCTCTCTCCTGGATTATTCTCATTTTTAACATTTATAAATGATCATACTGTTATTATTATTGGCCCTGTTGTCATTCACAGCTCCCCCATCCACAGCTCCATGAGTCAGAGTACCATATCTTCTTTATCCCCATTGGGTTGTCAGGACTTTTTGTGGTGTCTGAAATGTAAATAGGAGCTCAAATTTTTGTGTGTGTGGAATGAAAAGAATAGTTGATATGTATTAAGTTATGACTCTGAAACAGTCTTAAAACCCTCTGCAACACATTTTCTCACTTAATCCTCATTGCAACACTGAGATGGAAATATTACAGTTCCTGTTTTACAGATGGGGATGCTGAGGTTCACAAGGTCATGTGGCTTGTTGCCCACCACACAGGTGGGATTCTAGCTCAAAGCCTGGGCAAATCAGGGCACCACATCCCTTGGTGCAGAGCCTCCTCAGGGGGTTGTGCCCCTAGTCTGTACCCTCTGCACCAGCATTCCTGTGATTCCTGTGGCACATGTACCTTTGGGCCACATGAGAGAAATTTTTCTAGGAGGTGCCCAAATAAATATTTTTAAATAACTAGATATTTATTTAATGGGTATTAAGGGGGGAAATAACTTAGCACAACATACTTGTGGTTTTCTGCAATTATTGCTTAAGATAAGCCTAAAATAGTACAAGTTATTTAAAGTTGATTTATGGGAAGATAATAAGCAAATAAAGTGTCAGGTGGCATAAGGGTATAGCAGAAATTGGGGATGTTGAATGACTAAAGCTTGGGACTTTCCTGCAGACACGTGAGACCGAAATCCCAGTCAGTTCTCAGGGTCCCCCTAAAGTGGACTCAGAAATTCCGCCTGTAACACCCAGTGAACCATCTCATGCACTGTTTCTTTTCTCCCTTTGCAGATAGATCGTCTTGAAGGGGAGGCCTCACAGACAAGAGACAGGTTAAGAAGGAAGCCTTGGGGGTCCATCACCAGCCCCCGTCCCAGCCAGGAAGGCTTGCAATTGGACCCCCTTCCAGCTCTGTGAATTGGCTGAGGAAGGAAGGGCAGCCAAGAGCCAGAGAAGGCCCCAAGAAGAGCAGAGACCAACAATCACTCAGGCGCCTCTGCCCAGCCCCAGTGCGGGCGCCAGCTTCTTTGTGTCCGTGAGGAGAGGCTGAACCATGCTGGGCCCCCACCTCCCACCCCTGCCCCCGGCACCCAGCGAAGGTGGGTCTACCCCTTGCGCCTTTGGGGTCCCTGATGGCAGCTACAGGTGTCTGGCCTTGGAGGCCGAGGAGAGCGGCGGTGAGGAGGGCCTGCAGGGAGAGGCAGGGCTCACAGACTTGGAGGAAGACCAAGTGGCCAGCAGGAGTGGGGACAAGACCTGCAGAGCCACCCAAGGGCCGCCACAGCTTCCCAGAGCCCTGGGCACCCAGCCACCCAGCTGCTCCAGGGAGGCACGAGGGGTTTCCCAGCTTGACAACAGAGCCAGTCAGGCCGGGGACCCCGTGAAGTTCCGGCAGGTGATGACAGCCAGCCTCAGCCCCAGCCCGGGGCCCAGGGTTGCCCAGAAACCAGGTAAGCTCATGGCCCTTTTCCCCTGAACTGCCAGAGTCATGGAGGACCCCATAGGTGCTCAACATGTACACACACCTCTGGCCATATTTTCCCATGGTACACAAGAGACCATCCGAGTCCTGTGGGCCTGCACAGACTAATAGCCGTGGAGACACAGGGGAGGCTGTGCCATCCGTGTCATTCCAGCTGGACCACATCTAAGCACACTCTTGGCTCTGCCAAAGACAGCACGTGAGAAGGCTGTGAGAGAAAGCCACGTTATCATGCTTAGTTAAAAAAAGCCCATCGTTCACTCTTGTCTGCCTGTTAATCGTTCGTGGTAACAAATGACCTTGGAGTGGGAACAACTGATGGGATGGGACCATCTCGCTGAACACACTGAGTGCCAGCTAGTTGAGGGTGCTGGGGACGCAGTACTGGGTCACACAGGTGTGGTCCCTGCCCTCATGGGGCTTTTGAGGTAGAGACTGAGCCTCTGGTCTAAACAGACCTCCTGATCTTACAGGTGGGAAACTGAGGCCCAAAGTGTGGAAGAGACAGCTCCTGGTCAGCCTGTGGGTGGTTGAGTTGAGCCCATATTCCTCATCCGGGCTTCAGTTTTCCATCTGTTAGAGGTGACAGAGGCACGTCACTTGGACTGCAGTGAGGACCCAATGACAGTGTGTAGGGGAGAGCTTGGTGAACGTGGCATGAAGGAAGGAAGGAAGGATGATCAATTTCCTATGGCGGCAGGAGACAGCTGAGCAGGGCGGGACAGGGAAATCCACACTGAATCACCTCCACTGCCAGGCCCATGGAAACGCTGAAGTGGGTCCAGATGGGAGGACGTGAGCCGGGCCATGCTCACTCAGGCATGAGATGCTGCTAACAGATGCTGGGGCGCAGGGCATGTGGGGGACCCAGGCCTGGGAGGGCTTGTGCGTCAGGAAACTGAAGGAGCACTTCATTTCTGTGCAGGCGTTGCTGACACCCAATCTGGCATCTCACCAGCCTCCTGCCCACTCTCTTTTCTGAAATAATTCTCTCCAGGGTCTGACCAACCCCCATGGCCACCATTTCCTATTCCCTTCCAACAGGGAGCAGGGAGGAGGGGACTTAAAACCAAGGAGGGGACTTCGATGCATCTAGCGCAGGAAGGGCGGAGGGTCCCAGGAGGATCCAGCAGCCTTGAACTTGGAGACAGGCCTCCAGGTCCCCTAGAGCTGGGAGCCCCAGGATCTGCTCCCTCCCCTCTCATAGACCATGGCTAGGGTCAGGAGACAAGGGTGGCAGTTCTGGACCCCCTCAAATCCTTTCCCAGTTTCTTCATCCATGAAAATAAGAACATGAGCCCCATCTACCTCACAGAACTATCATGAGGTTGCAGGGTAATTTAGATAAGCATGTAAGGGATGTTGATAGCAACTAAAACAATCACCATCAGTTCAACAACACAATAGCTATTATTTGTTGAGCCCTATGTGCCAATTCCACTGTGCTAAGAGCTTCACATGTATCACTTCATTTAATCACATAACAATTCCCTAAGGGACATACTGCTACTATCTCCATTATACAGATGAGAAGACTGAGGCCCAGAGATTATAAGTGACTTGTCCAAAACTCCCAGCAAACAAGCTCTAAGGCCATAATTCAGTCACAGTGTTTTGCATGTGGGCTTTGCTCTTGGCTACCACTGCATTCTGAATCTATATGGGAGAGTGTTGGGGAGAGAGTTGTCTGCTGACATCTTGGAGGGGAAGAGACCGTGTATGGAGAGACAACCATTAATGGGTCCTGATGGCTTCTCACATGGAGCTGGTCCATTTCATGGTATCTCATTCTTGTTGATCTTACTCTGGCCTTTCATGGTAGGTTTTATTATCCCCATTGTACAGGTGAGGTAACTGAGGCTCAGAGACTTAAGCCCAAGGTCCTAGTCAGCACTGGAGCTGAGACTATGATCTTATTCTTCTTGCTCACAATCTGGTTCATTCTTCTCTTTAACATCCAGCCAGATGGTTATCTAGTTCTGTCCTGAACATTTCCTAGGACAGAAGAGGCAGGAGTGACCTCAGGAGGATGCAGTGGGCAGGGAAGACTTCTCAGAAGTAGAGGCAGAAAGGAAGCTGGGTCTTGCAAGAGAGCAGAAACCTGGGTGGTCTTGGGTTGGAGCCTACACTAGCCTTTCTGCTCCTTTGGGAAAGGGAGTGGCCACAGTCCCTTCTCTCTGCCTGGAGATCCAGAGGGAAGAGGCCTGTGGGGCTGCCAGGTTATTGGTGGATTAGGGCTTCCTTTAAAAGCTTCCTCCCATTATTGCCAAAGGATTATAAGCATCTTCAGACAATTGCATCCATCCTTCCACAATTATACCTGCCTCTCTTGAGTGCTCCCTGAAAGTTTTAAGCATGGGCCAAGGCATCTTCTGCATTGGGCATCCAGCACTTGGGATAGGTGGGACCCAGTGCCATTTCTCTAAGGCCTGGGTACCAACTGAGCAGGGTAGGATGGGGTCCTTAGCAGGCTGGAGGGTCAGGGGATGCAAAGAGATGAAGTGGGCAGCAGACTGCAGCTCAACTTTCTTGCCATCAACTACTGCCAACTTGAGAGAAGAAACGTGGGAAGGAAAGTTACCTAGGGCTCCTGATCAGCGCTGGTTAGTCTATAGCTCACCAGAGAGCCCCCTGCTGTCCTCTCCACAAAGTCTCAGCTGATCATAACTGGCAGGGCTTATTGAAATTATTCTATAGATAATCTTGTGGAGATTCTAAAGTCTAGAGATGGCTAGTAGCTTGTCCAAGGTCACTCAGTAAGCTGGTGGCAAAGCTAGAGCTGGAACCCAGGGTTTCTACCTTCCAGTTCAGCTGCCAGGCCCTGGGCTAAATGCTTTGTGTGGGCTATTTCGTCTTATCTTCTAAACAACCCTAAGAAGTGCACGCTTTTCTTAACTGTTTCACAGATGAGGAAACTAAGGCATAGCAAGTTTAAGTGACAAGTCAAAGTCTTAGGCTGGTGGGTGGAGGAGCTGACATTTGAACCCCGGGAGGTCTGGCCCATGCTTTCAACCACCCTCTGTGCTGCACTGTCTCCATGGAGACAAGGCAGCAGGCTGTTTTTCACCCACGGGGCTGGGGAAGGTTGGGCTCTGGGGGATGGTGGGGGATTCTGCCAAGCCATACCCTCTCCTCCCAGGGAGACCAGGGATCCACTGCCAGTCCAACCCCTCCTCTGCCCAGGGCTTTGGGAGACCCACCTTCCATCCTCTCCAGGCATTGTTTTTGGGGGCCTGGGGTATCGGGAGGATTTGGAGACCTTCCCAACTCTACTGGACACAGCTCTGAGCCTCTGGGGTGGAGATGGGGCTATGGATCTGGGTTGTCAGGGTAGCCCTGCCCCTGGCCACGTCTATCCTGTTGAGGTAGAGGAGTCAGTGTCCATGATGAGAGCTAACAGTGGTCACTGGGCTAGGGACAAGGCCCTTGCTCCTCAGGCCCGTGGAAGAGAGGCCAGAGGCAAGGCCCCACCTACTCCCCTTCCCTCCCTTCACCAAGGTGACCATAATAGGGGTGATGGTATACAGGCAGGGATCACAGGTTCACGTATACTCACACATGTACCCACACATACACACTCACACCCCCTGCAAACATAGGTACAAGCAAGTGATGTCTACACACCACGTTCTTATGCAAATACTCATGGGTATATATTCACATCTGCACACATGTGCATACACGTACTTGCTCTCAGATACCAACACACCCGTGCATAGGGTAGGCATTGGAACATACCCTCCCACAGACCCCTGCCTCACTCATGCAGGTCTAACTTTCACATGTGGACACATTCATCAAATTTGTATACATAGCAGTCCCATCAGCAAACATACAACCACACACATTCCTTCCCTTAGATACAGGTTAAAAGCATGTTCTTCTCTCCATTTTCTTTTGCTCACACACCTACACTGTGCAATCTCTCTTGCAGGCACACACGTTTTTTCTACAGGCATATCCACTCTGCACACCCACTGTCACACGCCCACATACAGACCGAACCACTTTCTGTCCTTCCTTTTCTCCATCTTTTTCACTTTCATACCCACCCACGCAGTAATCCTAGCCTCCCTCCCTCTCTCTCTCTGTCTCCCACACAGTTTGTTTCCTGGTTTCTCACAGGCTGGGCTGTAGCGCATGCACTCACAGAGCTGGCAATATCCTGCCTGATGCCATATCCCCCAACCCCGTCAGTGCCTGCTCCCCCCACCATGCCACCTGGGGCAGCCCTGGCACAAGAGCAGCCACTGGGTCAGAGGAACTCTCTGTGGCCAAGAAGCCAAGCAGAGGGTCAGGAGAAGCTGGGGAGGGCTTGTCCTGTCTGTCAACTGACCCCATGCACTCTAAGTCCATCCGCTGAGGACAGGGGACATCTCAAACCAGGCCACTTGCGGCTCTGCATTTCACAGAACCTCAGGTGGGTGGGCTTACGTCACCACATTTCCAACTTCCTCTAGCAGAAATCTAAACACAGAACCCTGATAGAAAAAACATGCAAGTGGAATCATCCTGGGTAAGGGGGTGGGGTACTTGGAACCCAGGGAAACTTTGGTGAAAACCCAGGACAGCGTTTTCCAAGTGTGGTTTTGTTTCAGAATTGCTGGGGGAATGAGGGTGCTTATTATTCCAAGTCCACCGCCAGCCCTTCCACCACTGGGAGGAGGCACCTGATAGTGAGATCTCAACTTTCCACAGCATCCCTACTTGATCCTGATGCACGATGACCCCGCCATGGGCCTCTGAGCATCACTGCCTCTGTTGTTGCTGGCTCACCAGTTAAGTCAGCGGATGGCCCCAGACAGCCTGGGAGGTGACAACCTTCCTCAATCCCCCTTTGCCTAAGTCCCACTTGGCGGGCTGGTGATATTGGAGGTGCTGTCAGTTATGGGGGACAGGATCACAAAGACAGATTTAAAATGGAGTTAATGGGAAGGACAGAGGAAAGTGGGTGGGGGTGAATAGATGCGAGACAAGAAGAAACTGAGCGAAATAGCAGCAGAATTTAGGGACCGACCAAGAGAGAGAGAAATTGAGGAAACAGAGACACACTCAAGCAGTAGAGAGTGAGGCCAGGGAGAGGAAAGAGAGGAGGAGACCCGCGGGGAGACTGCAGGCCGAGCCCCAGGGGGAGGGAATCGCACCTCCGAGGGCTGGGCGGGGCGGGAGGGGCGGCGCTAGGGCCCCGGGGAGCGGGCGGCTGGAGCTCGGCTCGCCAGCCCGCCCAGCCCTCCCGGCTCCGGGTCCCCACGCAGCCCGCTAGGCGGTGGTGGAGGGGGCCGTGGCGGAGGCTCCGAGGGGCCACCGGTGTGGGGTGGGGGCGGCGGTGGGGGTCTCGCTCAGGGTGGGGCGCGCTGATGGACGCGGCCAGGTGCGCGGAGGTGGCGGCGCTGGTGAAATCTGGGACCAGGCGCGGAGGCTGGAGGTGAGTGAGGGGCTCTGGCCGGGCAGGGGTGCCGGCGCCCAGCAAGCCTCTCCCCTTCCCACCTGTGTCGGTCCGGGCGCCGCCCAGGTGGAGGTGCAATCTGGGCTCCAGTCCCCACAGGCAGGGTGACCTTGGCCAAGTGGTTGCTACACGCTGGGCCTCAGTTTCCCCACCTGTACAGTGGGGCGGCAGAGGAGGGGGTCTGGGGAAATCTCGAAGCCTCGAAGCAGCTCAGCGGCGGAGGAGGGGGTCGGGGGAACACCCCCGACGCCGGGCAGCTACTCCCCGAGGCTGCGTGGGAGATCCAGCCCTCGAGCCCCAAGCCGCCAGCAGATCATGGCTGGGATAGCCCCGGGCTCGCAGGTGGGCGACAGCCGGAGGTGTGAGCACCCGTACCAGTTCTGGGGAAGAGGGGAACGGCTGGTCTCGTGAAAGCTGAAAGCGGCGGGTTGGGTTGGGCTCCTTGCTGGGTTGACCAACATGGGCGCCTGTGGGGCAGAGGGAACGGCGTGTACTGGGCCCGCGCCCCCGCCTCTTCCCGCGGGCGGGGTGCCCACCGCGCTGTGCCCGCTAGGTACGCAGGATCTGGGCCCCGCAAACCGCAAACCACGCGGGGGGGTGGGGGGGGACCTGCTCAAGCCCCACCTGGGGAAATCGAGGCCTCTCCTGAGTGCCTACGGGGGCGAGGTGGAACTGCCCTCCAGGCTCTACATCACATTCTCACAATTCGCCCTGTGTGCCAAGGTGATTGCTGAGGCCGGACAGCTGAAGGGTGGGGCTCCTATCTAACTAACCACTGCACCGCCGCCTCAGCGGGCTCCGTCCAGAGCCCTGACAGGACCTTTTGGAGAACTCGGAAGAGAACTTCTCCCTCCCTCCCCACCTCCACTCCAGGTTAAAGCTAATTCTGGATGGGGACAGGACTTTCTGTGTTCCGTGGGTCTGGGTTGTTCACAAAGGACAAGAGACAGTGGGGAAGCATCATGCGAACCGGTCCCCACCCTACCCCAAGTGGCAGGTGGCACGGGAATACACCATTTTGCTCTGTGATCTTGGGGCAAGCCCCCTGCCCTCTCTGACTCCCAGTGAGAGGGTGGACGGGTGGCCCCTGAGGGGCTACCTGCATTGAAGACAGCAGCCACTGGTAGAGGCTTTAGGGGCAGTCAGAGGTTACCCCACCCTTGTCATGGTGCAAGGATTAGGATGAGATAGGATGCTGTTCAGAGGGACTAGGGTAGGCTAGGTAAGAGACTGGAAGCCTTGCAGGTGCCAGCCTGCCTGTCCCCAACCCCAGGCCTGGGCCCCATCCTGTCTTGGGGGACAGCACCAGAGACAGACTGATGGCCTCTTCCTCCTCCCAGACCTGTTGTGTTAATGTCAGACAGTGGGATGGCACCTTGAGGGAGATGAAAACACTGTGCGTGGGGCGGGAACCCCTGCCTCTGTCTCCCAGTGGGATCTTGCATTGGTTCTTCCTCTCTTCCTTATCTGTACAATGAGGGCAATGGACACAAATCACCCTAGTCTGATATTCAGAGAACTTCCCAAAAGTGAATTGTTTGCTGCTATGCCAACCTTGGCTCCCAATCGCCACTTTGCAGGCTGGTCCTTGGGACCACCTCCCTTCTCTCCAGTCTAGTACCTAAATGAAACTGTGGTTGAAATCAGGATTTACATGGTTAAAATAAGGTCTTTAACTCCTTCCTTCGCTTGTTATCTGTTACTTTTCCCCTAAGGTGAAAAAAAAAAAAAAAAACCTAAATAAATAAAGACAAAAAACCCTGTGGCATTTCTAGCCTGGCCTGGTTCCCAACTAATCCCCAGCCTCTTCAGTCAGCATTTTATCTAATCTCTCCATTTTAGAGCTGGGGAGACTGAGACCAGGGAGCAGAAGAGATTGGCTCGGGGGGTTCTGTGAGGAGAAGACAGCAGAGCCCCCTTTCCTTGGGACAGAGCAGCTCCTCGACAAGCAGGAGGGCCAGTGTAGCCGAGGAGCCTCTGGAGAGATAGGAGAAGTACAAGAGGAGCCTCCTTCACGTCTCCTCTCCAGCCCTAGTCATGTCCCATCTCCCTGGGTGACATGCGTTTCCCTGAGCCCATCCCACAGCCTTGGGCGCTGGGCTGGGCAGGGGTCAGCCCACTTTCTCCACCTGCCAGGACAGCCATGGGCCAGGGAGAACACACCTCCCGGCCTAGGGGCCTGGCCTGGGAGGCACCTTCTCCTTCAGGGCAGCTCCCAGGCTCCCAGACATGAGCTCATCGGAGCTGCTGGTGCCAGAAAGGGAGGGACTGAGGGGGAAGCAGGCCACACTGCCCAGACTGGGGCACTGAAGGCCCCTGGGGCAGTGGAGAGGCACAGCGGCCCAGGCCTGGCAGGCTCTGGCCCCACTGTAGTGTGAAGGCAAGGAAAAGGCAGGTCAGCAGAGGGTCAGCTGGGGTGGGGATGGGGGCGGGCTACATGCTGCGGGGGGTCCAGTGCAGAGGTGCAGGTGCTAGGCTGACCTCTGCCACTTGCCTGCCACGTGACCTTGGGTGAATCCCTGTATGGACCTCAGGGTCCCTGTCTAATTAGGGGGTGCACGGGTCCTTAGGCACTGGGGTTACAATAGTGATGATAGACAAGTTCCTGCCTTCAAATTGCATTTTAACTGGAGAGAGAGAGAGAAGAAAAAGGAAAGCAAAGAAATCAGCAGGACAGTTTCAGATAGATAAAAGTCATATGAAAAACAACAAAAAGCCATGTTGCAAATTTGGCGAGCACTTAAGAGGGGCTTCTTCGTGTTGGTGTGTAGGGAAGGCCTCTCATTGGAGGTGACACCTGATCGGAAACCTGAATGGTATTTGAGGGTGTGGTCATGGCAGGCTTTGTGGATTTGGCTTGTCCAGAACTTGGATCTAGAAGAATGGTAAGAATTTGGTTGGGAGGAAAGATGTTTCAGAGGATGGTAAATACTCTAAACTAAGAGCTGGGGGTGTGGAGTGGGGTGGGCATGGGCTGTGGGTTATGAAAATGCCTTCGTCTCTCAGCGCTTCGGGCTGTGGACCCAAAGGAACCCAGGCCCGTGAGGGTCATGGGGTGGCTGGGCTCTGCTGAGTAAGGCCTGTGAGTGTGAGTGTGAGCTCAGAGTCTTTTGTGAACTGTCATTGGACACTGTGGCTCAATTGCTACCCAGTGCGGCCAGAGGAGGAGTCAGCATGGGGACAGCCTCCAGGCCCTGTAACTCCAGAGGTGCACAAAATCCCTCTCTCCGGAATGAAATCTTCACCAACTGGCCGCTGCCTGAAATTCCACCATCCTAGCTTCATCTTTTCCACTCATTGAGGCAGTATAGCGTAGGGCTGTGTTGACCCGACCCTACCCTGCCCGGCCTCCCAGGGCTGCTGCAGGTGAAGCAAAATTCTGTCTACTCCTGTGCTAGCCACTTCCTGCATGCCTGATACACAGACCCTGGGGTTGGACCCCTGGACTCTCTCTGGCTTTATGGGAGATCTTGAGCGTGTTACATAACCTCTTTCGGCTTGTGTTTCCTTGTCTATAAAACAGAAACAATAGCAGACCCTATCCTGTACTGTTGTTCTAAAAATTTAATGTGAAGATAAAAATAACTATTACCTTTTAAATAGTATTATCATGTTTTGATCTCTGTTAAAATAGCAAGTCCTGGAGAAGACAGACACTCGCTCAAGACTCGTATCTCAGTGTATGTTACTTTTTGACGTTTAGCCAGAGACAGGTTTTTATAGTGGGAGGATGGGCACAGTATAGTGGCTAGGACCTGGATCGAACTTCAGGAATAGATACTTGAACACTCTGCCTCAGCTAACAGGCTGGTGGTCTTGGACAAATCATTTGTTCCCTTGGGGCCGCAGGCTTTGGTTCTGAGCTACTATGGAAGGGACTAGGAAGGATGGAAGGGGATTGTGAGTGGGAAAGAGCTCGACAGACACGAAAACCACTGGGCTGGCAGGAGGGGCAGCCACCAGGGTGGGGGAGGTGGGGGCAGGCTGGATGCGCCCCAGAGATAGGAGAGGGGGCTGACGTGAGACTGAATTACGTGAGGCTGCACATAATCCTCTGGAATAAAATCTCTTGGAGACTAAGTGTTTGACAGATAAAAAGCCAAAGTTCTTGGGAAATAGTTATCTTTTAGGGTTACTGTGCGCCAGAGTGTTTTAAGTTCTTTACATGTCAGCAACTCTATGAAGTAAGTACTGTTATAAGTACTATTACTATCAACAGTTTACAGATGTGAAACAGAGGCACAGAGAGGTTAAGTGAGCTTCCCAAGGTCACACAGCTGTTGACCGGCCAGGTTCAAAATCAGGCCTTTGGCCCCAAAGCCTTTGTGCTTAACTCCAGTACAGCATGCTCTCTCCTGCCTTATGGAGTGCCAGAGGCTCAGAGGGGCCAAGCCACGTGCTTGAGAACATAAGTCATTCCCCTCTGACCCTCATCATCCCTGCCCCCTAGGTGCTGGAAGGAGGAGCCTCCCTGGGTCTGGGGTTCTGAGGTGCACCCTTGAGCCAGCTCAGCCTCTTGTCTTCCCCTCTCCCCTCCTCTGGGAGCAGGTTGGGGAGGATCGAGTGCACTGGGAGTGCTGTGGGCACGGGAGGCTCTGCCAGGGCCTGACGAGCGGGCATCCTTAGTGTCGGTCGTGACGCCTGAGTGGATCCCAAAGCTGGAGCTGTAATACACCCCCCCACGGAGTCTGGCATGACTCCCATCACTGGATGGATGGGCGAAACTGAGGTCAGAGAGTCCAGGGACAGGCCCAAGGCCCCAGGCCTGAGCCTGTCACACAGGATCCCTGAGTCTCCTCTCATACTTTCCAGGCTGCTCAGGACTCGTGGGCTTCATGAGGATGTGGAACTTGGGGACCCTCCCACCGATGGCCAAGGTGGCCCCTGGTCTCAGCCAGGACGTGATTCCTGACATGGCACCTTTGAGGACGGCACATGAAGCTGGGGGATGGGGAGGGTGCTGATTAAAAAATAGACTGTCACGCGCATGAGGAACAGGCCTGCCACCGCCCAGTTCTCGCCAGTTGGCTCCCAATGCCCAGCTGCCAGGCCCCACTCAGGGCTCCTGCAGGAGGCCCCGCCTACCCCAGCACTGGCTCTGGGCCTGAGGCTGGATGCTCCCAGCCACCTCGCCTCTCCTCCTCCACCCCTGCCCCACCTCCAGGCAGATGGTGCCCTCACTGGGCCTGGGTGGGCCTGTTGGCTTTAAGCTGTGCAGTGGGTAGGGGGGGTGGAGGTCTGGCATCCCCACACACTGGCTGTGTGGCCTTGAATGCAGCCCTTTGCCACTCTGGCCTCAAACACGGAGGAGCAGTGTTACCAGCTAAAGCTCTTTCCTGCTTCCAGAGCCTTTCTCAGATTCCCCTGCTCATTTAGACCTGACCACCAGCGCTCCCCATTCAGAGAGGTGATGTGCCCTGTGAAGCCCACTCAGCTGGAGTATAGCAGGGCAGAGGGTTAGAACCACATCATCTTCCAAGTCCTAGTCCCTTACAGCTTCTCCAGGGTAAGAACAGTCACTGAGAACCACGGAGGTAGATGTGAGCACTGTTTTTATTCATTTGTTCCCTCATTCAGTCAGCAAATGTTTATTCAGCCCAACTATGGCCTAGGCCATAAGTCATGGCCATAAGACTGGAAAAGGTCGATTTTCATTCCAATCCCAAAGAAAGGCAATGCCAAAGAATATTCAAACTACTGTAGAATTGCACTCATTTCACCTGCTAGCAAGGTAATGCTCAAAATCCCTCAAGCTAGGCTTCAGCAGTATGTGAACCAAGAACTTCCAGATGTACAAGCTGGATTTAGAAGAGGCCAAAGAACTAGAGACCAAATTGCCAGCATCCATTGGATCATAGAAAAAGCAATATAATTCCAAAAAATATACCTACTTCTGTTTCATTGACTATGCTAAAGCCTTTGACTGTGTGGATCACAACAAACTGTGGAAAATTCTGAAAGAGATGGGAATGCCAGACCACCTTACCTACCTCCTGAGAAACCTGTGTGCGGGTCAAGAACAACAGAACCAGACGTGGAACAATGGACTGGCTTAAAATTGGGAAAGGAGTACGTCAAGACTGTATGTTGTCACCCTGCTCATTTAACTTATATGCAGAGTACATCATGCAAAATGTTGGACTGGATGAAGCACAAGCTGGAATCAAGATTGCTGGAAGAAATATTAATTACTTCAGATATGCAGATGATACCACTCTAATAGCAGAAAGCAAAGAGGAATTAAAGAGACTCTTCATGAAGGTGAAAGAGGAGAGTGAAAAAGCTGGTTTAAAACTCAACATTCAAAAGCTAAGATCATGGTATCCGGTCCTATCACTTCATGGCAAATAGATGGAGGGAAAGAGGAAACAGCAACAGATTTTATCTTCTTGGGCTCCAAAATCACTGTAGACGGTGACTGCAGCCATGAAATTAAGAGACATTTGCTCCTTGGAAGAAAAGCTATGACAAACCTAGACAGCATATTAAAAAGCAGAGACATCACTTTGCCAACCAAAGTCCGTATAGTCAAAGCTATGGTTTTTCCAGTAGTCACATACAGATGTGAGAGTTGTACATAAAGAAGGCTGAGCACTGAAGAACTGATGCTTTCAAACTATGGTGCTGAAGAAGACTCTTGAAAGTCCCTTGGACAGCAAGGAGATCAAACCAGTTAATCCTAAAGGAAATCAACACTGAATATTTACTGGTAGGACTGATGCTGAAGCTCCAATACTTTGGCCACCTGATGCAATGAGCCAACTCACTGGAAAAGACCCTGATGCTGGGAAGGATTGAGGGCAGGAGGAGAAGGGGGTGACAGAGGATGAGTGGTTGGATGGCATCACCAACTCCATGGACATGAGTTTGAGCAAACTCTGGGCAGTAGGTCAGGGAAGGTCAGGGAAGCCTGGCGTGCTGCAGTCCGTGGGGTCACAATGAGTGGAACATGACTTAGTGACTAAATACCAACAAAAATGGCCTAGGCATGGGGGCAGGGATACAGCAGAGAAATGACAGTCGAGGTCCCTGCCCTGAAGGGGCTCCTGACCATGGGGCAGGACAGACTGACATTAAAACAAATATTGATGGAATTACAAATCTCATGAGAATTTGGAGGAGAGGTAGAAGGTGCTGTGGGAGGAATGTGACCTCCTAGGAAAGGTGCGTCCTCCCTGAGACCTGTCAACAGACCTCAAGGAGAGGTATAACCAGAAAGGGACAACTGAGGGACATGGGGAGAGAGGGTTCTAGGGAGGAGTAGCAGCCAGTGCAAAGGCCCTGAGGTGCAAAGTGCTTGATGCCTGTCTGAGTCCTTGAAGGAAGGCCAGCATGGCTGGAGTGTAGGGAGGGCAGACACCTTGAGGGGAGCTGCAGTGCAGCCTGGAGGGGCAGTAAGGCTCGTCTTGCGGGGCCTGGAGCCAGCAAAGGGGCTTGAGGCTGAGCCTAGAAGGGAGGAGCTGTTCCTAGTGCTGGTCTTAGAGGCTGGTCTTGCCTCCTTTCTTTTCTGTTTTCCCTCCCATTCCCATCCTGACTGTGCAGCAGACCCCTGCACGCTCCCCCAACCACTTCACAGGATGACAATGCAGAGTGCTCACACCTGACCTTCCTCTGCCTGGATCTTGTTTGCATTCTAATAGTCCGTATTTTCATCCTGCCTCCCAGGAGGGTTCCAGTCCCTGTGGCCTTGAATGCAAGCTGAGGAGGGCCAGATCTTGGGCTAGAGGCTACTGTCACTCCAGCTGAATGTCTCTGTTCAGGTGGGAGCCTGTGGACCAGGAGGTTCAGCTTTTGGCTGAAGGAAGGCCTGCCGCTGGACCGAAGCCCACTGCCTGAAACTGTGGCCTGTCCCCTGTTCCACTCCAGGCACGTTCATTCAACCCCAAAGCCTTGCTAAGACCCAGCCCTAGGAGGAGTTAGGAGGCCTGCGTTGTGAGCTGAGCTCTGCTGTATGCTTTTGGGCATAATTGTATTCATTTCTGGACCTTGGTTTCTCCATCTATTTTATAGAGAAATACTTGAGTTTTCCTGCACGCAGTGTATGGCCATCATGGATGCAATATCAGCATCACCCAGAAGCTTCTTAGAAATGCAGACTCTGAGGCCCCACTCCAGACCTCCTGAATCAGAATCTGCAACTTAACCACATCCCTGAGTAATTACTATGCACATTAAAGTATGAGAATCACTGTTCTAAGTCAGTCGTTTTTAAACTTAAAAAATGTTTTAATTAAAAGCTATAGGATCTTCCTCCCTCTCCAAAGTCTTACAGATGAAATACATAAGAAGGGAACCACCCACTCTGTACTTATTCATCACATGAATGAGGGGGGGATCGTGGGGGCTGGGCCTGGGGCACGGGCTTTATTGAGACGGCATCAGAAGTGGGGAGGAAGAGGAGCAATTATGGTGGGAGAGGGTGGGTGGTGCCTGACTGCCCAGGCCAGCTCTGACCTCCAGGGTCTTCAGACTTATGGGTTTGGAAAAGTGGGCTTGAAGAAAGGACGCTTGACAGTCCAGAGTCCAGCAATGCCTTTCCCCGCTTGTCCCCATCTTGGTGTCCTACTCTGTTCCCTGAGAAATCCCTGAAAGGGTAGCCGGTGCTATTCTTAGCGTGACAGGATGGTGAGGAGAGATCGTGCTGGTGCATTATTTATGCCTCTGAGTCAACAGGATTGCATTCAGGTCTCCCAGAACACGGCCCTCCCCGGCGGCCTTCATCACTGCCCTACCAGGACCCGGGACCCAGGGCCCCTCCCCCTCTGGCCCTGACCATCCCTGCTCCATGCCTCCAGCTCCCACGCTGGGCAATGGGTCATGAAAGACAATGGCGAGCTGGGAATCAGAAAGAAGTTCGCGATATCATCTCATTTCTCACCCATTCGGCGCATATTAACCGAGCATACGGCACGTGGTAGGCGTGGGTTCCTGCCTTCCAGGAGCTCACACTTAGCCTGCGAGTTAATGGTGCTTTGTCATCGCAAGAGCCTGTGTGCCAGGCCAGATGCTGCAAACTTCACATGGAAGATCTTACCTTCCCAATCACCCGGCAGGATAGGAATTATGAGACCCCTACACCAAGGAGGAAACTGAGGCTTAGCATATACCAGGTAGTGGTTGCTCAGCTGGGATCTGAACTCAGGTTGGCTGGAGCAGAAAGACCATTCCAGATCAAATGGTAGCATTGAGCATCAGGGCTTTGGGAAACCCCTGCATTACCTGGTGAGAAGGGCATTTCTGGCTGAGGTTGTCCCATTGTCAGTGAATCCTGAGCGACAGGAGAAGCACCTGGAGTGAAAGGATTGTGTTTGCTGTGTACACAATACCCACTGTGGGCTAGAAGGCAACGCCTTATGGGATGAGGTGACAAGGCCCCAAGGCGGCACATCTCAGAGGAGCTAAGCCAAGGACCCTGGCTGGGAGCCAAAGACCTGTGTTCTGTGAGATTCCAAACTTTCTCTGCCTCAGTTTTCTGGTCTGTAAAATAGCATCACAATCTCTGCTCTACTTCTTTCTCTGCCGATGTGAAGCTGCTAGGAAAGCTATAAAAGTGTGCACATATTCAATGATAATTACTGCATAGAATTATTTATATAAATATATTTTCTTAAATGTATTTTCTGTTGACATGGGGTCTATTTGCCAGACTCTGTTCCAAGAATTTTCCTATTTGTTAATTTACTTAAAAACATGTTTATAAAATCAGGAGCTCTAGGGACTTCCCTAGTAGTCCACTGATTAAGACTTCACACTGCCACTGAAGGGGGTTCGGGTTCAATCCCTGGTTGGGAAATTAAGATCCCTCATGCCACAGCCAAATTTTTTCTTTAATTAAAAAATAAGATAAAATCATTGCTCTAAAGCCCATTGAGTCCCCAACCTGGCAGTACTTCAGAACCCCTCAGGGAGACTGTTAGCATGAATATTCTGTGGTCCTGGCTCTGGGGCACAGCCCAGGAATCAGCATTTTGGACACACACACCCCCCACCCCAAGAAATTCTGCAGCACCTGTAGGTTTCTGATCTGGGCCAGAGAGGTGAAGGGACTTGCCTGAGGCTTCACAGTGAGTTGGAGACCAGATAGAGACTAAAACCGAGGCCTGAAGTTCCTGGTCTGGCCCTTCCTCCTACTCATCAGCTGCCCCTGAGCACCTTAAAGGGATGAAGCCAGGGATGCAGATGACTTTGATGAGCAATGATGCCAGAGCTGCTGGTACCGTTTACAATGCTGTGCTAGGCATTTTACATGGCTTTTCCATTTAATTGCTGAAGGGATATAAAGGGGGACATTTTCCACAGCAACACGATCCCTTAGGACATTTGAGCATCATGTGGCCGATTTTAATGTTGACCTGGAAATGGGAAACCATGACTGAGATGCAGAGATGCGGAGGAGGGAATTTGAAACCACACATCAGGTCATGTGCCCTCCAGACAAAGGTGGTCTGGTGACCTCGTTACCTGGAGACAGGGCAGGCTGGCAAGAGGGAGACACATGTGTCCGCCCACAGGGTGTGTACCTGTTGTGTCTGTGTCGATCTGTCACCTGAGTGCCTGTGTGTCTCCACGTCATGTGTATGGTTGTTCTGTGTGCACACATTGGTGTGTAGGCTCTGCCACCTCTGTGGGTGCACGTGTGTGTGGAGGAGGATATGCTGTTGCCGGCTAGGCTCTCGCCAGCATTAAGGAGGTATTGAGAACGTGAGTGTTGCAGGGTGTGTGTGTGCGTGTGTGCACGCAAATAGTTGCAATGCAGGGGGGTCCCCGAGACCCTGCAGGGCAGAGGTAGAAAGGCCACTTGAGAAAATGTTTTCCTTATTCATGTCCCACCTCCACATTTCATGCACCATCCTCAAACCTGCAGGGTGTGAGCCTGCCTCCGGACCTTAGCCCTAGCAGTTCCCTCTGCCTGGTCTCCCCTGACATGCACAAGCCTCACTCCCTTACCTTCTTCGCTTCTTCGCTCAGACGTGACTCCCAGTGACGTCCACTTCGATTACCTTATGTACCTTTGCACACCACTCCCCACCCCATGCCATCTGTGTATCTCCTTCTCCTGCTTTATTCTTCTCTATAGAATTTACCATGTGACTTAGTTGTACAGTTACTCATACGTTTATTATTTGGCTCCCCTGCTAGAATGCAAGCAGGGATTTGTCTATTTCTCTTCATAGCTATGAACAGTGCCTGACCCTTAGCTGGTGAGCAATAAATATCAGTTGAATGAATGAGTTCATGCACCACCTGTACTTACTTGTTTCCTTTAAATTGTCTAACTTTTGTTACTGAGATATCCACTTTTACCTCCCCCTAAGTACTCTTGCCTGGAAAATCCCATGGGCGGAGGAGTCTAGTAGGCTGCAGTCCATGGGGTCATGAAGAGTTGGACATGAACGAGCGACTTCACTTTCACTTCTCACTTTCATGCATTGGAGAAGGAAATGGCAACCCACTCCAGTGTTCTTGCCTGGAGAATCCCAGGGATGGGGAGCCTGGTAGGCTGCCATCTATGGGGTCGCACAGAGTCGGACACGACTGAAGCGACTTAGCAGCAGCAGCAGCAAGCAGTAATATACCTTTGATGTGTTTATTATACTCCTTTTCCAATATACGCGTGAAATTTACATAACTAGTAAGATGTTAAGTATCAGTTCAGTTCAGTCGCTCAGTCGTGTCCGACTCTTTGCGAACCCATGAATTGCAGCATGTCAGGCCTCCCTGTCCATCACCAACTCCCGGAGTTCACTCAGACTCACGTCCATCGAGTCAGTGATGCCATCCAGCCATCTCATCCTCTGTTGTCCCCTTCTCTTCCTGCCCCCAATCCCTCCCAGCATCAGAGTCTTTTCCAGTGAGTCAACTCTTCGCATGAGGTGGCCAAAGTACTGGAGTTTCAGCTTTAGCATCATTCCTTCCAAAGAAATCTCAGGGCTGATCTCCTTGCAGTCCAAGGGACTCTCAAGAGTCTTCTCCAACACCACAGTTCAAAAGCATCAATTCTTCGGCACTCAGCCTTCTTCACAGTCCAACTCTCACATCCATACATGACCACTGGAAAAACCATAGCCTTGACTAGACGGACCTTTGTTGGCAAAGTAACGTCTCTGCTTTTCGATATGCTATCTAGGTTGGTCATAACTTTTCCTTTTGCTCCCACTCAAGGTATGGAGGTGCCACACTCTGGGGATCACTGCTTTCCCAGTGAAGGGGGTAACTTCACTGGGAATCAGAGAAGTCTGATGTCTTCTCTGAAACGCATGGACAAAATGAAGCTCAAAGAAGATCAGGAACTAGTCCAACATCTAGTCCATACTGTGACAGAACAGACACTAGAACCAAATTTTCTGATCTCCAGTCTGCTTTCCTTTTGCAGTGTGAAGGACAAGGGGAGGGTGGGGCTGGATGGTTCAGCCTCTCCTCTGGCTGGAGGGGAGCCAGATACACCCAGTAACTGGCGAATGGCATGGGAGGAATTGGTAGCCTTCTGCCCACTCAGGGCTGCAGGACTACATACTGAGTGGTGGGAGCTTCGACCACACCTTCCCTCCCAGGAGTCTTGGGTCTGGGGGCCACTCCAAGGGGGCCTGGGCACTCAAATCCAGCAAGAAACAGACCTGGGATTCAAACCTGATTCTCCCCTGCCACAGCATGTTAGCTAGAGGTTGACACTAGAGCACCTTTGCTGAGAGGATGCTGGAGTGGGAGGGGTGTCAGGGGGAGGGAAAGGTTGCACTGTGCCTGATTGTGAACAGAAGAGGGAGACCAGACCCAGAGATAGCTGGAAGGGGGAAGGAGACATCCAGCAGCCTAGCCTGGGAGAATTATACAGAGGTAGGTTTGTGCAAAGGCTGAATTTAAATCCCCCTCAGGTATGCACAGTGTTTTATGCTATAGAAATAATTTCTGCATTTCATTTGCTCAGCAGTGACTCTGCAAAGCAGATATAATCAGCTCTAGTTTCCTAATAAGGAAGCTGAGACCCAGAGGTGAAGTGACGTACTAAAGGCAACCCTCACAGGATGCTCTGTTGAGCAGGACATGGGAAGGGAACAGGCTGCACCTCTGGTTGGATTTGGTAAAGGAGGGCTGTCTAAGGGAGGGCGGGCAGGCTGAATAGATACAGCAGTGAGAGGGTAGACCACTTAAGATTCCCAGCGCCTTCCTCAGCAGATATGAGTGAACCTGAGACCAAAAGTGAGTTGACAGGGCTAGGGGAGCTGCAGAAAGGCGAGCTGTCTACCCCAGGCCTGCAGTGAGGATGCCTCCTAGGGAGAGGCAGCAGCGTGCCCACCCTCGTCCCCAGGACAGGCTCTGCTCTACAGGGCGGGCAGGGCAGCAAGCTGGGACTGCTGCGTGCTGGGGCCGTCATTATCATTCCTCCAGGGTTTTTTCTCCTCCTTATTTATTTTTCTGTGAGGAAGGAATGTGGGGAATTTACCACAGGGTGCTGGCCTTGCTTTCGGCAGTGCGGCGGCCTCCTCTATGAGAGGGAAGCAGCACAGACAGATGGCTGGGGAGGTGGAGGCGGAGGAGGGTCCCGGCTGAATCTGTGGCCCCAGCAGTGGGGCGGTTATGTAACCCACCCGGAGGCCCAGGGAAGATACCATGGTGCTTCTGGGCTCTGAGCATGAGCCTGCTCATGTACATAGCTCCCTGGAGCTCAACCTGGACCATCCCAGTCACCATCAGCCTCTGGGCAAGCCTAATGAGTGGGGTGTATCCCCCCGTCAGAGGTGCTTTCCTCTCCAGCTGTCTTGACTTGGGTTATGAGTAGAGGTGGGGTAGGGGAGTCAGGTGGGGATTGTCTTGAGCTTTCCAGCCTCCATAAGGCTGCTCCATTGCTTGGAATGCTTCCACAACTCAATCTTTTCAGAAGGAGGGCATATGCCACTTCCTCCAGGAAGACTTCCCAGGTTGCTTCATCCTCATTCATCTCTCTTTTAGGCTCTATGTTCTCCTGGCACTCAATGGAATATTTTGCCTCTTGGATCTAACACTGCCATTTGAGTTTCATCTCCCTTTTCACCTACGGGCTTGTTACTACCTTTCTCTTTCCTTTCCCTGCTTCCTCCAGAAACCACTCTCTAGATCTGGGATCTAGGATCTCAAGGAATCTGAGACCTAGACAAATCTAGAATTCGTCTCCTGGGATGCCTGGTGGAGTAAAATGGGAGGTGGATTTGGATTGTGGGAGCCCTCCTGGGTGATGACCTCTGCTGAGTCTGGAGAGGATGGGAACAGCTATGGCTACAGGCTGCCACAGAACCAAGAGGAAAGGCTATATTTGGGCTTTCCAGTGGCATCAGTGGTAAAGAACCCTCCCACCAATGCAGGCAGATGCGAGATGTGGGTTCGATCCCTGGGTTGGGAAGATCCCTTGGAAGAGCGCATGGCGACCCACTCCAGTATTCTTGCCTGGAGAATCCATGGACAGAGGTGCCTGGAGGGCTACAGTCCATGGGGTCACACAGAGTTGGACATGACTGAAGCGACTTGGTACACCTGGGCTGGGTACTGGGGACCCTGAGATAGACTGGACCCCGCTCTACTCGTGGGAGAGGCACAGGTTGGGGGAAATTCTCTCTCCTCTGCCCTCGCTCACCACTTGTTTGTCTCCTGGATCAAGTGTTTTCTCTGGAAATGTAGGGTGCTGTAGTCCTTTCTGTACACTCAAGGCTCCCTGAGCAGAGAAGATGGAGGCTGCTGAAAGGAGAGGGCTTGGGGGTGGGAGCAGGCCTGGTTCAGCAGGGCTCGACTGGGAGGGGGAGCCTGGGTCTGAGCTTGGCTCCCTGGGAACCAACCCTTTCCAGTTTGCTGTGCATCTGGGGCTGAGCTTGCCTCTACTAGCTAGTAGAGTAGGTGGAAGAAGGTGATGGCTCCTGGCCTTCAGCAGAGGAGGACCGCACAGCATCAGCCAGCAGTGATTAGTGCCTGTGGACTACAGGGTTAGCTGCTCACCAAGGCCCATGCCAATCTGACCTGGGGGCCCTTGACTTGGCCCACCCATCCTGTGCTGCCTGATCCCAACCCCCTGCCAGCAGGAGATACAGGAGCTGGACCAGTCCCAGCCTCCTTCTCTTTGGGCCGTGGTTCCTTGGCTTTCTCAGTCTGTTTCCTCTAAACCCCGTCCTCTTGGAGGCCCCTGGGCCAGGTGGAGCAGGGCAGGAGCATTGATCTAGGAGTCTGAATGGGTTGATGGGAGCTTCCTGGAGGAAGCAGCAATTGGGCTGGGCCTGGGACAGTAGGTGGGGAGACTGTGCTTTGTGGGCAGAGCTCTTAAGAAGGAGGGGCCCGGGCGTGGAATCAGTCCGCCTCCCAGCTCCAGCTCCACTCTGCCTGTCTCTGGCTGGATGGGAGACCTGGGGTGAGTTTGCCGATTCTCTGGTCTTGTTTTGTTCATCCCTAGAACAGCAGTAAGGGGGCCTCCTTTATGAGTTGCCGTGAGGATTCAACGAGAGCACACAGGCTACACCTTTGGCTTGGCAGTGTCTGGAGCAACTCCCTTGGCTGTGGCATCCTCATCGACTTCATCATTTCGGCAAGCCCCCAGGAAAGGTGCAGGGGACAAGGCAGAAGCAGTTGAGACCCTTGCCCCTAGGCTCTTGCGCTCTCTGGGGGAAATCAGACGCAGACCCTGACTGCTGCAAAGCAAGACGTTGGGAGGAGGCAGCACGGCCCATGTGATGGGTCGTGGGCTGGTGCTGGGCAACCCTAGGTTTGAATCCCACCTCTGCCTCTGACTAGCCATGCCACGTTAAGCAAGTCACTTCACCCCTCCGAGTCCATTTCTTCTCTAATGCAGAGCTGAGGGGACCACTGTCCTCCTGGCTGCTGTAAATGAAGGAAAGGCCTGGCATGGGGCATGTGGTGAGCATGCCCTGGAGGAGAACTCTCACTCAAACGAATAATATGCAAAGTGATGAGGTTGTTAAGTGGTGCAGATAAAACCTGGATGATCTGAGGACTGAACCTATAGAAAGGACAGGAGACAGAGCAGTGTTCTGGGTGGAGGGGTCTGTGCAGACCCATAGCAGAGGCTGGAACTCACAGGGCAGGTGAGGGAAACACGCGCCTTTGGGCCCCCTGTGACCCTTGCTGAGGATGCAGGGAGCAGTGAGCAAGCTCTCGGGCAAGCCCTGACTGCCAGGATGAGGCCTGGCTGCTTGACGCCCCACGTCCTGGAGAGGAGAGAGGCCCGACACAAGTGGAGTCAGGAGGGAGAAAGATGAATCTGGCAGCTTGGGGCGGGTAGATTGGCGGGGGAGAGACTGGAGGCGGAGAGGCCATTTAAAAGGCTGTTGCAAAATCGGTTTTCCTGATAAAGAGCTAGGCTGAGTCATCTGTGGAGGAGAGAAGTCAGATCCAGCTCCTCTGCGTTGCCGTCGATGCAGGATTTTCCTCTCTGTCAGCTAGTTGATGGGCTGCCTTTCCAGAAGGCTTTCAGAACCAAGGCCGGCTCGGCATCCAGGGGGGCGCAGGACAGCAGGGAGGACCCTGCCAGAGTGAGTAAAGCGAGTCTCGGTGGTTTGGGGTGTGTGACTCAGGGCATAGGGCATCCTTCTCTGGTCTCAGGTCCCCCCGGGGCATTAAGGGAGAGGCATGCAATGACTTCTGCCAGCCTGTTGATGGCAAGGCTGGAGCTAGGTCTGGGGCTCTCCACTTTCATTCCTATCATCTCCCATCTGGCAGTCCTTCTCACCTTAGTATGAATTATTCGCCTCTGAGAAGAGACCTGGCAGTCTGCCGGGACTCAGTCAGGTTGTGCTCACCAGGACTTTGGCGTGGATGGAGAACTCCCCAGGGAAAGGAGCCTGTGTCATTTCCTCCTTTCAGTAGGGAGGATGTGGGGCAGGGGCTGGCAAGGTAGCCAGGCCATTACTCAGGCCCAGTTCATCTTCCTGCCCCCAGCTGAGGCTGAAGTTGTGCAGCGGCCAGCCATTGGTTCTTTCCTGACCCCACAGGGGGGCAGTTTACCCAGCCTGTTTACCTGTCCCATTGCCAAGACTTCCAGGCAGCCACAATGGGCTGTCTCCAGCCAGTCTCCCTTCCTACCTCTGGCTTCCCGACCCTCTCCACCCTGCTTGGGGCCCAGGCACTCCCATTGACGGCAGCCGTGTGAAGAAGCATTTCCTTGAATTCTCTCCCTGTCCTGACCTTCTGCTCTGGCCTCCGTTCACCTGCCCCGCCTCCCTCCTTTGGATCCTCGGTCAAGAGGCCTGATGGTCAGCAGAACAGACAGCTGCCAACAGAAGTGATGGGGTGAGAGAAAGGGCTTATCGCCGCCTGGGCACAGCTCGAATTCAGGTCTCCTGACTCCCCACAGTGCTCTTTCCACTCCACTAGTTTTTTATGTCCTAACAGTCATTTCCCCCTTAGTAACAATGAGTTTATCAGCTCTTCTCTTGAGACGAAGAAGGGGAAGAAAGCATCAGCCACTTTAGGCAGCTGCATATGCAGAGGAGAGAACATCATGGTGGGTGCCGACTGTCAGATGTGGGAACAGAGGGGCCCGCAGATCAGCATCGGAGAGCACTAGAGCCTCTATCCATTCCCCTCCCACCAGAGTCAGGGTCCGGAAGGCAAGGTGGTTAAGAAATGAGATTCAGCAACCAGGCTTGGGAGTTTTGAATCCCAGCTCTGCTATTTACAAGTCATATGACCCTGGGCAGGTTTCTCTGAGCTCTAGTTTCATTTGCAAACTGGGAAGAATAACAGTACTTATTCCTCGTGATTGTTGGGCGGATCGAAGGAGATGATGGGCATAAAGTGCATGGCGCAGCACATTACAGTGGGCTGCTGAGGGCTCAGTCATTGCAGCAGCCACTGCGAGCTTCACTCTAGGGGTGTACTCAGGGCTTCTTATTCCCCTTCCCCACTTAGGGATTCAACCCTGTCAGACCCAGGTCTCCTGACCCTGGGGCAGCTCTGCCCTCATCCCTGCATCTCCAGAAGGGTCGGTCTTTCAAGGATCACCACTGAAGAGGCTGGGAGAAGAGGGGGGTGTTACGGCTTTTACGGGTGCAAGAAGACTGGGGGCTCAACAAGGGGACTACCCGCTGTGGGCCACAGCCATCTCTTGTGTCTCTGACACTGGGGACCACAATCTTGAACCCAGCTGGCTGGGGCATCACCAGGGGTGGCAGTTCCCTAGTCTGGGGAATTTGGGGTGGAGCTGCCGCCCCTGATGCCCTGCAGTGGGGGGACCTGAGGTGCCTGTAGTTGGCCCAGCCCCCCATTCTCTCAGCTTTGTTTGTGCAGGGTGGCAAAAGTCGTCTGGATTGCTGGCTGGGCCTGGTCCAAGCCTCCTGCCAAATTCCTTTTCCATGGAGTCACTGCGGGCTTGGATGGGGGTACGGGAGCTCCCTCGGAGGCAGGGCTGTCTCACCCCCTGGCCTTTTCTGCTGGGTTCCTCTGGTCTGGGAACAGTAGTGGGGGGAAGGGTTCCAGGCTGGCTGGAGGTCAGCAGACCAGGTCCTGGCCCATGGCCTTCTCTCTGACCCTCTCCCTCTCTAAAGCCTCCCAGGCCAGCTTCTCCCTGAGGGCCCTTCATGCTCTGACACTGGAGCATTTTCTAGCCCTGTGACCCTGAGAACCAGCCTTGGGATAGGACTGAAACAGAGAAGCGAAGAGAAAAACAAAACAGAAGCACAGAGGCTTTGGAAGGTCTGAATTATACACACACTGAGGCCCTGTCTAGGAGCTTGGCACTGTGGAAACTGCTGGCTGGAAAGCCTGGTGCTCCCTAGAGTCCTGAGAGCCAGGGGTGAGCCCAGCCCGCCCCTGCTTTCCGGCTCTGTGACCTTGGGCATTATCTCTGAGCCTTGGTTTTCTCGTCACTAAAAAGTGAATCATAGGGGCTTCCCTGGTGGCTCAGTGGTAAAGAATCTGCCTGCCAGTGTAGGAGACACAGGTTTGATCCCTGATCTGGGAAGATCCCACATGCCGAGGAGCAACTGAGCTCATGTGCTACAACTGCCGAGTCTGTGCTCTAGAGCCTGGGAGCCGCAACTGCTGAGCCCAAATGCCACAGCTGGAGAGTAGCCCCCACTCCCCACAACTAGAGAAAACACACATAGCAACAAAGATTCAGCACAGCCAAAAATAAATAAAAAGGTTTTGTTTTTTTTAAGTGAATGATAGTAATTTGTGCTTCATAGAATCGTTTCAGAAATTAAATAAGATAGTATGTGTGAAGTCCATGTCTGGGTACACAGTAAGAGCCCAATCAGTATGCGCTACGATGGCTGCAGCTGTGTCATAAGAGCTGCTGGTGGGCCCAGGGATGTTTACCCTTACTGTGCCCTGTGGGATGGGACTTGTGGCTGAAGTCTCTGCAGGGCTGTAAGTTGGAAAGAGAAAGCTCTTTATCTGTGTGGCGGTGGGGGGCAGAGTCATGTCAAGAGGTGGGAGTTAACATAAGGAGTGACTTTAGAGCTGAAGAATATTAATTAGTAGAAGGCACATCCTTAGGTTAGTGAGCACCCTGCCAGTTGAGTGTGTAAGGTTTAGACACTCAGGGACGTGGTTTCAGGGGTGCAGGAATTGTGTGGGGCGGTGGACACGGTGACAGCCATCCCTGAGATTCTGAGGTTCTGTGACTTGGGGCAGTGATCCCTGCCTGCCGATCACTCTGGAATCCCCTGCTGTGTGACCATTAGAGAGTCATATCCCCTCAGGACTATGATCTGTGGAATGAATCTCTTTTGCTAGAAGCAGCTCTGACCCCTTCCAGGGAGTCACGTGGGGTCACCAACTGCCAGCTCCATTCCAGGGAAGCATGAGGCCTCTGTCCTGTCTACTTGGGCTGAAAGGCAATGACCTCCCTGGCATCTGTGACCTCATCATAGCTTCCAATCCCTAATGTCAGTGCTTTTATTGCCTTCTTCTCAATTAAGGGAACTGTCTCCGAGAGGAGCAGTCACTTGCTAAGGTCACACAGCTAGCAAATAGCAGAGCCTGGATTTGGCCCGGGAGGCCTGGTTTCTAAGCAGAGCAGAGGAGAGGGACATGGCATGAGCTGAGCAACTCCTCCTGTGTGGCTGGCCTGCCCCTACCTAAGTTCCCCCCCGGGAAGCAGCCTGGCTCAACCTTCAAAGCTGTCATCTTTTTTCGATGGGGTGATCTAGGCAGGAGAGGAGCCCTACCACGAGCAAAACAGGTATCAGGGGCACATGGGGCAGGCTGTGTTATAGCTGTTCTGCACAGGTGGGCACAGGTGTATATGGTAGGGAGCCAGGTGGTGATGGGAGGAGGGAAGGAGGAGGCTGGGGCCAGAGAGCCTGTGGCCGCTTGAACTGGCTGTTGGCAGTCATTGTGCTCTGTGTGTGCCTCCCCTGGAGTGAGCTCCACCTTGAGTCATCTCCAGACCTTGATTTCTTCATCTATAAAATGGGGCTGATAGTGAAAAAGCTCCTTTGTAAGGGCCCTTCCAGCTCTGAGAGTCCATGAATTCTGAGCCTTGCTGGCAAGATGCCTAGGAAAACTGTCCTGGGAGACCCACTCAGCATGTCACGGCCAGTGCTAATAAGGGCAAGGTAGGAGGGAGGGCCAGGTCAGATTCCTCAAGAACTAATTAGCTTCCTCAGTGGGGAGGGGTGACAAAGGGAGCAACTTTCCCAGCCGCCGACTGAGCTGCTAGCCCTGGCCAGAGCCTGTGCCATCCATCTGTGCACGGGGCCATTTGTTCACGTGTCCATTTCTTCATTCCTTACTCAAGAAACACAAAGTGAACACTGACTTTGTGCCAGCTGGGCACTGGCAATAGAAAGAGGAATGGTGGCCTGTGGTGAATTTACAGATTACTAGGGCCTGACCCCACCTGATCCCTGACCTCAGGCCCCAGACTGAACCCTGACTTCCACCGACTCTGTCCCCTGTAATTCCCAAAAGGGACCTCTGGGACAAGCAGGCGGCTTGAGCCTGTGCTGTGGCCCACACAGAGCTGGTTCTGACTTGAGCCTTGCCACCCTTTGCTGTGTGATCTTGGGTGAGTTACTTACAAGTCTCTGGACCTCATTTTCCATTTCTGTAAAATAGGGGTTTCTAGGGTTCTTGTGAGGATAAGATGAGGTAATGTGCTGTTCTAGTATAGTCACTGCTGAAATTAGCTCAATTTATTACTTTTATAACATTAAAGTGTGAGAATTTTTAAATGATTGTTTAAATGAAAACGGGAAGAAATTTTTTCAAGGACTTGTAAGAAACCATTAACGGTTGCTACCTGATTTGTGACGTGGAGCACTTGGAGGGAAAGGAACTTTTTTTCACCATATACCTTTTTATGTGTTTAATTTTTTTTAGTCCATGTAAATGCATCACCTATTCTAAAAAGGGAAAGCATTAGTATTAACAGATGGCTATACTCTGAGTTTGAAAGTATAAACGGCCCTAAAAGATGCAGAGATGTCCTGCCAGTTCATTCATGCAGATAGTAATGCTTCCTGAGTGCTCACTTTTTGCCAGGCATTATTCTAGGGCCCAGGGTTAGGGGATGAACAAGTCAAAAAAGGTCATTTCCCCCTCAGAGCTTATGTTCTAGGCAGGGAGATGGATAATAGACAAGGAAACTTATAAAGAAGATAATACTGAATTGTGTTGAACGCTATGAAGAAAACAAAGAGATGGGTTAGGAAAGGGTAGGGCTGATTATAGAGGAAGACCCCCCCCCACCCCAGAGAGGTGAGTCCTGAGTGATAAGAAGGAACATGGAATCCCCCTGGGAAAAGACCATTCCAAGTAGAGGGAACCGCAGGCGCAAAGGCCCTGGGTCAGGAGCAAACCTGTCATTTTCAAGGCCCAGAACGTCAACCTGCGCAGAGCCCAGTGAGAGAGAAGGGTGGCATAAGACACGTCCAGGATGTAGTAGGGCCTTGACTGCTGGGGTGAGGTGTACTTGCTGAGTCTGGGAAAGTGCCTTGTCAACAACCTTCAGGGGCAATCCAAACAAGGGGTCGGTGAATACCGAAAGGGTAATCCAGGAAGGTTTTACACGGTGGCATTTGAGCTGGGCCATAGTGGCTGGGTCAGGGATCTTTATGAGGAGAGGAGGTTCTAGGAAACGGTGAGTAAAGATCAAATTCCAGAGGAAAAGGCCACTTGTAGTTGGGCAGCATGGGTGACCATCTGTCTGTGTACCACTGTGGCTCTGCAATCCCATATGCTAACTGGGCCTCTGTCCCTCCCGCAGCGCTGGGCCGGAGTACTAGCCTCACCGAGAAGGATCTAAAAGAGGCCAAGGCGAGGAGCCAGCAGATCGCTGCCCAGCTGACCACCCCTCCCAGCTCCAACTCCCGTGGAGTCCAGCTCTTCAACAGGCGCCGGCAGAGGGTGAACGAGTTCACCTTGGAGAGCCACGGCCAGAGGGGACCGAAGTCTAGCCAGGAGCCCCTCAGAGTGCCCCCCGCCAGCCCTACAGGCCATGCCCCGGGGCTCAGCCTGAGTTCCACCTCGCTCCCTGAGCCAGGCCCTCCGAGAAACCCCGCCTGCCAGAGCGCTGACACAGGGGTCCCCAGTCACAGCATGGAGGGCTGCTCGGAGGAAGCCAGCCTGCTCCGGCACCTGGAGAAGATGGCCAGTGAGGAGGAGGAGGTGCCTCTGGTGGTTTATCTAAAGGAGAATGCAGCCCTGCTGACGGCCAACGGGCTCCACCTGTCCCAGAACAGAGAAGCCCAGCAGAGTCCCCCAACCCCACCTCCGGAGGAGGTCCACAGCCCGGCTGCAGATGCCAACCAAAACCTTCCCTCAACCGGCACCACGCTTGTCACGCCAGCTTCTAATGGCAACCACAGCCTGCCAGCCACAGATGTCAATCAGAACCTATCGGCAGCCATCACCCCACAGAGCCTGCCGCTCTCCAGCGTCCAACAGAATTCTTCCGAGGTGCAGCTCCCTCCTAATGACGTGGTGCCAGATTTCAAACCCAGCACCCAGTGTGCTGGCGGGCAACCCCAGGAGCCAGCCGTGGAGGTGAGATCCAGCACGCTCCTAATTGATAAGGTATCAGCTCCACCTACCGCCACCAGCACCTTCTCTAGAGAAGTTACTCCCATCTCCAGCTCCAGGCCCCTGGGCCCAGATTTCATGTCCAGCTCCCTGCTCATTGATGTCCAGCTTGGAGCCCCAGTGGTGTCCACAGAGCAAGAGATGTCCGGGCGGACAACTGCCACCACGCCCACCAAACTGTACAGCGAGGTCCACCTCACGCTGGCCAAGCCTCCATCCGTGGTCAATAGGACGGCCAGGCCTTTTGGGATCCAGGCGCCGGGCAGCACCGGTCAGATGGAGCGAAGCCCCATGGTAGAGAGACGACATCGTGGGGAGAAGACCCCCGTCCCCCAGCCCCCCAGTGTGGCAGACAGGAGCCCCCGGCCACAGAGACACGTAATATCCCACAGCCCCATGCTGGAGAGGAGGCCCGTGGCACAGCGAAGCCCCGCCTTGGAGAGACGCCCCCTGGGAAACTTCACCCCACCACCCACCTATGCTGAGACCTTGTCCACAGCCCCTCTGACTTCCGGGGTTAGGTCTCCCCCATCTTATTCTGCCCTGTACCCCAGCTCCGACTCCAAGCCTTCTCATCTAAAGGGCCAGGCAGTCCCTGCCAGCAAGACGGGCATTTTGGAGGAGTCGATGGCCCGCAGGGGCAGCCGGAAATCCATGTTCACCTTCGTGGAGAAGCCCAAGGTGACCCCGAATCCAGACCTGCTGGACCTGGTACAGACGGCTGATGAGAAGCGCAGGCAGAGGGACCAGGGGGAGGCAGGCCTGGAGGAGGAGCCCTTCGCCCTTGGGGCCGAGGCCTCCAACTTCCAGCAGGAGCCCGCACCCCGGGACAGGGCCAGCCCTGCCGACGCCGAGGAGACCATCCCCGAGTGGGCCTCCTGCCTCAAGTCACCGCGCATCCAGGCCAAGCCGAAGCCCAAACCCAACCAGAACCTCTCGGAGGCCTCGGGGAAGGGGGCTGAGCTCTACGCCCGCCGCCAGTCCCGGATGGAGAAGTATGTCATCGAGTCTTCGGGCCATGCTGAGCTGGCCCGCTGCCCGTCACCCACCATGTCCCTGCCTTCATCCTGGAAGTACTCCACCAACACACCTGGCGGCACCTTCCGAGTAGCCTCCCGGAGCCCGGCTCGGACCCCACCTGCCTCGCTCTTCCACGGATACCTGCCCGAGAATGGGGTCCTGCGTCCAGAGCCCACCAAGCAGCCGCCCTACCAACTGCGGCCCTCGCTCTTCGTCCTCTCACCCATCAAAGAACCTGCCAAGCCTTCGCCTAGAGCCGCCTCGCCTGCCAAGCCCAGCTCCCTGGACCTGGTGCCCAGCCTGCCCAAGGCGGCTCTCCCACCGTCACCTGCCCTGCCTCGGCCCTCCCGCTCCTACACCACCACTGGCCAGGATGGCCTCCAGCCCACCGCAGTGAGCCCCACCTACAGCAGTGATATCTCGCCTGTGTCACCCTCCAGGGCATGGTCTCCCCGAGCCAAGCAAGCCCCCAGGCCCTCCTTCTCCACCCGGAATGCGGGGATCGAGGCTCAGGTGTGGAAGCCATCCTTCTGCTTCAAGTAACGGACCCCGCAGGGATCCCACTGCCTGTCCGAGCCCCTGTCCGGGGACCGGATGGAGAGCAGGAAGTGGCACGGGGCTGAGTCAGGAGTACGGGGACTCAGGGCTGACGCTGCCACCAGCTAGGTTTGTGCCGTTTGGGCAAGTCACCTCCCCTCTCTGAGCTATCACAGCCCCTTCCCTCCCGCGAGGTGGCTGGACTCCACGTCTGAGAGATCTGAAGTCTGCTACCAGTGGGGAGAAGGGTCACAGAGAGAGGACCACTTGGCCGGCCCTAGTGAGACTGGGGGCTTCTTCACCTGGCCTTTGTGAGCTGTAGGGCTGCCAGCGTCTTGCTGAGGAAAGGCCTAGAGGGGCCCTAACAGGGGCTTCTGCAGCACACAGAGCTTGCCCTTGCGGTGAGATGGTCCAGCCCAGGGCCTGCCGCCCCAGTGGGCTGTCCTCGCCGTGGCCCTGGCTCCTGCCTCTTTCTGCCTGTTGCTGGATTCTCACCTGCACGGGTCTGTCTCTTCCACCTCTGCCTTCCGGACACTGTTTCCTCTCCGCTGCTTCAGAGACCTCTGCCTTGGCCTCCACACTATCTCCTCTCCCGGGTTCTGCTGGATGAGGACTCAGCCCGCCACTGCTGGCTGACGCTTTTCTTCTGCCCCTCTGCTCAGCTGCCTTCACGCCCTCTTCGAACATCTGGCTCTGCTTTCTAGACAGCTTATGCAGTTCATCCCAGACCTCAGTCCTGGTTCCACCTGGCTTGCCCTCACTGTTCTGGGGTGTGGGAGGTCCCCAGGGATCCCCAAGAGAGAGCCCAGGAGAAGGCTCTGCAGAGGTGGGTGTGCAGCTGGGAGAGAGGTCCCTAGAAATAGATCCATTGGCTATTTTGGTTTCACCCTCAGCCCAGATCTGCACGGCTGAAAGAACTCATCTACATGCCACAGAAAGGGGCCCCAAGGAGAGAGGCATCTCGGCCCCCCATTTGCTGTGTGACTTTGGTCAAGTCACTTTCCCTTCCTGGGCCTCAGCTTTCTCATAAACACAATGAGGGCCCTCCTAGCTGTGACAGTCTGTGAGAAATGAGAGAGCGGGACAGGCTGGTACTTTGGGAGAAAGGTCCTGTAAGTGACAAGAGAGTCCCCTGGTAAGAGAGGGGAAGGAAATTAGGACAAAGGTGTCCTAGGTGTCCAGAGATGTCCTAGATGGGAAGTAGATGTCTGTCAGGGCATCCGGGGAGGGTGTGGCTAGGAGGCCAGGAAATCAGAAGTTTAGGCTCGGGTTCAGGATTGCCTGGAGACAGACCATGGGAGCACAGCAAGGGCCAGGGCGGGAGCACAGCAAGGGCCAGGGCGGGAGCACGGCAGCCCAGGGAGGGGACCGAGGAGACCTTGAGGTCTGGAGGAAAAGGCTGGGACTTAGGAGATCTGGATTCTAAAATATGGCCTCCATGTGTATCTTTGGGTCTTAGTTTCCCCCTTGATACTGTGAGGGCTTTGAGTCAGGTAGCCTGAGATCCTTCCCATCTCTGACACCTTTGATGTGCTGCGGCCCCCAAAAACCACGTTTTGTGGGGGCGAGAAAATATAGACGCAAGAGGCAGAATTCAGATGGAAGCCTCCCAAGACCGGGGGCTGAGCGCCACCCACCCTCTCTTTCCTAGCCCTATTTCTGGGCTCCCCAGCGGATCAAGGGGTGGTGGAGGCGGTGCCTGTGCTGGGCTGAGCCTGCAGTTTTCGTGAGCTCTCCGCTCGTTGCCATGGGAACCGGGGGTGCCTTCCCAGTGAGTTCATTCTGCCCAGAACGTGGGGGCATGTGTGGGGGAGTCATGAGTGAGCTCAGCTCCTTCATGCCAAGCCCCTCCCAGGACAGAGTGAAGGCCGTGCTCCGGACCCCTGCTCCCTTCGACCCCCGAGGGCCAGCAATGGAAGAGCCCACCCTCCATCCTGCAGTTCCTTCGGCCAGGCTGTCTGAGCTCTGCCCTCAACTTTGTTCTCTCTCCTGTTCTCAATACACTCTGCCTCAAATCTGTCTCGCTTCTTCTTTTCTTCCATGCTCACTGGCTGGTGGTCTGGGCCCTCTCCCTCCTCCCCGATTCTGGCCTGGGAAGTGGGGTGGGACTGTCCAGTTACTGTGTGTGAGCCTGTGGTGAGAGTCCGCATGCTGCCTGCATCTGCTGAGTGTCTGGATCTGCTGTGGGTACAGATGTGTGCTGGCTTGGAAGTAAGGGCTCCCTTCTCTCTTCCCCAGGTCAAGCACTCAGGGAACCAAAATCCCTTGGAAGACATGTTCTGTTTCCTCCTTCCTTTGGAGTTTGGCCAAAAAGTCTGTAGATGGGAAAAACCCACACTCCTTATGGTCCAGATTTATTTGAAATCTTTATAAGTGCCTTTAGCCAGAGCATGTACACTTTTTTTTCCCCCTTAGTTTCCCTCAGCATCCCACTCTCCCATTATCTAAATCTGGGAGCTTCCCAGTCATCACTGCATACAATAAGTTTCTTCCCCTTATGGAGCCAAACAAACTGCCATCGAGAGCCAGAAAAAATGGGTTCCAGCCTCATATCTGCACCTGACTCCTTGTGTGACCTTAGACAACCCCTAGGCCCCAGTCTCCCCTTCCACGCAAAGAGAGGATTACAGAAGCTGTGGGCTAGCTGGCTGTCTTTGGTCTCTGATATTCCTCTTTGCTCTATTCATGGCCACCTCACACACATGCCCTGCTTTGGGGCTGGTGCTGGGTTAAGTGGGTGCTCATTTCTGAATTTTCACCCATGTGCATTTCCAGGAAGCTCTGAGGTAGATGATGAATTGAGATCTTTTTCAGAAAGTGAGTAATTCTGATTGCCTGCAGCATTTTTGTATTATGTACTCCCCCCACCCAGGTGCACATGCACACGGACACACACACAGTCAGTACCCAGCCAGGGCAGTCCTGATGAGGTCAGGCCTTGACCCAAAACCAAAAGCTGAGGCCTTGCTCGCCACTGCCCCCAACTTCCAACCCACACATTCTGAGAAGTAAGTTCTGTTACTCCTTCCACTTACTGGCCCTAGCCTTCCCTTGAAGCCACCAAAGGCAAAGGCAGTCCTTAGAGATGTCAGACAGTTATCATAGCTCCTCCTGCCTCAGCCTGCTCTTTTCCTGGCTGAAAGCCCTGGTTCCTCTGCCTTAGTGCTTGTTGATAGGCTTGGATCATGAACTCTTGGCCCCACTTCCCACAGCCCAGCTGATTGAAAGATTCCTGAGATGGCTCACAGACAGCAGCTCGCACTGTCTCTGGCTCATATACACAACTGTGACCCTGGAATAAAAGGGGTGGAGCCCATGCTGAGCTTTAACTTTCCTACTTGATGATTGGAGCCTTGGATGTCCCCAGGAGGTCCCTAATATTACCAATCCCATGAAAACTCTTTAGACTGTGATACATTCCTCTTTAGGTTAAAAGTCTCCATTTCTGAGTCTGGGCCCATCTAGTAGCTGCTGCCTTGTTTGGAGAAGACAAATAATTTACCGTTTCTTTTTAATTGAGAGAAATGAGATTCTGACTAGCTGAGAGGTTGACTGGTTAGGCTGTGAAAGTTTACTGATTGGATGAGAGAATGGAGCTTATGAGTGGTTCTAGATTTTGACTGGGTAGGAGACACTGAACAGACCAGCTAGTTCTGGACTCAGAGATGACTGCTGGTTAATTTGGATTGGATTGCAGACTGATTGGACTGACTTTTGCTGGAATCTGATTGGCTAAACAGATGGATGGTTTAGTATAGTAGTCCTCAACCTTTTTGGTACCAAGGGCTGGTTTTGTGGATGACAATTTTTCCACCAGGTGGGAAGGGGTGGGAGTGGGATATGGCTTTGGGATGATTCAAGGGCAGTAAGGTTCATACTCTTATGAGAATCTAATGCTTCTGCTGATCTGAGAGGAGGCAGATCTCAAGGGGTAATGCGAGCAATGGGGGGCAGGGGGTGACTGTAAATACAGATGAGGCTGGCTCGCTGGCCACTCATCTCTTGCTGTGTGGCCTAGTTCCTAACAGGCCACAGACCAGTACCAGTCCATGGCTCGGAGGTCAGGGACCCCTAATTTAGCAGATACATGCTGGACATGGGTCCCCAAGATCTGTACTCTCAAACCAGTTCAAACTACTTAAGCCCGCCTGCAGCCTCTGAGCAGCAGTCAGTCACACATACATTTCCTGGTGGGGCAGAACAAAGCTATTTATACCTCTGAACTTCATTTTCATCGCTGTAAAATGGCTTGTGATAATACTGGCTACCTCACCAGGCTGTTGTGAGGATCTGATGAGAGAGGAAGGACGAGAACAAACTTTGTAGGCTGCAAAGTCCCTAAGGAGGTAGGAAGCAGGTATGATTGTGCAGAGCAGACCAGTGCTTTATAACCTCAAAGAGGGTCACCAACTTGGCCTCACCAAATCTGCTGTCCCCTACCCCATGCTGGCAAGAGGTCCAGCGAAGGGAGCAAAGACCCAACTTCCTTTTATGTTTTATCTGTCAGTAGGAACTTACGTGATCAAGGATCCAAGGAGCTACTAGGAGGTGACCATGGCAACACAACAGGGGGATTGGGACTGAGAAGGCCTTTCCCTAAGTCCAGGCTTAGTAATAATGATCAATATTTTTGGTTTTAATTTTTTTAATAGATAGTATATCCATATCTATCCATAATAGATAGTATAACCATGGATATACTTCTATGGATAAGTTCAAAACCTTAAACTTATATAAAAAGTAATACATTAAAAGTCTTATTCCCACCCCTGTGGCTGTGTACCCTGCCCAGTTCACCCTACTTCCCAACAGAGACGCACTCTGAAAGGATTTTCAGTGTGTCTTTATGGTAACTAACATCTGTTGCACACTTAACCTCTTCTAGCAAATCTTCTCATACTGTGATATTCTTTTACATAAGTTATCTATTTACTGCTCACAACAACCCTCTGTGGTACAGGTTGACATTATACTCCCATTTCACAGAGGAGGAAACTGAAGCCCAGAGGCTTCCAGTTGTTTTTGTTGCTGAAGCAATTTGACCAAGTTCATTCATTAAACAAAGGGGTCTATCTCCAAAGTGAGGGATCTTAAACCACCCGGCTCTCTGTGACACACAGGGGCAAGAAGCATGGGCTCTTTCAAGCATCTGAAAGATGAAAGTTGGGCACTTGCATTTTACTGCAGGCACTACTAACTTCAGTCCAAAACCCCGGTATAGAGGAGCCCAGCACTAACGCCTGCCCCCAACCTCTCTGCTCTCTCTTCAGGACCGCCGGGAGAGCTTGCCCACCTCTCCGCCCTGGACGCCCGGCGCATCCCGGCCCCCCAGCAGTCTGGATGGCTGGGTGAGCCCGGGGCCCTGGGAGCCGGGCCGTGGGAGCAGCATGAGCAGCCCCCCGCCGCTGCCACCGCCGCCGCCCATGTCCCCCTCGTGGAGCGAGCGCTCCGTATCCCCGCTGCGATCTGAGACGGAAGTGCGGCCCCCCAGCCGCCAGCTGCAGGCGCTTCTGGCTCGAAACATCATCAACGCGGCCCGGCGCAAGAGCGCCTCCCCGCGGCCAGCGGGCGCCGAGAGCCTCCGGCCCTTCTCCCCGCCGAGGGCGCCGCCGCCGCCGCCGCCGCCGCCGCCGCCGCCGCCGCGCATGCGCTCACCGCAGCCTTCCCGTCCCGGTCCAGCCGCGGCCCCCGGGGCCACGTTCGCTCCCATCCCCCGGAGCCCATTGCCTGCACCGCCTAGGCCCTTCCCCTACCGCCGCTCGCCCACAGACTCCGATGTGTCCCTCGACTCCGAGGACTCCGGGGCTAAATCACCCGGCATCCTCGGCTACAACATCTGTCCCCGCGGGTGGAACGGCAGCCTGAGGCTCAAGCGTGGCAACCTCCCCACCGAGGCCTCCTGCACCACCTAATAAGCCTTCCCCGCCCGCACCCCATCCCTGCCCTGGGAGGGCCGAGCGGGAAAAAGTGTCATCGGGCTTGGGAGATCCCAGCACCATGTCCCCAGGGGGTCTGGCTACTTTGACAGCCCCAGAGATCAGGGGTCAGCGGGGGAGAGCTCTGGGCTTGGGGGTGGGGTGATGATCCAAATTTGGGTTCTAGCCCTTGTTCTATCATTCAGTCATTGTGGAAAGACCTTTCCAATGCTCCTCAGCTTTCCCATCTGTTTAACAGAGCTTTGGCCAAGGCGATCTCAAACCTCTAAATTACCCCTTCTATTAATACACACACAAGCAGGGCATTGTATGTATGGCCCCCTAAACTTGCTGCACTGCAGGATTCCATACTCCTCTCCCACCTTTCTGGCTCTGACCTCTGGAGTCTGGCAAATGAGGGGGTGTGTTCCGAGGATCTTATGCCTGAGTTGCCTGTCCAAGTCCTGGCTTGACCATCCACCTCCCTGGCACCAAGTCCCAGGGAGCAGCTGTTTTCCATCCCTTCCCAGACAGGCTCTATTTTTACCATGATGACCTTTAGAGAGGGTCTCCCAGGCCAGCTCAAGGTGTCCGGCTGGCCTCTCTGGAGAGAAGAAGCAGGAAGATTCCTCCTCTCAGATCCCTCTCATGTTTTCCCCGTCCCAGTTCAGACTGCCTGGGACATCTGTAGCCAGAGAAGAGAGTTGTAAAGTGATATTTCCCCCAGGCCCAGAACTTGGGCTTCCAGGAATGCTATAGGTGTCTGCAACTCATCTGTCCCTTCTGGGCCCTTTCATGGCAGACTCTGGGCTCAGAGCTGAGCTAGGGAGAAAACAGTTTGACCTGGAGCTATCTGTTATCCTCTGGCTTTACTTGATAGCCCTGAGTTTGAGGTTGCCCACTTGGAAAGAGGGAGGCAAAGAGTTGTTATGGGCAGTATGCAAGCCATGGCAAGGATGCATAGAAGAGATTCTAGTAGGGAATGATTTGGCTCAGATGACCTCTGAGGGCTCTTCCAGTCCTGAAATGCATTCCATAGTATTAGGAAGGAAGGGAGAGTAAGTAGTAGTGGAGGACTGGCTGGGCAGATGAGTCTGGGTGGGTGAGTGAGGGGTTAGACCAGAGTCTGCCTGTGTTTCTGGTTCCTTAGGAATTACCCCCACTCTTCAGTTTCAGGCTCAGCATCTGTATTGTGCCCAGATGAGTAGGCACTGTTCTGCCTCATCTCCTTCCTGTCACACTCTGGGCTAGCCAGTGTCTGGTGCCCAGTAACACTGGGGAGCCTGGCTGCAGGCCCTAGCCTGCCCCTTAAGCTGTAGTGACTCTGGTTGGGAAGCCTGGAAGGGACACAGGGAGGAATGTGCCTCAGTCCTATAGTTTCCAGAGCTGGCTCGTGGTGCCCTCTAGAGGTTTAAAATATCAGTTTCAGGATCCTAAGTGTGGGGTGGGGGCTGGAATTGGCTGAGGATCAGAGGTATGTATGTAAGTGAAAGGTTACCAGGATGTTGCCAAAGGTGAGGGACAGAGGGTGATTTGGGGGGTTAGGGGTAGACTTACCCCACCCCTCAAGTTGATACTAGACCTGGAACCCCTTAGTGAGGCTAGGGCAATCTGGGGTCAGGATGGGAGAGAGAATCAGGGTGAGGTGCTTTGGAATAAAGGACTGATCCCAGAGGATTCCTCAGGCCTAAAGACTGGGAACATAGGCTCTGGTGGTAGGAAGTTGAGAGGGTGCTCCAGCTTGTCAGTGATGAGTGATCACATTACTGAAGTCCCCTCCTGCTTCAGGGACCCTTGTAGCATGGGAGGCTGGGGCTAAGGGCCCTTTTTAGAGAAAAGACACCATCAGGTTACGGTTAATGCAATGGCACAGAAAAAGCCACTTCTACCTGCATTTCCCACAGAGAGCCAGCAGGAGGCAGCCTTGGGAAGCTGCAGTTCTGTCTGGCTGTTCTCTCCCTGTCACCGCCTTCTCCCCTAGTCCTCTTCTCTAACCCACTAGAAATTGCCTGGTCCTGCCTTTTGCCTCCTGTAGAATTCAGCTCTGGCCCTCAATAAATGCTTCTTGCATTCTTCTGTCCCTTGTGTCATTTTCAGCTACGTCTAAAGCTCTTCTCTTTCCCCAACCATGGAACAGTCCATGGGCTGTGGGGTGGATGAGAATGTTTGATACACAAGGGATGGGTGCTTGGAGAGTAGCAACCCTGAGGAGAGATGGGGGACAAAGATAACACTCTGGGCCACAGACGAAGTCCCTGGGTTGAAGTTCTCATCTTATCACCTACTAGCTGGGTGACCCTGGGTAAACCCACTCCTTCTCCAGGTCCCAGCATCCCTATCTGTATAATGAATGAGTCAGTTGAGGGGATGTCTCAAGGTGGTATTGCCTGGGCCCTGACCACAAGACACTGTCACTGCAGTGGTCAGGGCCAGGCTGCATCAGGGCCCAGCACTCTAGGGCTGCTTCCTGATGACGGGCTTCAGGCAGGAGGAGGAGCTCCTACAAGAGGTAACATCAGAGTCCAGGCAACCCTAGAGAGCTCAGGACCCACACCATTAGCAGTGCTCCTCTTCTGATGGGGGCGTCCTTTGCAGAGAAGGGCATCATGGCTCTACTCACAGGTGAAGCCAAGCCTGCCCTAGGAACATCCCTCACCTTCCTCTAGCAGAGACAGAGCAAAGGACTCTGAGGATCAGGAAGCTGAGTTCAGGTGATCCAAAGCAGAGTCCAGGCTTCTTAAGAGAGATGCCCTTGGACAATCTATCTGGCACACAGGTACAGGAGATCACTTCCCTGGACCCAGCACATCCCTGCCCGTCCCACCTTTCCCTGGCAGCAGTTAATGCACCTCTGACACAATCTTTATCTTCAGCAGAAACCTCTCCTGAGCGGTGTCCCCATGCCTACTGGTGACTCTGGTGCCCAGACACCTCAAACCAATTTCATTCCAAACTTAACTAAGTATCTGCCCCCCAACCACCGTTGTTTTCCTTGAACGACTCAAGCCAGAAGTGGAAGTGGCTCTTTCCTCATCTCCTGCAGCCAGTCTATCACCACGACCTGATAATTCCCCGAACCCCTCAAGCCCCTCTCCTCCTCTCCATGCCCTCTGTCACCGCCCTGGTACAGCTACCCACTGGCTCTCGCTTGACCACAGTGAAATCCTCCTGCCTCCAGTCTCGCTCCCGCCAACCCACTTTCCACAGGGCAGCCAGAGATATCTTTGGAAAATGCCATCTGACTGCTCCATTCCACTGCTTTAAACTCCAACAGCCCTTTATAAAACT